>NC_134530.1:23983303-24292726 GCF_050624435.1 Tenrec ecaudatus
GAAAGAGCTAGAAGCAAAGGGTATTTATAGAGGTCTAAATAAAGGCATGTACATATGTAAATATATTTTAATATAAGGATGGGGAAATAGATCTATGTGCATATATTTATAGATTTAGTATTAAGGTAGCAGATGGACATTGCGCCTCCACTCAAGTACTCCCTCAATTCAATGCCATTAGACAGCCCCTTACAGAAGGGTCTTGGGGAGGAGATGAGTCAGTCAGGGTGCGATGTAGCAAGGATGAAACATAGACCTTTCCTCTATTTCCTAAATGCTTCCTCCCCCACCCACTATCATGATCCCAATTCTATATTGCAAGTCTGGCTAGAGCAGAGGATGTACACTGGTACAGATAGGGACTGGAAACACAGGGAATCCAGGACAGATGATCCCTTCAGGACCAGTGCTGAGAGTGGCGGTACTGGGAGGGTGGAGGGAGGGTGGATTGGAAAGGGGGAACCGATCACAAGGATCTACATATAACTTCCTCCCTGGGGGATGGACAACAGAAAAGTGGGTGAAGGGAGACATCAGATAGTGTAAGATATGACAAAATAATAACATAAATTATCAAGGGTTCACCCGCTTTGGCTTCAGCAGTTGTGTCAGGAGGATGAGCATCTTAGAATGCCAATTTAATAAAAGAAAGTATTCATGCATTGAGGGAGTGCTTGAGTAGAGGCCCAAGGTCCTTCTGCCACCTTAATACTAAACCTATAGACACATAGATCTATTTCCCCATCCTCATATATATATATATTTGCATGTACATGTCTTTGTCTAGACCTCTATAAATGCCCTTTGCCTCCTAGCTCTTTCCTCTATTTCCCTTGACTTTCCTCCTGCCCCACTATCATGCTCTATCCCCACCTGGGTTATAGCTATGAGGTGACAGAATTGGAATGAGAACTCTACCCTGTTCCATGGCTCTAACAGTTGTCCATGTTCCTGAGGGCCATGTTCCTACTTCCCCAGCTCCGGACAACCAGCTCCACTACAACCCACAGTTAACAGTCTTGCATCCATATCAATCATACAGCGTGCATAACATACACGCCTCAGAGGAGCCCAATCACTAACGATGTTGTTGCTAATGTTTCTTGAGCAGTTATTACTTGTGGTGCCTGGTCCGCTAACCACCAGAGAGGCACTTCAAATCCAGCAGGCATTCCGTGAGAAGAAATGAATCTTCCTGCTCCCATAATCACTTAAAACCTCTTAAACAGCACAGAGGCAGTTCTGTAGGGTTTCTATGAGTTGGAATCAACTCAATGGCAGTGAATTGAACGAATGAAAGATTTGGTTCCTACATCTAACCTAAATTATTTCATTCAATAATGTAGCTTCATACCAGTATGAACTAATGATACATACGTATATATTAGAATATATACATATATACCAGTCATCTGTCAGTGTGTCGTACAGCAATGGCTTGAGTGTTGCTGCAATGCTGGCAGATGTACCGCTGGCGTTTCCAATACCAGTAGGGTCACCTGTGGTGGACAGGTTTCACAGATGCTTTACATGAACAGACTAAGAAGACAAGCTTGGCGAACTCTCTGAGAACCATCCAATGACAAGTCCAGACATCCAAATACAATATGGTCCATGTTAGTGCGGGAGGATGGGCCTCCCAGGTTGGGAAAGCACTCAGGCTTCACAGTGGCTGTGACAGTGGACTTGAGCAGACCCATGGTTGTGAGCCTTGCACAAGGTTGAGCAACATCTGGCCCATTTACCTGGGTCACTATGAATCAGAGCCAACTTCACAGCAGCTAACAAAATACCTCTCCTTGATTTTCTAGCTCTCACTGTGGGGAGAGTCGAGATTGAAGCAGCGATAGCAATGAGGAAATCAGCACCCGGATCTTGGTTTCAAAACTCTGTTCCCCCAGAGATGGAATTCGGCTCTATGGCAAATTGGTTGCTTCTAGGATTGTTCCAGAACCTGGCACATCCCATGGTGCCAGAAAGTAAGGAAGTACTCAAGAGTGATGGGAACATGTCAAGGGAGAGAGGATCAGAATTGAATAATGCTAATAATTAGCTATAATAAAAATGAAGCAACTAATCATGGGTTTAGATTGATCCTAATTGAATAAATCATTACCGAATAGCCAAAAATTCTAGTGAATAATCGAACGAATCACTGGAAAGATAACGAGGCAAATACGGCACTAATAAACTAATTGTGGTTCCAAGAATGCTACAATTTGTTGCTGATAATATAAATGGAGTATTTATTTCCAAAATCACTCAAGTATCTGTTAGATGCCTATTCATTAAATGTAAAGGGGAAAAAAAACTTCACAGTGGAGAAAGTGACGGGGGCTGCATTGAAAGGTGGCACACTGGCATCCTGGCCCTCCCGCCACGACGCACCAAGGAGCACGCAGCCCTTGCCATCGGTGCGCTGGGAGAGGAGCCCTGCCCGCTGCCCCACTTCCGGGCTGTCTCCGAGCAGGCACGAACGGGCCTGCTGATTGGCTGTTTCTGATGACGCACGAGCGCACGGGGGCAGCGCCCAGGATCCGCCCCTTCCGGTGTGGCGCGTCCTCACTCGCTCAGGCCTCGGCGCACGTCGCCGGCGTGCACGTTCGCACGCACGCACGGTGCGTGTTGACGTTACGGCGGCGCGAACGCCATCCCGGAAGCGCGAGCAAGGCCGCCAGATGTGCAGGTGCCGCCGCCGCCGCCGGGGCTGAGGCCTGGGTGGGGCCGGGGGTGGCAGGGGGAGCTGGGCCGGGTGCAGCCCGAGGGGTGCCGCGGGGTGGACCCCCCGCCTCCTGCGCGCACGGACCTCAGTTACCCCGTCTGCGCAGTGGGCGCGGGGGCAGGGCGGGGCCCCCGGGCCCGATCCCCATCCCGGGCGCGGAAGCTGGGCGGCCCCCGTGTCACCCGGAGCCCCGAAGTTGCCGGACTTGTGGCTCAGTTTCCCCGCTTTGCAGAGGCGGGGCGTGAGGCATGTGCGAGTCCGGCCCCGCTCGGCGTTTGTCCGGAGACCGGGCCGCAGAGTCCGGAGGTTTCAGCTGGATGACTTTTGGGTGGATGTGAAGCGCCGCCCCTCTTCACGGTGTGGCCTTGGGCTCCGAGGTCGCCCCTGGAAGCCCGCTGTCGCTCGGGCTGTCTGCCCTTGCCTTGTAGTGGTGATGGAGAGCTCCATGGAGCACAGGAAGTGCCCGCCGCTGGGAGGGCCCGGCACTCCGGATATCTCCACACCGGAGAATCTGCTTGCTCATAGATCCGCTTCTGTCCCCTTTGTCCCGGCCTTGTTAGGGCTGTGACACCTTCGCTCTGCCTGGTTTCCATTTTCCAGATGAGAAAACTGAGTCAGAGAAGTCAGCTGACTTGCCCAAGGTCGCACAAACCTACTGCCTGTTTTCACCTATCTGTGTATTTCGAGCAGGGATCGAGGTTTCTGTGCGGGATCATTGCTGCTCATTGATTCAGGGAGGGCTTCCTGAGAGGGGCAGTGGAGTGGGACTGGTGCTGCATGAACCCCTTTACCCACATGGGCAGGCGTCAGGGACAGACGCAACACTTACCTGCAGAACCTGCTGTTCAGGTGCTAACTGTGGGTCTTCTCCCATGTGACTCTGCTCCTGGAGCCTGGATGTCCCCTTCATAGCTAGCGGTGACCGGGCGCTTCTTTGGAAATTACTGAGACCACTGATGTCTGTGGCTGGCTCGGTAGGAGCTCAGTGAAACCATTTACTTGAGGGAAGGGCCGTGTGACCACAGTTGTTCCCTGGAAGTTAAAAAAAAAATTCGGGAAGAAGAGCAGCCCCAGTGCTATTGAGTTCTCCCTTACAGGGGGCCTCCCTCAGCGCCCCAATATTCTGCAGAGTAGAATTGAGTGCTGCTCGGTTTGCAGTGGCTGCCGGTTTGAGGCTAGCTGCTTGTCAGGGCTTAGGCTCTGCCCGATGGGGTCAGACTGCCAACCTGCAGATTAGTAGCCCGTACCAATCCTCTGCACTCCCCCAGCGGCCTTCCTAGAAGGCATTTGGGCCTACAGAGCAATAACCAAATGCAAGGTCCTCCGTTCAAAACCACCAGTTGCTCCAAGGGAGAAAGATGGGGCTTTCCCCTTGTCAAGAGGGTCAGTCTTGGAAACTCACAGGAACCGTTCTGCCCTGCCCTAGAGGGTCAGCAGTGACTCGGCGCGCCACTGAGGGGTATTTCAGCAGCTGCTCTTCGCCTTCCACGTTGTCTTTTGGGGAAAAACCCTGTGCGCTGCTAGTAATCATAAATAAGGCAATCTCACAACAGAGGGCCAGGAGTGAGGGAGAATTACTTTTGGGGGGTTAAAAAGTTCCTAAGTCTGGGAGAAATAAGTTGCTCCAAGCAGCAGCTGGTCCTCTGTGGGCGGGTCCTGGCCCTCTGCACAGATGTACACCTTTACCGAGCGGCCAGGCCCTGGGCGTTTAGGTTTGTGGACCCTGGGTTCACTGGCTGGGTGAAATTGGGTCAGCTTCTCAGGCACGGAGCCGCAGTGTTCTTGTCTGTAAGGAGGAGCTGACAGTTTTCAGCTCCCGAGCTTGGTGCTGTGCTTGGTGTCCCGAACAGCAGGTGCGCAGTAAGCTGAGTCGGACTAAGTGGGCTCTGAAGGCCCTTGTCATTCTGGGTGTGGATCTTGTTCTTGGCTGCTGAGTCAGCCCCAACTCCCGGTGCCCCACGCACACACAACACAGCAACACGCTACCTAGCCATCAGCCCCAGTTGGGCCCCTGAGAGCCCTAGATCTTCAGTAGCGATGTTTTGGAAGTCAGTCAGCAGGCTTTTCTTCCTAATCTACCTGAGTCTGTAACGCTACAGGAGTAGAAATCTTTCTAGTAGTTTCTGTTTTGAACCGAGGCTGACAACAGCAATGAGATCCCTGGTTCCACATCCTCTTCTGAATCTGGCCTGAATTTCCGTCAGCTTCCTGTCAGTGCACTGCTCGCACCCTTGTGGGATGGTCTTCAGCCAAAAAAGAGGCGGTTCGATTAGTTGTCCAGTGCAAATTGTTTGTACTGCCTGGGGACTTCGAGTCTAGAACGGCGGCATTGAAACGGCTTCAGCATCATGGCCACAGATGGTGACGTAGGTGAGGTGCGTTGTCTGGGAATCAAACCCAGGTCTCCCCCCCATGGACGGTGAGGGGTCTAGGGGGCCACCACAGCCTGATGTGTGCGGGACGACGGGGAGGGAGGGGGGTTTTGAAAAATCAGTGTGTGGTTCCTGTGGCCTTTTGATTTAGTTCTCTGGAAATCTGAGATTTTTCCTAAACCCTGAGAGTTCCCTTTTCCCTAGTTTTCTACCCCAGAGGATTAGTTACTTCTGCTCAGATTGATTGACACCCCCTGGGCAAGCTGTAAGCAACTTGACATTTGGGCTGGGCTCTCGCCTGCAGCCTGGTCCTCCAATTGGTCCGCACCTTGCAGGGACTAGTCAGGATAGGCAGATGAAGTGACTGAACCCTAATTGTGCACAGGAAGGGTCTGCCACCTACTCAGCCGGGATTAGTCAGCACTGGCTCTGGTGGGAGGGCCAGGCCTTAAAATTGACCCGGAGTTTACACATGCAGACAACTTCCTTCCCCTCCCTCTACCCACACAAAACCCAAAACTCGCTGCAGCAGAGTAGACAGGGACAGGGTAGAACTGCCCCTGTGGGTTTCCAAGACTCACTCTATGGGAGTGAAAAGCCCCGTCTGGCTGCTGGTTTCTTAACTGCTGACCGTGCAACTGGCAGCCCAACTCATTGTCAAAGAAGCAGAAAGAGGAAAAGGAGAGAAGAGAGAGAGAGGACTTACGTACTGTTAAATGTGTGCGCCCCAGAGCCAAGCTAGACCTCCAGATCCGGGTTTTTCCTAAGCTGGAAGTAGGAGCCTTGGTGGCAGAGTGGGTTATGTGTTGGGCTACTAACCACAGGGTCAGCAGTTTGAAACCACCAGCCGCTCTGCAAGAGAAAGATGAGGCTTTCTACTGCCATCAAGAGTGACAGTGTCGGAAACAGGCAGGGGTGGTTCTTGCCTGCCCCATTGGGTCAAGTGAGGTGGCAGCGAGGGGGGCAGGCATTGCTGAAGCTGGGGTCTTCACTTGACCTTGCTTAGATGCCCCTTCTGTCCACCCAGATAGTCTTTGAACCAGGAAAGTTAGGAGCTGCAATGCACTCTGGGTTGGCGGCAGCCCTGGCTGTGGAGTGTCAAATTCTTGGCTTTAATGTCTTAATGAAAGCCTGGAAACAGCAGAATGAGTAAAGGCGTGCAAATGAGTTTCTCAGGGCTGCCGTAACCACGTGTCACCCACTGGGCAGCAGATGTCGCTGATCCTTGGGGATCCTTGACCTGTGGCCTCCCTTGTCTCTTCCCTTCATGGGAGAACAACATTCATGTTGAATTCCAGGCTGCCTCCACAGGAAGCCTGGTGGCCCCACAGGTGAGACATTGGGTCCAAACTCTCTGCTCCCATACAGATTTAGAGTCCCAGAAACCCTATAAAACAGTGGTTCTCAACCTTCCTAATGCCACGACCCTTTCAGACAGCCCCTCATGTGGTGGTGAGCCCCCAACCATAACACCACTGTCATGTTGCTCCTGTGATGAATCGTCATGTAAATAAATACCTGATAGGCAGGATGTATTTTCATTGTTACAAATTGAACACCATGAAAGTATAGTGATGAATCACAAAAAACAATATGTCATTATATATTGTGAACTATTTATTTCTAATGACCAATAAATGAAATTTTGTCTGGAAGCACGGTGTAGCATGGGTAACAGTCTTCACGCCTGGTACTCGTGTGTGGGCGTATCTGCATGTGGGCCGATCCGCCTGGAGACAGATGAACGGTGTCTCGGTTCCTAAGACCATGGAAATATGTGTCTTCTGATGGTCTTAGACAACCCCTGTGAAAGGGTCATTCAAACCCCCCAAAGGGGTCGCGACCCACAGGTTGAGAACCACTGCCATGGAAGATCACCTTGAGTCAGACTGGACTTGATGGCAGGGGGGTTGCTAGTGACTTCCATGGGAGCTCCTGGCTCCACCCTGGCCAGTGCACCTCAGACACAGCCACCACCCTGCTCTCTGTTGGGGTGGGGGGGCAGGCTTACAGACTGCTGAACCCGGTTCAGTACAGCTTCTAGACTAAGGTGGTCTAGGAAGAAAGGCCTGCAGACCTACTTCAGAAATCAGCCCTCCCGCCGTCCCCAGAGTCCATCTGCTAAGGATCACTGATGGCCTGGACATGCATCCCCTCATGGGGGCCCCCATGACTCCGGGGCTGACGTGACTGCCCCTAGCAACAGCGGATGCCCTCGTTCTAAACTGGACACCATCCACTAAGCCTTTCTTTCCAAATAAGGTCACTCTCACAGCCACAGGGACACGGGCGTGTCTTTAAGGGCAACCCGCGACAGTGGGACTTTAAGGCAGGTAGACCCAGGGTGGACGAGGGCCGGGCTATCAAGCAAGGGAATTGGTGACTGTGCAAGAGGGGCGCCAGGCTACGGGGCTGGGACTCTCCCATGTTTGGGTGCCGCTGAAGGGCTCTCGATGAACTCATGCAGTGTTCTCCCGCCGGAAACCCCCAAACCAGTTGCAGTCCAGTCAGCGTGACTCCTGGTGGACCCCATGTGGGTCAGAATAGAATGGTGGTCTATCAGGTTTTACAGCGGCTGAGTCTTGGTCAGATCACCAGGCCTTTCCTCTGAGGCACCTTGGGTGGACGTGAAAGGCCAGCATCACGGTGAGCAGCTCTGCACTTAACTGTTGGAGCCACAAGAGGTGACTCAATTCTCAACCCCCCTGATGTGTTGGATCCAGGCCCCCTGCCTTGCCTCGGCTGGGCCGGGGGCTGACAGTGGCCCCTGTGTTCCCACCCATTGCAGGCAGCGCAGAAGGAAGAAGAGATGGACGCCCCAGACTCCGCCTCGAGAGTCTTCTGCAGCCGCGTCCTGAGCATGGTCAACGCGGACGACGTCAACGCCATCATCCTGGCCCAGAAGAACATGTGAGTGGGACATGCCACCGCCCACTTAGCCCATAGAACGCAGGCAGTGAGGAGTGAGTGGATTGCCCGCCTAGGGCCAGCACATTCCTCTCTGGCTTGGGGGGCAAGGCTTTGGCTCAGGAAGCGGGGCTAAGGCAGGGGTGCAGCTGTGGCCTCTATCCCAAGGCCTTGTTGGGAGAGGGGGATTTCAGGGCATTCTAGAGCTGGTGGGTTGACTTCCTGGCAGGGCTGGAGGGCTGCAGCTCCATAGAGCATGGGCTCCCTCAAGGGGGCTTCACCTGCGGCCTGCCCTGCAGGGGGAGGCTGTCACCCATTACAACTCTGGAGTGGAAGCATGGCCTTCTGGGGCTTCAGTCTTGGGTCAAAGGGCACTCGTGTGTGAAACAGCACAGGTGTGATTTCCTGACCGCTCTCCCTGAACAAGGCGGCTTAGCATGTCTGATTCTTTTTGATCATTAAATACTTTTATTGGGGGCTCTTACAGCTCTCATGACAATCAATACGTTCATCCATTGTGTCAAGCACATTTGTACATGTTGTCATCATTTTCAAAGCATTTTCTTTGTACTTGAGCCCTTGATATCAGCTCCTCATTTTCCCCCTCCTTCCCCCACTCCCTTCCTCATGAACCCTTGATAAGTTATACATTATTATTTTCATATCTTACATCGTTCGCAGTCTCCCTTCATCCACTTTTCTGTTGTTCATCCCCCTGGGAGGGGGTTATATATCGATCCTTGTGATCAATTCCCTTTCTTCCCATCTCCCCCTTACCCTAGTGGTATCTCCATCCTCATTATTGGTGGTCCTGAGGGGTTTTTCCGTCCTGGATTCCCTGTGTTGCGAGCGCAGTATACATGCTCTGGTCTAGTCACTTTTGTAAGGTAGAATTGGGGTCATGATAGAGTGGGGGAGAGGAAGCATTAACTAGAGGAAAGCTGTATGTTTCTTCAGTGTTATATTGGCGAGATCTTATCTGTAGCAGTGTACATGTACTGGTCTAGTCAGATTTGCAAGGTAGAATTGGGGTCATAAGAAATAGAGGAAAGTTGTATGTTTCATTGGTGCTATACTGCACCCTGACTGGCTTGTCTCTTCCTTGTGACCCTTCTGTAAGGGGATGTCCAATTGTCTACAGATGGGCTCTGGGTCTCCACTCCTCGCCCCCATCCCCTTTCCTGGTTTTTAAGACCACATGGGCCTGGCCCTGGCCCCAGGGGTTCCACATAGACCCTCCTGGTCCTTTGGAGTTAGGGGTTGGCTAGAGGTGAGAAACTAGGCCTATGGGTAGAACAGAAGCAGAGTACACCTGAAGGGGGGTAATATGTATTTGGGTGGGGTTTTGAAGGATGAATAGGAGTTCACTGGGCGCCTTGAACAGCACATGTAGTGCTCAACAGGGCAGGGCCCTGAAGCAGGAGCCGGTCAGACACATGTGAGAGGCTAGGGGCAGAAGCAGCAGCCCTCTCTGCCCCTCCAGGCTGGACCGGTTTGAGAAGACCAACGAGATGCTGCTGAACTTCAATAACCTGTCGAGCGCCCGCCTGCAGCAGATGAACGAGCGCTTCCTGCATCACACGAGGACCCTGGTGGAGATGAAGCGGGACCTGGACAGCATCTTCCGCAGGATCCGGTGGGTGCTCGCCCAGCCCAGCCCTACCCAGCGCTTTGTTCCCCATCTGAGCCTGGGCTTCCTCCTCAGCAGGGACCACACACACGCTGTGTCCCTGTGAGCGTGCGTGTACACACACACACACGCGCGCGCACACAGTCTGCTCATTTCTTTTCGAAGATCTTACTGTGTGACCCTCTGGAGCTTTGAGGGAGCTGAGGGGATCCAGACTTGGGCATAAAACCATGAAGTCTCTGTATTTTATAAAACTTTCCAGTAAGTCACATAGCACTGGACACGTGATTCCAAGGCAGGAACAAGCAGATGGTAAAAGCTATTCCTCTGCTCCCCATACCCCATCCGCCCCACCCCTTCCCCCAGCTCTTTCAAGCAGATGCCATGACCTGCTTTTGGAGGTCCTTGCGTTTTCAGTGAGGAGGTAGCATGCATAGCGGGGGACAGTCCCTGGGCACAGGAAGGTGTCTGGTGTTCTGTCCCTGTGTTGTTTCTGCCAGTTTCCCCTCAGTCCCAGTGCTGTACCTCCTGGTCACCTTAGATTGATGGGAAAATGTTCTGCTGAGCCAGCTCAGAGCAGAGACTATGAGACAAGACAGGGCTGGCTAAATCCTTCATGAAAGTACTTTTTTGGGGGTGGGGTGGGTCGCGGCGGCATGGAAACCAGTGGGCAAGCACTGGTGTGATATTCAGGGGGAAAGCAGAAATCCAAAGGTGTGGCCCGTTTGTGTGTCACCCAGGAAGTTGGAAAGCCTGTTCACCCAGTCACTCTATAGGTAGGAGACTAGTTCTGATGGTGCTTCTGGGAGGGGGGCTGGCAGGTTGCAGGTGAAAGTTTTGAAGGTAGAGTAGGAGTTTGCTTGGTGGCCTGAATCATGGGCCGAGCTCTGCAGGACAAGAGGAGGACAGGCAAAGACCATGATGTAGAAAGGGCTTGGAGGGTCTGCTTGGGCTGCTGAGATGGGCCAGGGCTCTGAAGAGCCCTCGGTCTCCTTCTGTAAACAACACGATAGCAAAAGTGTGCAAACAGCTGGTTTCGGAAGCAGCTTCCCGCGGGCTGCTGTAACAATCGGCCTCACATGGTGGTGCCAGAACATCGGAATGGGCCGTC
This sequence comes from Tenrec ecaudatus, assembly GCF_050624435.1. Lineage (NCBI taxonomy): Eukaryota > Metazoa > Chordata > Mammalia > Afrosoricida > Tenrecidae > Tenrec > Tenrec ecaudatus. The sequence continues at coordinate 23,994,046 of NC_134530.1, forward strand.
TCCTAGTCCAGGAATCCAAAACTAGGTGTTAGTCTGGGTTATAGACACTCATGTGGATAGGAAAGAGCTTTTTATAAAGAGTAATTGGACATTAAAACATCCCAGTCCAGATCAAGCACCTAAGTCTGCTATTAGCCTCTATGTTCAGTACGTCTGTAAATTCCTCTTCCGACTCAGTGCAGGCCAGTGGATCTTTCTTTGGGTCCAGTGGCGGTAGAAGCATCTCAGCACTGACATGGGTCTCCACGTGGCTCCTCCAGCTCCAAGGCTCTGGCTGCCTTCAGCATAGCTCCAAGTGGCTTGTCAACAGGAACATCTCCCAACGAGTGAGCTTGTGTCCTGCCTCCAGCGAGCTATTTATTGCCTTCATGCCTCCAAATGAGGTCAAGCTGCGACCTGATTGACAGGCTGGACTCCACCCCTTCACTCTTAATCATCTCAATTTGGGGATTATGTAACTACTGCATGAAGTCTCAGCTGTGTTGATTCTTTGGGGTCTCTGAGAGGCGTAGAGTCTGGTAGCAACCAGGTCCTTGGTGCCCCTTTGAAGTTTATCTACATAACCTCACCTGGCTCCTCCCCTCCGTGTGTGACTTTGCGCCGTCACCCCTTTAATAAGGCAGTACTCAGAATGGGGACCCACCCCGCTTCTGGGTGGCACAAGCAGCTGAGCTCTGTACTAATGACCAGAAGATTGGTGCTTTGCTTGGGCACAGTCTGGCAGGCTACGTCTGAAGTGACACAGCTTGGGGCAGCCGACGGGCTAGCTTCACGCTGCACATGTGGCAGGCAAAAGACAAGACAGCCACTTGGCTCCAGAGCTGTGGGCCCAGGTGCAGGTGGTTGGTTGGGTGTCCAGCTGCTAACCCAAAGGTGGGCAGGGTGCATTGACCCAGAACAACTTTGGCTAAAGGCGCACATGTGTCCCAACACACCTGGGCTTGCCAAGTTGGGAATATCTGCTGGCAACTGGTTTGGGTTTTGCTGTTTTGTTTCGGGGACCCCAGGGTGACCATGTTAATGTCACTAAATGATACTTTCAAAGGGGGCACAAGTGGCCTGCTCCTAGCTCCTGACTGAAAGGTTGGTGATTTGATGCCATGCAGAAAGGCCTGGTGATGGCTTCCTTTAGATCACACCACTGAGCCCTCCCTGGAGCCCTCTCTCTAGCACACAGGCCACCAGGGGCTGGAGTCCACTCCCCAGCAGTGGGCCTGACCTTTTTAACTTAACGTCTTCAGAGAAAGATTGTCTTCTCAACAAGGTCACACTCACAAGAGCCGGAGTAAGGACTTCCCTGGGCCCTTTGGGAGGGACACAGTTCAACCTGTAACCTGCTCTCGGTGTACTTGAATGTCCCAAGGGGCCAGTACGTGATGGCTGGGGCCACTGTCCTTTGAGCTGGCAGGCCTGGACCCCCGCCATGTGCCCCATGCTGAGCCTCAGTCCCAGCTCCCAGGGGCGCCAGCTGGGAGGCCCAGAGGCCATTGCTCTGGGGTTGGAGAGACACTCACAGGAGCAATTACTGGGGAGTGGGTAGGAGGACCTGCGAATTGGATGGAAGAAAGGCCCCCGGGGAGCCTGGAAGCAGGTGATGGGTAGACGGTGGGCTTCCCCTCGCCTTCCCCAGTGAGGCTCCACCGGGGGGTGGGGGCCTGTTGGCGTGGAATGGTGAAGGGAGGGGCCCACTACCAGCCTGGCACAACAGCCAGCCCCACCTCTTGTCATCTCTAGCCTTCATGCTTTCTCCCCGCAGGACCCTGAAAGGGAAGCTGGCTCGGCAGCACCCTGAAGCCTTCAGCCGTAAGTGTCCCCCCAACATTCCTGTACCTCCAGTCCGGCTTCTGTGACTCCAGAGACCTGTTCTGATAGGGCCTCTCAGAGGAGAACAAGGGCTAGGCAGTCCTCTGGGCAGCATGGGGGTCAGGTGGAGACCCCTCCCCAGCAGAAGCCACACCGAGGAATTTAAATAAGGCTGAGGACAGCCGTATTTAAGGTTGTGTGTGCCACTGACACCTCAGAGCCAGGCTGTTCCCACTGGAACTCTCCATCCCTCTGACGGGCAACAGGCCCAGAGAGGGGAGGCAGGGGCAGGACTGAAACTTGTGTCTGTCTGGCTTGGATCATCTCCTCTGTGGTCCCCTTGTTGAGCTTCAGTTCCCCACATTCGCTGAAAGGGTCGGCAGCTACCTGCGCCAAGGCTGTTGCCACGCGGGGAGCAAAGGGTACAGGGGTTATTGGCAGTGCCACTAGAAGGCCTGGGGATAGAGCAGAGAGATGAAGTGTGGCCGGGTAAGGGTGCTGGTCCAGATGATACTGATGAAGGGCACCCTAACCCCCTCCCCCCTCCCCCCCAAAAGGCCACATATCTGCCAGACCCAGAGTCTGTATTCTCTGCTCTCACCTCCAGGGGGAGGCCTTTCATTGGCCTGGGCCTCAGTTTCCCTCTTGAGTCCGGGAACCCCTGGGTGGCGCAGAGTTAAAAGTGCTCAGCTGCTAACAGTTCACCCTGAGGGGACCTTGGAAGGAAGGCCTGGTGATCAACTTGTTTAACAGCACTAAAGTCTCTAGGGAGCAGCGCGGCCCTACACGGACATGTGGGATTGCTGCGAGTCACAGTTGACTTCAAGGCAACTGGGTGTTTAAGCTTTGGGGCCAAGTCCTAGCCCAAGGGTGGGAGGGGCAGCTGGTGGGCTCATACACTCAGCAAGACCCTCTTTGTGTTCTCTGGCAAGCAAGACCCTTAAACTGGCCATCCTGAGCCGGCTCCTGTCTCCCCCCCACCCCACCTCAGACATCCCGGAGGCAAGCCTGCTGGAGGACGAAGATGAGGACCCCATCCCACCCAGCACCACGACCACCATTGCTACCTCGGAGCAGAGCACAGGCTCCTGCGACACGAGCCCTGACCTCATCTCGCTCCCCCTCAGCTCCGGCTTCGAGGACCTGTCCCAGGCCCGGCCCTGCTCCCCCACCATCAATGGGCGCGGCCCCACGGACGATGAGGAGGAGACACCGGGCGAGTAGCCCTGCTCCAGATTCCCGAGGCTCCCGTCTGTCCTCTGGGGTTCCTGAGCATTGGGTTCTGAGGTTGTCTCCCGCCCACCCTTCCTCTTCCTCCTGCAGACATGACCCCCAGCCCACAAGTGTGGCCAACCCCGCTGGGGCCCTCAGAAGGGGTGCCAGGGCTTAAGAGCTGCCCCAGACAACACTTAGAGACTAACAAAAATTGGAACCCCTCCTGGAGGCAGAGAATGTCAGCTGCCCCTGCCCCGTCTCCCTGTCCCTTTCCTGATGACAATATCAAATTTGTTCTCCAATCTGCATCTTGTGGGGGTGGGGCACGGAGACGGGTAGAAGGCTTGAGGCGGAGGCTGGCCACCCCAGAGGACCCCCATTGGCCCCAGCAGGCCTCTCCCAGGGCCTCTAGGGGCAAGTTGGGCCACCTTGGAAAACAGAGTTTCATGGACTATTTTTGTACCCGATGTTTACAGATGCTGTTGGGAAGTTATTAATAAAGTGACTCCGTTCCTACAAAATGGGGGATTATACCTGGCGGTGCCTTCCATGGGCCCACATAGGGGACATATGACAGCCTGGACTGTGCTACCAGGGAGATGAGATGAGGGTGCTCTTAGGAATCCTGGTGGGGGGGCACCGTAAGCCAACCTCCCCTCACCATCTAAGCCTCCAAACGAGCTGCTCCCACTGCTTGGAACACTGTTTTCTCGCCCACAGCTCCTTGGCCCCCCACTGGGTACATCACCCATCTTTACTAGTGGTGGAACTTATGCACAAGGCCATGAAACGCTGCCCATCCCCGGGACTGGTGGCAGATGGATGATAAGGATGGACAGTTCTCAGCGGTTGGTTTTGAAAGTCAATCACCATGTTTTCTTGTAGTCTCTCTAAGCTCGGCTGCTACTTGTCTGGCATCCTGGTAACACAAACCTTCCCTGCCAGGAACCAGCCTGGGCCTCCAGGCGTCCTGCAGGGAAGGCAATTCCTCTACCTCCCAGAGCCCCCCATCGCCCCCACCCCTCCAAAGCAGGGCACCTGGGGCTGCTATCATTGAAGACGTGTTCCCACTATAAATGCGGGTAAACCACTGCCATCCCGTTACCCAGTCCAGGCCGCCAATACGCAACGGGCACAGGCAGCCCGATTCTTCTCCCGTGGAGGGGCTAGTGGACTCGAACATGCACCTGGGGTTGGTCTAACCCACAGCGCCACCAGGCCAGCCTGGGTACCGAGCAGGTGCTCGGAAATGTTGAAGGAAACGAACATGGAAGCCTTCCGCGTGGCCCCTGCAGTCCCGGAGCTCCCCCGCTGGCGCTCTCCTGGTCTCCCCGTTTCCGCTGTGGAACCCGGCGGCGCAACAACGGGCTCTGCGGAGGAGCCGGGCTCCCTCCCTCGGGCAGAAAGGTGGGCGCCAGCCGCCGCCCGCCTCTCCCCGGGGCCGCGGCGCCTACAAAGCTGCGGTCCTCGGCTCCCGGGACCCCCGCCGAGCGAGCGAGCGAGCGAGCCCCACCCGGAAGTGTGTCCGGCGAAGAGCGCCTCCGTTCCCCGCGCCTCCGCTCGCCGCACCCAACAGGGCGGCGACGCTGACGCGGGGGCGGGGCCCGGCGTGCGTCGCGAATTGTGACGTCAGCGCGCGGCGTGCTCCGTGTGCAGGCCGTTTCCGGTTCCGCCGCCCTCTTTCTCTTCAGCAAGGCGGCCCGAGCGGGTAGGTATCGGCGGGTCGGGCGCCGCTCCGGGCCAAGGCGGGCGGCGGGCGGCGGGCTCCGCGGCGGTTCGGAAGCCCAGCCGGCAGGCTCCTGAGGCCGCCCTGCGGGTCGGCCTGGACTGAGCGGGTGGGCGCGGGAGCTGGCGCGCAGCGTGGTCCCCGGACGCCGAGCCGGCCTGGGCCGCCGGGGGGCGAGCGGGCTCTGCCGCTGTGGTAGGCAGGAGAATGCCGTGAGGTGCGTCTCCTCTCCACCTGCGGGGTCGCCACGAGACCGCATTTACTCCGGCCAACGGGGCCCTTCTGAAGCAGGTTCCTGGCACGTGGTTGGCAGATGCTCAGTGGTGGCCATTAGTACGCAGGGGCCAGGGCCGCAGGCGAGAAGTGAGGGCCGGGAGGAAAGGGTGTTGGTTGACCCAGCTTGGACTGTGAGTGAAGAGAGGTGGGGGGGCTGTTAAGACGGGCGATTAAGGGCAGTGTGGCCGGCCTGGGTCTAGCTAAGACTGAAAGGTGGGACGAACTGCTGTGTCCCTGCTGTGCCGAGCCCGGGCGTCACAACCATGTGGAATTCCACCACAGGCTTTTGGAGGGGCATAGAAGGGACCTTAGTCCTAGAACATACTTAGGGTTGCATTCCTGTGTGTGTTTGAAAGACGGCTTGTGCAGAGGTGGGGTGGCTGGATTGGGGCTCTCTGCAGGCTCAGAGGTGGCTCGGACTTGCTTGCCTGGCTCACCGGGATGCCTCGCCCCCCAGGTAACGCAAAGATGCAGATCTTTGTGAAGACCCTGACAGGCAAGACCATCACCCTTGAGGTTGAGCCCAGCGACACCATCGAGAATGTCAAAGCTAAGATCCAAGACAAGGAGGGTGAGTGGCGCCGGCCCTGTAGCTCTTACCTAGTGTGGCACCGGGGCCGGGTGCCAAGGAGTCCCAGCTCTGCTAACAAACAGGCCTTGGTTGTTTTTCTGAGACTGGTACCAGAGCACTCCTGGGTGGGCGGCCTCAGTCATTGGACTCAACCCCTTCCCATTCCACAGGCATTCCCCCGGACCAGCAGCGTCTGATTTTTGCTGGTAAACAGCTGGAGGATGGCCGCACTCTGTCGGACTACAACATCCAGAAAGGTACTGGGGCGTGGGGGGTGGTGGTGCTGGGCAACAGAATCTTGTGAAGCCAAGGCCCTGGCAGTGGGCCCATACGGGAGAGCATTTAAATACAAAGGGTGCTCAGCTTTTTACAAATGCACATTACTTGGCAATTTCAGAAAGCCGCCCTCGGTGGATCTTTCTGTCACCATAAGCAGACACTCAGAACTAACACTGGCTCCTTCAGCCCCTTGTCATCACCCACTTTAGGTCTGCAAATGTTTGACTTTTCTAGCTATTTCGTGTGGCTGGGTTTGGGCAGTATCTGTTGTTTTGCGGCCTGGCTAACATAAGGGTTTGGGAATTGGTCCGTGTTGCAGTGTGCTCCAAGATTCTCTGTGGTGGGGTGACAGTCTATAGGGTGGAAAGACCTCGATTTGTGGGCCCATCTGTAGATGGACCCTGTGGGTTATTTCCACCTCATGGTTATTGTGACAAGTGCCACGAAGATCACAGGTGCCTGGGCTTTTGCCCCCCCCCCCCCCCCCCCCTTTGGATGTCGGAGTAGAGTTGCTGGGCCCGAGAATGGTTAAGAAGTGAGCTGCAAGGTCAGCAGTTTGAAACCACAAACTGTTCTGTGGGAGAAAGATCAGACTCTTTATTCTTGGAAAAAGAGTCACAGCTTCGGAAACCCACCGGACAGTTAGATCCTGTTCTTTAAGGTCTGAGTCAGAATCAACACAATGGCAGTGAGTTTGTTTCTGTCTGTGGGTTGTTTTGGAGTATGGTACTTTCTCGTGTATACATTCTGAGAGGGCAGCCACACTTTGCTCACCGAGCCTGCTCCAACCTTGAACATTTCCATCCGCAAAGGAGATGAGATTCTCTTTTCCACTTGCTGCCCAACATGCATTTTGTGTGTGCATGTTTGTAGAGTCTTTTGCCTCGGGCCTGTGGGAGGCGAGTAGGATTTCATTGTGGCCTTGCATTTTCCCGAAGCCTAGTGACCACATCCTTTTGGCCATTTATGTTTCGTCTCTTTAGGTCTCTTGCCTATTTGACTGAGTTCTTTTGGGTGTTTATTAAATTGATAAAGTTGGTTGTTTAACGATAATGGGAAGAAGATTGGGATGTCCCGTGTTGTCAAAATACAGAACTCCTCCCACATGGCTTAGAAATCGGAAAGCCTAGAGGAGCTCTTGGTTGGATTGTGTGAGCCTCGCACTAAGACAAGTTGTGGGCCCATTTCTTTGGCTGGGTGGTCCACCACAGAGCTTCCCAGGGGCCGTTGGCTTCTTTGCATTTCTTGGCTTTCTTCTGCTCTGTGGGGTACTGGACAGTCCTGTGGACCCCTGTAAAGCCAGGTACCAACCACTCACTCTGGCTGACCCTTGTGTCCAATCTCCCGCAGAGTCTACCCTGCACTTGGTGCTGCGTCTGCGTGGTGGTATCATCGAGCCGTCCCTGCGCCAGCTGGCCCAGAAGTACAACTGCGACAAGATGATCTGCCGCAAGTAAGTGCTTGCTCACACAGGCTGGGAGCAGGGTCAGAGCACCTTAATAGCACCCATGTACCCTAGTTTTTGTGCAGGCATTAGGCTCATCTGCCCCTCACACCTTTAACATTACCTCCTGCTTCCACACAGGTGTTATGCTCGCCTTCACCCCCGTGCAGTTAACTGCCGCAAGAAGAAGTGTGGCCACACCAACAATCTGCGTCCCAAGAAGAAGGTCAAATAAGGCCCCTGTCTGCTGGCTCTCCTGCCTCCTGCTGCTGGGGTTCTCCTGAGCCCAGTGGCCCTGGGCCCTCAATAAAGTCTCACTTTCACTGACCTGAAGCAATAACTGTTGTCTTTGACTGGTCTTTTCAGGAGGGTGATGGCAGGGACAGGGTATCTTTCCATTTCAGTTCTGGCCCTTGAACAAGATTACCACAAACACAAGAGAAGTCCAATGGAGTCCTTACCCACCCCTGAGTTTCATGGAGAACGTGGGAATAAAGACACATCCCAGCCCTAGGACCCTGGTGATAATTACATATATTGTGTGTTGGGCTGAGATCCGAAAGGGCAAGCAGTTTGGAACCACCAGACTCCCAGGGCAAAGTTGAAGCTTTCTACTCCTTTAGATTATGGTCTCGGAAACTCACGGGGTCCGTTCTGCCTTGTCCTGTAGGGTTGCTATGAGTTGGTGTTGCCTCGGCAGCAAGTTTTCTATGGTTCAGCCCCAGCACTGGCTGGGAAATGGTCGGACTTCAGGCCCTGTGGTCTTGTACAGAGGGTAGTACTGGTGAATTTCAGAGTTGGTAGGAATTTCCGTGAACTACTTGAAGCCCCTTGTATGATGTATGTATGTACCACGGGTGCCCAGAACAAGTGTGCCTTGGCGGTTGTACAGCCAGAATAGAGTATGGCGAGAACTGTCACGGCCATCAGGAGGGGGAACCACATCTGGAGAAGGATGTGCAGAAGTCACCCCACCTCAGCTAGTCATTGTCCCCTCTGGGCCTCCTTGCTCCATCCTATCTGCCTCTGTCCCTGAAGGAGCCTTTATGGGTCAGTGTGGTAGTTACGTAATGTGTTGTCAATTTGAGAGAGGATTTAAGAGTGAAGGGGTGGAGTTTAGCCTTCAATCAGGTCACAACTTGACCTCATTCGGAGGCACTAAGGAGATAAATAGCTCACGTTGCAGCTGATAAGACACATGGAGCTACACCAGTGCCCTGAGTGCCACATGGAGATTTCTGCCAACACAGATGGTTACAATGCCACTGGATCCAGGAGACTTCCCACCCACTGGCCTGTGATCTTCCTGTATTCGGTCTTACTCTGCATGTGTTTCATGAATCTGAAGAGACTTTGGATCAGACATATGGGCTAATATCGGTTATATGGACTTGATCTGAGCTGTTAATGTACAATTACTCTTTATAGAGAGCTCTTATACAGATGTTGTCTATGAACTTGTTTCTTTAGTCTACCCAGACTAATGATGAAGATGAAGCTCTAACTCAGTCCCTGCTTTTGGATCTCACCCTGGTGAGACTGCTCCGCTCAGGGCTCTCCTGGCCTGACTTGGTTCCAGAGCTGCCTGCTGGTTGCACCAACTTGGCAGCTGCGACCCAATCCCGGTTAAGGTCACAGCTTTGTGGTGCACGGATGCATCACGGAGTTTTGTTTTGAGTTTTGCTGGCTTTGGGTGAGGGTCTTCCACCTGCTTCACTGTGGTGAGAATGAACTAAAACAAGAGAGCCCGGTGTCTGTCGCCAACAAGCCCGGCCCGTTTTCCAGGGTGCTGGGAGGCGGCCGAAGGCTGAGTCCTCCGGACCTGCAGGGGGCGGTGGACGCAGCGAAGCGGCAGGGGCCGGGGCGGGGCCGGCCGGGTCGGCAGTCATGATCTCGGCTGAGGAAGCGGCCCCGGCTCCCGGGGCGGCGGGGCGCGGGGAGCCGGCGTGGCCGTGGGTGAGCGCGGGCCTGGGGGTGCGGGACGGGCGGGGGCGCGTCGCGGGGGCGCCAGCCTCACATCTGGGCCGTGGCCCCCGCCCACAGGAAGGTGCCTCGGTCCACGCGCTGGTGCAGCGGATCCATGAGCTCCAAGCTGAGCGCGCTCAGGCTTTCCGCCGGCTGGAGGCGTGAGTGCGGCCGGCTGGGGGGCGGGGTGGGGTACTGGCGCCTGGGGTCCCCGTGCGCCTCGCGCCGCCCGGGGATGGGATCTGCTGGGGGCCAGGTTCTCGCGTCCGCTCGCAGGAACGCAGGGCGCGCCCCAGTCCGGACGCCCTTCGGCGGGGCTTCTCAGGACGGAGGCGGGGAGTGGGGAGCGGTGTCGGCAACCCCTGCGGGGTCAGGGGCTCCGGGCACTTGGAACGCCCTCGGTAGGACCGTGAGATGGGCGCACGGGTAGCGCCTCGTGGCACAGCCCCCGGGCCCCATCTGCCGCAGAGCCCACCGCCAGTACTTGCACAGCGGCCCGAACTACGACTTTCCACGCTACCGGGGCTCAGTGCACGAGGTGACCCAGGCCTTCGCCGCCGCCTCCCGGGAGGTTCTGGCTCTGGAGGCCGAGCTGGCCGGGCCCCGAGGGCAGCCGCTGCTCGCCGGACACGTGCGCACCCTGCAACAGCTGGAGCAGACTCGCCTCACCACTGTGAGCCCCGACCCTGCCTCCGGCTTCTCCGGCCGCGTCCCCTCTTCCCCCCAATTTTGGTGCCCTTTGCCTCAGTCCGAGGTCACGTGCACCGTCTCAGCCCCCAGTGTTCAACCTCGGGCCGTACCAAGATGCCCAGACCCCGCCCTCAGCTCCTCGGCCACGCCCCTCGAGCAATCCCAGACCTGCTTTAGATTTTGGGCCTACCTTGTCCCCGGGATTACAAAACTCCACCCCCTCAGATTCTCAGACCCCACCTACTGTACCGGACCCTGCCTGTCCCTAGCTGGCTATCTGGCCTCGCCCTCATGCCCCCACCCAGCACCCCACCCAGCACCACCATCCCTGCACTGGGATTCCCTGGTCCACCCACTTAGCCCCCACCCTCCCCAGAAGACTCCCACACTGCCCCTCCTGACCTCCACCTGGGTGGCAGGTGGGATGATGGAGGGAAACTGATGGCAGGGTAGCCTCTGCCCCTGAGGACCCCCTCCCACTACCCTTCCCTTCAGGTGGCCCTGTTGCAGCTGATGGGGGCACCCGAGCTGGGGGAACAGGAAGATGCCTCACAGACACAGGAGCTGAAGATGAAGTGAGCCTTCTCCCCTCAGCAGGGCACCTTGGGGGTACCGCGTGCTGTAGTGGTAACAAAGTGGACCGCCAGCTAGCTCCAAGGTTAGCTGTTTGAAACCACCAGCGACTCCGGGGAAGCAAGAGGAGACTTTCTACTCCTGCAAAGAGTTCCAAGTCTTGAAAACCCATAGGGGAAGTTGTCCCCTGTCCTATTGGGTCACTGAGTGTCGCAATTGACTAGATGGCATTGAGTTTGTTTTTGGCTTGGTGGCAGTGTGAGTTAGGCATTGGCCTGCTGGCCACAGGGTTGTCGGTTCAAATGCACCAGCCGGAGGACATTGCTCCTGTCAAGATGTATAGTCACAGAAACCCTGTAAAGGGCCACTCTCCAGTGGAATCGCCTGATTGGCCATGAACTTGCTTGTGGATTTGGGGCTCTCAGGAGCACTGGCCACACCAAGGCTAAACTGGAGGATAACCAAAAGATAATACGGGTGGCAGTCTGTACAGACCATAGCCTAGGAGACTCTATGGGGCAGTTCTACTCTGTCTTGCAGGGTTGCTGCGATTTGATGTGGTTTCAGGCTCCCACCAAGGGTTCCCAGGCGTTGGCCTTGCTGGGTCATCTGGCTACCCACAGCATCGGGCTGTGCATTCCAGAGTCTCGCCCAGGGTCCTGCAGCGCACACTCCCTGAGCACAGACACTGCACATTCACATTGGCTCCACCCGGACACCCCAGGCCCCACCTCAGGGCTGGACACCACCAGCACAGTACTCCAAACACCCATGCTCACCTGGCACACAGCTTCCCCCCACTGCGCACACTCCAGCTCATGGAGCCACCCAGGCACACGTTGTGTGCACACCCACCGGCCCCCCTGGGCCTGCGCGGCGCTGGTGCTGCTTGGAGGCTGGGCGGTGGGCAGGAGGGCCCAGGGCTTGCCGCAGCCCCCTTGGCTGCACAGCGGCGGCTAATTCACCCCATCTGGGTTTTATTTATAGTTCCCATCCGCTCTTGTAGGGTAATTAAAACCATGGAGGCAATCAGCGAGGTTCTCCAGGACCTCAGGTTTGATGCGGAGTCTGCGGAGTGATCAGCTCCCCAGGGACACACCGAGGGAGATGGGAAACGCAGAGAATGGCGCCCAGCCCGGCCTGACCGCCAGCTGGCCGGGTCGTGCCCCACCGGGCTGCTAACCCCCTCCCTCCCGTCCCAATAAAAACTTTTCTGTCTGCAGCTGCTCCGTCATCTGTGTGTCCCGGGGTGAGCATGTTGGGAAGGGGCCCCAGCAGGACCCAGATTGGCTGGTGGAAACTGCCCATCCCTCCTTGACGCCCCCAAACCCACAGCCCAGTGTTGTAGGAATCTCCATCCCGGAGACCAGACCATCAGCCTGAAGCTCTGGGCATAGAGATTCCAGCCCCAAAGGGTCATAAGGACCCCTCCAGCCATCCCCACCCTGACTCAAAGTCGCCTGCACAGTGAGCATCCAAATAAATCATTTATTTTGAAGGACTCTGGTGGGGTCCTGGGTCGAGGGGAGTCATGACCCCACCTCACCCTAGCCCTGGCAGTTTCAGGCTATCAGCCTGGGCTGTATACCCCTCGTACAGGGGCACCCCCACTGGTGGCCTCCAGAGAGGCCAAGCTGTTGTGGCCATCAGAGCTAAAATGGATGTTCCTGGCCCCCCAGGATCTTGGGTGGGATGGCAGTGCCAGGACCCTAGAGTTTATCTGGCAGGACCTGTGGGTAAAGGGAAAGCAGGGGCTGAGCACTGCTGAGCAGACGCAGAGGAATGGGCGTCTGCTCCACTCTCAGCTGTGTGATGGTGGGCAGAGCGCTGTCCTTCTCTGAGCTTTATTTCCCCATCTGATAAATGGGACTCTGCCCGCGTCACCTGGTGTCCTGTGTGTAAAGTGCTTGGCACAGGGCAGGCATGCAGTAGGCACTCAGACTTGCTAACTACCCAGTCTCTGGCAGGAATACATCCAACGTGGTTATCATTCACTCCCTCCCAGGACTTGGGGTCACGGCATGAGATCCCCTTCTGGCTGGTGGGGGCAAACTGGGTGCTAAGTGCTGATGAGTAAGATTTTAAAGAGGGAGGAGTTCCAGCCCGGCCCCCTTACCTCTCGCCGCGGCGCCGCGTCTGCCCGAGGGCAGGATCCCCTCGTCCTGTGCTTGGAAGGAACGCGGCGGTGTCGGTGTCGCGGGAGCTGCGGACCACCAGCCCCCGCCCCGCCCCTCCCGGGCGCCCGTCAGGCCTACCTGGGGGCGGCCCCCACTCCCACCTGGCTGGGCTCTCCCTTCTTACCTGGTTGCGGGTCTTGTGCGACTTCTGCATCCAGGCGCGCCACTGGTCGTAGAGGCGGAAGCTGAGGTTGGAGCAGTACGCGTGCTTCTTGAGCCAGCCCAGGAACTGCTTGAGCTCGCGCCGCACCGGGCCCGAGCTGGGCTCGCCGCCCCGCGGCTCGCACGCCCCGCCGCCGGCTCCGGGTCGCTCTACGGAAGGGCGCAGCGGCAGCGTCGGGCGCGGCCGGCAGGGGACGCGCGCGGGGCGGAGGGGCCGGCGCGGCGACCCGCGCAGCGCGCTGGAGCCGCCGCTTCCCGCCCCGCGTCTCCGGGACCGCGTCCTCCGGCAATCCGGCCCGGGCGGTCCAGCTGAGCCCCGGGCCGCCCCCCCACGGCTCCAGGAACAGGATTCCTGCGGGCCCCAGGCCAGGGGCGAGTGGCAGGGCGGCGAGAGGCGACCAGAGTGGACGTGAGAGGGAACAGGAGAAAGATGGAGAGAAAGGCCAGCTGGGGAAGGGGCCGCAGCCAGGAGGCGCTGATGGGGGCAGAGGAAGTAGGTGGTGGGTCCTAAGGCTGGGCAGGGTAAGACCAAGACCAAGCTAGGGGACAGCCCCGGGGGAAAGGCAGAGAAAGAGAGGAGACTCGAGAGAAAGGGAGCCGGAGAAGCAGAGGGAGATGGACAGTAAGACAGGAGACCCCGAGAGAGAGGGATAATGGGGCAGAGGGAGCCAGGCAGAAACAGACAAAGATGCAGGAGACAGAGACACTGCAAGAGATCAAGAGGGAGACAGCCAGCCTGAGGAGGCAGGAAGAGGGGAAGACCAGTGAGCTGGTCCCAGGTGGGCCTGGAGCACAAGCCACTGGGCGGGGGAAATGGGGCAGAAGGACCAGGAGAGAGGCTGTCCCCGTTCATCCAGCAGCCGGCCAGAGGCAGCCCCAAGCAGGCCGGCGGATAAGGACATTGGCCTCACGTCATAAATAACGCCTGGGACCCGCTGACAGGCCCTGGCACGGCCCCGGCCCCCGCCGCCCCCGCCAGCCTCCCGGGCCTCCCCGCGGACGCAGCGCCTGCTGGCTCCTGTGCAAGAATCGCAGGTGCTGGGCACGAGCAAGGCCAAGGCTCAGGCCCCGCCCGGCGCGGCTCCGCCCACCCCGACCTGCAGGGGCCCGGGCTGGGGCTGGGAGTCCGCTGGAGTCTACATGGGCCTTGGCTTCCCGCATCAGCCCACGGGGGTGGGCCTGGACTCCCAAGGAACTGAGCTCAGATCCCAGTGTGGCCTGGGGGCACAGCGGACCCTCTTAGACCCTCAGTGCCCCTCCCTCAGAGAAAAGGCCCTTGTTGGAGTGAAATGGGGGGAGGAGGGGACCCAGGCTTTCACACACAGATGCCAGTCCTCATAGCCAGATGAGGAAACCCAGGCCAGAGGTGTCCTGTTATAAATGTCATCCCATTGCTCACGACCGCCCCCTTCCACAGAGGCTTAGGGGTGCAAGGGCAGCTGGACCCAGGCCCGAGACCATTCCCTGCCCTCCGCTTGATCAGAAGGGGAAACCGAGGCCCTTCAGAGGAAGAGAACACTGACAGGCCTCCCCGTGAGGCAGAGGTCACCAAACTGCTTGCACTCTGGCACTGGGGTCAAGTTGGTTCTGACGCATGGTGACCCCATGTGTCACCCAGTGAAACTGCTCCACCAGGTTTGCGTGGCTATACTCTTTACAGAAGTCGACTGCCAGCCCTTTCTTTCACAGGGCCGCGGGGTGGATTCAAACTGCCAACTGTTAGGTTTGCAATCGAGTACAAACCACTTACACTACCAGAGACCCAAGGAGAGAAGGTACAAGTGTTTGCACAGGTCAGGTGATATGGGACAGCCACAGAGTGAACTTCCGCCCCCCCTGACCTCTCCTTCCCCCACCCTCCAAGGGACAATGTTACAGCAACACTGCCCCTGTCTTGGTAAATTTTCTAGAGAACAAATTCTTTTCTAGAAAATTCTGCTTTGAAATGGCTGGAAGTAGGTTTAAAAATATATATATTAACGACAGACCAAAGATTTCATGACAAGCCGTCATTCAGTTTAGAGACCACTAGTTTGAGACACCCCCTCCCCACCGGCTTTCAGAGAAATGAGGACCTCTCTGGCTCTCCAATCCCCCCTGGTCTAAAGGGACAGGGTGCTCACCACTTCGGGGAGTGGACGCAGCCGTGGGGTGGCTCCACTCGCTCCAGATCCCAGCCTTCTTGGAGCCGTAGATGCCGAAGGGGTTGCAGCGGACTTGCACAAAGTACACGGTGCCCGGCTTCAGGCCCGCCAGGCGACAGGAGGTCTGGTTGCTGACGTCATCCACCACCTGGACAGGCAGGGCATGGTCAGCAGCAGGGGCTGAGGCCTGCGTGGGCTGGCAGGTGGGTGGGCAAGCAGGCTCGGTAGGCACCTTCCAGTCCACGCTATCCTCCACTCGGTATCTGATCTGGTACTTGGCTTGGAATAGGAAGTCCTTGAGGGCAGGTGGCGAGACCCAGCGGACACTGAGCTGGTCCTCCAGGCCCCCGACTCGGCTCACATGCACATCTTGCGGGGGGTCTGTGGTCACTGCAGGATGGGGCACACTGGGTCACCGCCTGGTGCTCAACTCAGCTAGCCCCCAGACCAGCTGCCTGGGTTCCACGCCTGGAGGAGAGCGGCCCAGGGCAGGTAGCTGCCTGTGACCTGCCTCTGTTCACCCCCCCCACCGGCACCCTGGGGACTGAGGTGTCAATTCCACGGGCCAAACCCGGAAAGCACTCATCAGCCAGGAGCCCTCAATTAATGTTACCCTTTATCAGCGTTATCATCTGTGAAGGGGAAACATGATCCAGGCTCTGGGGGACTGTGACCAGGCGAAACGGGCCCGTGTGATGTTAAAGTGATGATTATGCTCCGGAGGCCAGGTCAGGCTGTCACCCGCCCCCACTCCCACCCACCTGCAGCCCCTTCCTATTTTATAGAGGCCACTAAAGCCTTTCCCCCCCCACTCACCCACCATGAGACAGCCAAGTGTACAGTGACAAGAATATGCTCAGGCTGGCCCACTGCAGAATAAGGAGGTGAGTTAGCAGAAGCTAGGCTGGGAGACCCTGTAAGCCCTGAGGGGCCCCAGGGATCTTCCTGGAGGCCCCTGGAGGGCAGTGGGGCTCACTGCCCTCTCCCCCTGAGGCCTCTGCGAGGGGCTGAAAGGGTTAAGGCGCAGGCCTGCTTGGGGCTGAGAAACATCCTAATTAGATTAGGCCCAATTCTGCTCGCAGATCAGCCATTTCCTGCCTCCCGCCCTCACCCCCTAGCTCCAGGCCTTGGCTTCCTGGGGCGCCTCCCGACCTGGGCGCCCCTTCCTACGCCCTGGGCCCCCCCCACTCCTGTACACCTGGGTCATTGAGAGGGAGGCAGCCCAACCAGGTGTTCTCCAAAGGGTGGGGGGGTCCTGGCTGCCCTGGGAGGATGCAGACCAATGGGGGGACACCAGCATCAGCCTGCCACCACCACCACCACCCAGGATGCAGCTCCCTCCCCCTGTGGAGGGCCAGGCAGCACCAGGGCCTCACCCACATCCAAGATGTCCAGGGTGAGCACGTCAGAACGTGCTGAGCCCAGGCGGTTGGTGGCTTCCACCCAGATCTCATAGGGCGTGAAGAGGGCCAGGTCCTTGGGGATGTGGCAGGAGTGTGGCCCCAGAGTGTGATACTCCTCACATGTGTTGTCCTGGCCGTACCACCTGGGGGTGGGCAGGTGGGCAGGGCTTTGAGGTCTCCTGAAGAGGCCAAGGCCATGCAGCCAGGTGGGGGACACACCAGCTCTGATATGGCCACACCAACCTGAGTTTGTACTTGAGGGAGTAGTTGGTGTGCAGGAAGGTGTCCCCAGGCGCTCCTGGCGTCCAGCGGCAAGTCAGGTCCTTCATGTTCTTGGACCAGCAACTGATGTTGAAAGGCTTCTCTGGGGGCACTGAGGGGGGGCAGAGCTGAGGGGGACCGTGGCCAGGAGTGGGAGTGGGGGGCAGGCCAGTCTTGGCCCCACCCTCATAGGCACCAACGGATGTTGGCATGGTCACCTGCTGGCATTCTTGGGCCAGAGCACTTACCGTGCCATCCAGCTTCCACCAGCGCACGTCTGCCTTTCAGTTCAGCCCTGCCAACTCATCCACCCTCAACCCCAACTGGAGTGTGAGTGCCCACCCACCATTCGCCCCCCAGGCTAGAGGAGGCCCCTGACTCATGCCCTCTCCAGAGGGAACCGCCACTCCTTCCAGAGTTCCCAGGGGTCTGCAGGGCCCACTTACAGCCGACATAGAGGCAGGAGCCAGCCAGGATGCTGCCATCATGTGCGTGGCACACCAGGTTGTCTCCTGACTGCTGCCTGGACCCATTGAGGTTGGCCAGGACCAGTGCCAGGGTGGAGGCGTTGAGAACTCGGGACAGGTCGGCAGGCAGACGGCGCCCGTTCAGGGTCCAGTAGAGGCTGTCAGCCGTGGCCCGTGGTGGGTCCCCGAGCACAGAGCAGGTGGCCTGCAGGGAGGAGCCGATGAGGAGCGTGGGGTCCTGGGGGCTGATGACGGCTGTGTCTGGGGTCAGAGAGGAGCGGCGGTCAGGTCTGGCGATCTGCCACCATGCTGGGTCCTTACAGATGGGGAAACTAGGCTCAGTTAGGTCAATGGAGCAGCCCAGGGTTGAAGGAGTGAGGTTGTAATTCAAGTCCGTGTCTGTCTGACTCAACCAATGTCTGGTCCTTTCCGAGTTGGGCACTGATCTACTCACATCCAGACACCGGGGCACTGTTCTGACAGCCACTGTTCGGACAGGCAGGACACTTGCCTTGTGCAACATGATGGGTACACTCAGATAACCCTGGGGGCTCCCACAGAGCAGGTGCTTTTTTCAGGGGACTCCCATGAAACCAGATTCTCAGGTCTTTCTTCCATGAGGCAACTGGCTGGGAACTTCCAACCTTTTGATTAAGATCCCAGGGCTTACCCATCTGTATAACCCCTGGGGGCACTCCTCAGTGAGGTTAAAAGTGAGCACGCTGATCCCACGAGATGGCGCTGCCTTAATGTTGACACCGACTCACGGTGACCCCGTGTGTACCGGAATAGAGGGGTGCGCCCAGGGTTTGCCGCAGCTGATTGATCAGAAGTGGATTTCCAAGCTTTTCTTCCAAGGAGCTCTGGGTGGAGTCGAACCGCCAACCATTTGGGCAGCAGTGCTTTTGGAGCACTTCCTGTCCTCTGAGTGTCGTGCTAAGACTCGACCGACCCCCGTTGTTTCCCCATCCAATCCTGCCCCTTGTATGGATGACAGAACCGCAATGAAGGGAGGGCGCACCATGGGACCGAACTGTTTCTTCCGCACACAGCGGCTGAGACGGAAGGTGGCTTGCGGTGAGGAGCTCTGTCCTCCCAGGGCCCACCTAAAGAAGGGGCTGCCTGTTGTCCTTTAGCCTTGACTTGGTTTTCCTATCTTAATCCACTAAACGGGAACAAAAATGGTCTGTCTCCAAGGGCCACTGGGCAGGTCAGATGAGAAGGGACTTCTTGGTTGTGCCTGGGATGAGTGCTGGCTGTGGGGTGGTTGGGGACCCCCACAACTGGGGCCTCTGCTCTCGCTATCAACTCAGCCCAGGGCTTCATCGTTTTCTCCAGTGGGAAGCCGTTTTGCAGCCGGGGAAACTGAGGCCCAGAGAAGAGGAAAAGGATGTATAGCCTAAGCGCAGACCCCTCCGGTTTCCTAGTGGGTCTAATTCAAGACCAGATGCTTGCCAGGACTGCAAACTCGCCAAATGCCTTGTCGAGCCTCAGTTTCCCCATCTGAGTGTCATGGTATCCATCACAAAGGGTTCTTTTGAGCAGAGTGAAAATACTGTCCGAGTCTGTAAAGCAAGGAGGACCTGCCTTTCGCTGCCCCTGCTTTGCATCAAAGTTTGGCCTAATGACTTCATTTCTTGGAGCCTCTGGGAAGGGGCCCCCTTCCTCCACCCGGATCAGGTGTAAGGGTCGTCCATGGTGGTCTACAGTGGGCCAGGTGCTGGGGCACAGTAACAAAGGAGACATACAAAATTCCACCCTTGCAGGGGGCTTGGATCCAGAAAGAGGCACAGGAAGAAAAAAGAACACAAATGACTAAGTGTTAGGGAGAGGCAAAGCAGGGCTAAGGGAGCCCTGGCTAGAGACAAAGGAGGCCAGAGGCCAAGTGTGGCAGCAAGTGCAAAGGGCCTGGGGCAAGCAGGCACAGTGATTGATTGGGTCAGGGAGATCAGCCAGCTCAGGGCCCCGCGGGGCCCCTGGTTTTATTTGGAGGGCACTGAAGAGTTAGTGGAGGGCTCTAAGCAAGGGAAGGAGGAGGCCGGATTTACATTCTAAAAGGCTCTCCAGGCAGCCAATGCTAAGAAGGGACTGCAAGAGGGCCAGGACTGCAGTCAGCAGCCCAGAGCCAGCCAGCAAGCTGGCCGCCCCAAGCCCCCAACTGCCTGCCGGCTCCCAGTGCCAGCCCCAAAAGGATGAGGTGGGGTGGACAGGCTCCCTGGGATGGGCCCTGACGATTTTCCGGGGCAAACTTGGCTCACAGACTGTGTCTTGCTGGAGCCTGGGATCGAAGTTGCGTTTGGGGCTTGGCCCAGGGCTCGCCGGAGGTCTCCGCATCCGTGCGAAGGAGCCGGCAGAGTCGGCCAGCACCAGGGAGGCGGGGGCGGCCGGGGGCGGGGGCCAGGGGGCCGCCCTGGAGGTCCCAGGCAGCCAGCCGCCCGCTAATTCGGAATTCCTTTGGCATGAACTCGGGCGTGCCAACTTCTCTGCCCGGCCCACCCACCGCTTCCTGCCTGGGCCCCCCCACCAGGGTGGGATGGAGGCCAGGCCTGCCTGGACCCCAGGCCCCCTCTCAGTCCTCAGTGGAGGGTCACGCCTCTCTGTCCTTTCCTTTCTGCCCACTACTGTGTCCTATTGGGGAGGGGGCTCTCTCTGGAGGAGAGGGGTCCTGGCTGAGGGCACTGCCCCTCCACACCACGCCTGCTTGGTCTGGGCTGCCCAGGCCCGCCTGCCAGCAGCTGCAGCTGCCCTCGGGGGGCCAGGGCGAGAGGGCAAGGCCAGGCGGGCCTGGGCAGGCCACTGCTCCCCCCAGCCCAGCAAGAGAGGTCAGATTGAGGCCTCTGCTCCAGGGCCATGGGTGCCAACTGGCTGGACCACCTGGGCATGCGGCCGCCCCTCTCTGTTCCGGATTGTCCTCCACAAAATAGGGAGGAGGAATTCTCAGATACCTAGTAGGGAGGCAAGCTAGGGGAGCTCTCCAGTGGCTGGGGGGCAGGGGATTACAGCCCCTCCCATCTCTGGTGTCCTCAGGCAGAAGCTGCCTCCCCATTCCCTCCAGACCTCCCCAAACAATGGGTTGGGGGTCCGGACCTTGATGCACCACAGTCCAGGCCAGGCATAGCAGCTGGGAAGAGCCCACTGAGGCTGGGGGCCCATGACCAGGTTTGGGGGGCCTTCTCAAGGGCTCCCCACAGCAGATCCCAGGACTGGGCTTTTGAGGGCTCCCCTCCCCTTCACTCCCTGCCTCCCCGCCTTTCCTGCAGAGCTGGGGCCTTTAAAAGTGTTTTTTTTTCTTCCCCCTTTCCCAATCTGGAGCCACCGCGTTATTAAAAAGGAGCGCCATGTGTTTTAAAAGGGAAAAGTGTGAGATTGCCTGCTAGGGAGCGGGGAGGGCAGGAGGGCCGGCAGCCTCCCTCCCAGGGTCCCTATGGGGATCCCCGTCTCCCTCCTGCTGTTACCTGCACAAACTTTACGACCCACCCGTCTGCTGATCAGGTGCTAAGACACACCGTAAGTAAAAACATATTGCTGAGGTGTGAGAATCTTTTATTTAATTTCTTCCCCCTTAAAGGAAAAACACACATACACAAAATAAACACTGGTGCAACAACCTCCCCTCTAACTTCGCCTGCTGTTCCATGGGCTGGAAACAAAGCCTGGTCCTATGGGGGCACCCAGAGGCGCTGCCTACTGCCCAGCCAAGGCCCCCTAGCAAAACCTTTCCATGTCTAGGCGCCTGAGCCCAGCTTTCAGCAAACGACCCCAAGAGGTGCCTTTTTTTCTGGAGGAAGCATGGGAGCAGCTCGGTGCTGCCCGGGGTGGCCTGCGAGCCTGGATGGGTGTATGGAAGGGGTCGGGAAGGTCGAGGCCGGCTGTGCCAGAATTTTGCCCTCGTTGCCTGCCTGAGTAATGAGCTGGTGTGGCCACGAGAGTGTGTGTGCCAGGGAAGGAATGTCGTGCGAATGTGCATCTGGGACGCAGTGTATGCGCCTCGGAGGCGGAGGGTGACGGGCATAAGCCCGGGTGAGTCTTTGTGTCTCTGGGTGTGTCCGGGAGAGGGTCTGGCTGTGGAGACGCGGTCCTGGCGGGGAGTGTTGTGTGCGCGCATCGGGTGGGCGGCCTAAGTGCCGGCAGGCCAGAGCTCGGAGCCACCGCAGGGCAGGGGAGGGTCTCCGGTTGCCTGGCTGTGGGTGCCCGATGGATCACCCCCTCCCCCAGCCTGGGACCGCGGTGCCCGGACTCGCTGGCTCCCACTCACTCACAAAGATTTCTCCCGCTGAAAGGTCCCAGTCTGGCGCTGCCAGGCCAGGAACGATTCAGAGAGCCACCGGTGGCTGGGACTCCGCGAACCCCCGCGCGCGAGGTCCCGCACGGGGAGGGCGGCGGCGCCGGCCCGCGGAGAGGCGCGTCCCCGGGGACCCTGGGCCGCGCGCCAGGCGGCCAGAGCGGGGGCCCCCTCCCGCCCCGCCCTCCCCGCGGGGCTCATCCCTCTGCCCGGGGGGGCTGATCGGAGCCCGCACCCAGCGCGCCAACCGCGTGCGCCCCCGCTCGGGAGTGGCGCCCGGGGTCCCGGCTGCCTCGGGTCTGCAGACGCGTGCGCTCACCGCGTCCGGACATGCAGAGGGTCCCAGGCCGCGGTCCCCCCCACGCCCGAGGCCTGGCCGAGCGCCCAGGGCCGGACGTCCCAGGTAAGGAGGTCTCAGGCGCGGAAGCCAGACCCTTGGGCAAGAAGCCTGCGGCGCCGTGCGCCCCGCAGGTGAGGGCGCCCCGAGGGCCGCGCTGGGGGCGCCTTCCTTTGTTCCCGACCGTCCAGGTGGCGCTCACACCCCCTCCTCCCGTTTGCCCCCAGGGCGCCCGCTCCCGGACCGGTGGGAGGGTGGAGAGGGGCACCGTGTACTCACGGGCTCTCGCTCCGGCTCGCTGTGCCCCGAGGACACAGAGCAGCAGCAGGGGCAGTAGCAGCGGCGGCGGCCGCCGCGCGGATTGGGCGGCGGGGCCGGGGCGGCCGGCGGGCATGGGGCCGGCGCTGCCTGGGCCGCGGCGGTCGGCGGTGGCGCGAGGCGCAGGAGGGTACTGACCCGGCTGCCCGCACGTCGCTGGGCGCGGGTGCGGAGGCCGAAGCAAGTCTGAGCAGCCGAATTGACAAGGCGCTAATGCGCCTCTGGCCCCGCCCGGCCCCGCCCCCGGCCCGCCCGGCCCCGGGGGGGCTGGGGGGCGGCCC
This sequence comes from Tenrec ecaudatus, assembly GCF_050624435.1. Classification (NCBI taxonomy): domain Eukaryota; kingdom Metazoa; phylum Chordata; class Mammalia; order Afrosoricida; family Tenrecidae; genus Tenrec; species Tenrec ecaudatus. The sequence continues at coordinate 24,016,420 of NC_134530.1, forward strand.
CGCACCGGCCTCCGCGCCGCTGCCCGCCCGCCCGCGGGCACTTTGCGCCCCACCCGCCGCTGCCGCCCCGCCGCACCCCGCGCGTGCCCCAGCCTGCGGCCCAGAGCCCCCCACCCCATCCCTACCGGTCCCGGACCTTCCTCGCTACCACGCCAACTCCAGGCCCCCTACTCCCAGTGTAGGACCCGGCACCCCAACCGCGTTTCCATGTACCGTCCACCGCCTCACACCCTGCGCAGAACTCGGTGCCCCTCAGGGTCCCCGCGGCCTCCCATTGCAGCCCACACCTCTTCTCCGCTCGCAGCCCAAACCTCCTCTCCGGCCCCCACCCCAGCCCTGGCCCCGCCCCCCCACTGAGCGGTCTCTGCGCCCCGCCTCCCCCTTCTCCAGCCCCCCTTCTCCCTCGGGGCCATGAAGGCGCCCCCCACCCCGCGCCCTGCGCAAGGGTCTCACCGGCCTGGGCCCAACGCCCCCGCCCTTCCCACTCATCCCGCCTCCCGCGCTCCTCCGCGCGCAGCCCGGGCCAGGGCTCTGCTGGAGGGAAGACCGGGAGTAGAAAGGCACCGAGTCCCGGCCCGCGCCAGGGGACGGCTGCCTCCCCGCTGGACCCGGCTGAGGATCCTTGGAAGAAGGCTCCCGTGTGCGCCCCCGTGGGAGCAGGACCAGGGCCTGCGCTGGGGCGGGGGGAGCACTGCATCAGCGCCTGCACTGGGAAGGGTTCTTGGGAGGAGAGCCCACCCCCCCGACTCCTTGACACCACCCCTCCCGCGGAAAAATCCGCTCAGCGGCCCGCGGGTGGGGTGCGCCACGCGGTGAGTAATCGCTGGGGCGGACACCGCCCGCCGACTCCAGGTAACGAGCGCAGCCGCCCGGAGCGACACATAGTTTGCTTGCTTTTTGCGAAGGGATCTTTCTGAGCACTATTATTTTTGGCCACTGCTCGGGTTTCGGGACCCCTCCCGTCCTGGGCGCCTCATCCCCGCTCCCGTTGGTCCCCACCCGATCAGAGCGCCCACGAATAAAGGGTTCCCGGGCTTGGAGCCTAGAGGCCACAGCGGAGGGGGCGCCTGGAATGAGCCTTTCTCCCAGGAGTCGGCTGGTGGGCGCCTCAGCCACGGGTTTGGTCGCAGCCGGAACCTCAGCTCCGTGAGTGTAGGGGCCATGGCACCTCTCAGGGTTGTGTTAGACTAGAGGCTGAGACCCCTTACCCACACCCCCTTCCTGCTTGTACATCCAAGCATCTGAGTGTGGGGGCAGTGGAAGGGAGGTCACAATTCGCCAGTTCAGACCCCATACAAAAAAATTTTAACAGGAACTTAGGGGTTGGGGGTGCTATGTCAGCCATGGAGAACCGGTATAGGGCTGTGGGGAAGAAAAAAGTTGGAAAGGGGGCAACCCAGCCCCCTTTGGCCTCAGCTTTCCCCTCTGCACCTTGAGCCAGCCTGGTATGTTTCAGTGGGATGATTCATGGGAAGGGCACTAGCACAGCCCACTGGACTGCTCCAGGGGTGAGCTGGCCCCAGGGCCTCAGTTTGCTCCTTAGGAAAAAGGGGGCCCAAAGCCCACCTGCCAGGTGATCCATAGGATTAAATGGAGGTGGCAGCTGGACTTGCACTTCCGGCGTGTTCTAATCCCTGCAGGCTCACCACTTTCCTTTCAAGGGCTCTGAGGAGGAGGGGAGTGAAGATGGAGTTCTTGCTTGGAGGACTTCAGCACAACTCCACACGTCTCCTCCAGTTACTCCCGTCCTGAGGAAGGGTTCCCCGTACACCCAGGTGCTTCAAGTGGGGACCTGGAGGCGAGCGTGACTACACTCTCCTTCTCTCATCCCCCTACGTCCAATCCATCAGCAGATCCTGCTGGCTCTGATTCCAAAATCTATCCCGATTCAGAGCATCTGCCCGCTGCTTCTCTCCACGGCTGCATCCAGGCCCCACTGGCGCTCTCCTGGACCTTGCCCAGCCTCCTCCCAGCTTCTGCAGACCTCTGAGGAAGCTTGTCAAAGAAGCAAACCCTGGCATCTCTCCCGGTGCCCTCTCCCTCCTCTGCCCCCTCCTCTGGTTTGCTCTGGTCCAGGCTCATTACAGCTGTGCAGCACATTCGAGGGTTCCTCGTGGGGATCTCCCCCAAGTCTTCTGGCCCTCATAATCTCACAGCTCAAAAGTCACCTCCCAGCCACCTGCCTACTCCCTTCCCCTTGTTCTATTGTCCTTGGACTCCTCCAGGGCTCTCTTTTCTCTTGCACATTTCTTTCTTTAGGTGGGAGTCTCATCAATGCCCTTTCAGTGTGGGCCACACTAAAGTTTAGGCCATTTTAAAAGACAGAGTAATTTTCAGCCCCACCCCATCCCAGGAGCAAGAAGCCTCCCTCAGAGCATGCTTCCCAGGGTCTCAGCCAGGCCCCACACCAGGCAAGCTGTGTGACCTAAGCCAGCAGCCAGCCCTCTCTGATTTTTATGATTCTTACACACAGAAGACAATTGGAGTTTGAGATGCTGCCCAGTCCTGCCTTCTGGGGTGCCCCCCTGGGTGACTGACTTGAGGAAAAGAGGGTCAACTCCCAGTTGCATTCTTTCCTACCCTGGGTGCCCCCAGGGACTTAAGTTCTTCCTAGTCCTACCTCCTTTAAGGGCTTTGAGAAACTTCCGGCAAATATTGACCCAAGTTCTTGAGAGTGGCTGGGAATGTTCTAAGGGGCAGATGGAAGGGGGAGGGGTTGCTGTTCTCCTCAGGGAGCCAGCCACATGGACTGAGGGGTCCCCTCCACCTAAAGGTCACCTCTGAGTGAGGAGTTGAGATTAGGGGTGCTGACTTTTTTTACAGGGTGCCAAGGGGAGTTTTAGGCTAGGGAGAGGGCAGTGGTAGGGAGAGGGCAGGGGCTCCCAGGGTACCGGAACCTGAACCTAGGCCCCTCAGGTGAAGATGACTTCCAGGCCCATACTACCAGGAAGGTGTCAGGTGAGGACCTGGGGGCCTGGGCCTTGGGGGTGCCCTGTAAGTGGGGGTCCAGGCTACAGATCCCTAGGCCTAGAGATGAACTTCAGAAGTAGGGGTCAGTGTAGGTCCTAAATGTAATTCTTTCACACCTCTGAGGCAGAGCTTGGAACCCTGAGGCACCCTAAGCTCAAACATTCAGATCCCTGCCCACCAGCCTCCAAGCAGGAAAGGAACCTTGGTAGGGCAGTGGTGACCTGCCAGGTCAGCAGTTCAAAACCACCAGCCTATTCCTGGGAAAAAGATGAAGCTTCCTACGCCCATAAAGCATTAGTCTGGGACACCCACAGGGTGTCCTGCCATGTAGAGTGGCAATGGGTTGGAATCAACTAGATGGCAATGAATTTGAAGTGGGTTGTTTTTGCAGTATGAGAGGGTGTGTTCTTGGGAGAGCAGGAAGCATCCTCAGCGGACCCTGGCTGGACAGGGAGCACCAATGGAGAAGACCTGGATTCCCAGGCCCTTTGCACCTTGGAGCATCTCGGAGTCTGGGTTCTTCGAGGCCCGGCTGCGTTTTGGGTGGGGGAGAATAGCTACTGCCGCCCTTCCCCCCTACACCCAGCAACCGCCGGCGCCGCGGTGCCGCGCCTCCTCCCCTGCCTTGTGCAGGCTTAGGGGTGGGGGTCAGCGGGGTCGTGGTGAGGGCGGCAAGGGACAAAGGGCGCTTGTCCGCAGCTCGCCCTGACCTCGGCCGCTGCTTCCCGGACGCCACGGCCGCCGCTGATTCACACCCAGCGGCCGCAGAGCCCCCCTCCCGCTTGCCGCCCCCGGGCTGGGCCGCCCCGGGGGGTAGGAAGTGGGGGGAGAGGGGCGGCGCCGAGTCAACTTTCCCTCTTAAGCCCCGAAGGAATGTCGCCGGATTTCCTGAAATCCGACCCCGGCCGCCCGGCGGCCCACCCGCCCCTCACCTGGACCCGCTCCCTCGGGAACAGCAGGAGGGGCGCGGGGGCTCACCTGGGGGGCCGAGGTCAAGTCCTCCTTCCGCTCCCTCCCGCCCCTGCGGCTTCACGGAGCGGAAAAGGGGTGGGGGCGACGACAATGAAATCCTCTCCGTCCTCCTCTTGGGCCAGTAGCCCACCCACCCCAACCTCAGTTTCTCCTTCTGCAAAAGGAAGTGGCTGGGTGTTCCTCTCCAAAGTGGAGCTTTCCACTAACGGCCGCCGACGCCAGACGCCCCTCGGAGCGGCTCTCCCGGCCTCTGCTTCTCTCGCTCTCTTGCTACCTGGGTTGGCCCCCTTCGCTTCTCTCAGCCTCAGTTTCCTCATCTGTAAACTGGGCAACGCTTCCAGTAGCTACCTTATCGAAGTGTTGCTAAAGCATATTAAGCTGGAAATGCGTTGTTTGGGATGGAAGGATGGATGGGATGGGATGACAGTAGTGATCAGCGAACGCTCGAGTGCGCGGGACCCTGGAAACGGCAAGTGTGTGTGGCCTCCAAGCCTCAGCTCTGCGAGGGGCCGGGGACCCCGGTTTCCCACCTGTGACATGGGGAACAGGACCATTCCCGAGGGCGCGGGACCGGCGCGCGGCGAACTGGCCGCGGGGTGGCCCGGTCCGCTGGCAAGCCGCGGCCCCGAGGCCCTGGCTCCGGGGTCGCGCCGGCCTCCGCCCGGGAGGGGCGGGCCGGGGGAGGGGCCGCGCCTGCATCCAGATGTTCGGGGTCCGCCAGGAACAGCCGCGCCTGATTAAGCCACGTGGGGGCCGGCCCGGGCCTCGCAGATGAAAGCGCGGCGGCCGGCCGGGAGAGGGGGCGCGCCAGCCCTCCGGGTCCCCTCCTCCCCAGCCGGAACCTGCGGCGCCCCCTGACCCGCCGACCCCGCGTGGCTGCCGCCGTGTCTGCGGGGGCGGGGCGTCGTCTGAGACGCGCTGGCGGCGGCGGCGCGACACTGCCTCCTCGCTAGGCACCTGCGCCAGGAGCGTCGGGATAGGTGGGAGGGGGCTTCTTGGCCGGGGACCCAGCTTTCCAGGGACGCACGCAGTCCGGTGAGTGACCGCGAGGAAGCGCGAGCCACCCTCACGGCCAGGGAGGGCTTCGACCGTGGGCTGTGACAGTTCGGGGAGCCTGCCCTCTCCCTGTGCACCCCAATTTCTCCCCGAGAGAATATTTCGCTGCCACCCCTCCCTCTGTATCACTCCTGTGTCCGTCCCGGGCTGGGGGATGGATGCTCCCACCCACACACCATGCGCCTCTGCCGCGAGGGCTTCCTGGAGGAGCCCGGCTGCGCTGCTTGCGCAGACCTCCCGCAGCCCCTCCTGCGGCCCTGCCCTCCCCTTCCCCTGACTGGTTCCAGCTGCCAGTCCTTTCTTCCGACGACAAGGAGCGCCTTTGAGCCCTCTGCTTGCTAGATTTTTCCCTCGCTATCTGCGTGGCCGCTCAAAGGTGGCCTCCTCCAGGCCCTCCCTGCCCCCCCCCCCCCGGCCTCCCGCATCATCCTCACTGGGTAGCAGAAGATGTCACGGGATCCCCCCTCCCCGGGCCCAGAGGGGTCAGACGGACCGTGAACCAGATCCACCTGCCCTGGGTCACGCGCTCCCCCAGCCCGCACCCCGAGGGTGCCGCAGCGCGCTCCCCCGCCCATTCTCCGCATCCCCCCATCCCCCTTCCCAGGCTGCCTCGCTCGGTGACGTCAGCGCCCGGTCCCCGTTGCCGCTGCATCCTCGGCGACGCGCCCCGGACCCCGCGCCTGCGGCCATGGCGACCGCTGCGTTGTTGCCGCTGCTGCTGCTGCTGATGCCGCCGGCTACTGCCCCCACACCCTTGCCCCGCGACCCCTTTGCCCCGCAGCTCGGGGACACGCAGAGCTGCCAGCTGCGGTGCCGCGACCGGGACCGCGACCCGGGCCTTCGACCCTCGCAGGTGATACGCATGAGGCGCCGGCCTGGAGACCCGGGTTCCTCCGAGGTCTTTGCTGTGAGGAAGGGGTCAGGGAAGACATTTCTCCAATGGGGGCGAATGTGGTCTAGGCTTGGGAAGGGGGCAGGGCGATGAGGTCTAGGCTTGGGAAGGGGGCAGGGCGGGGCGGATATAGGGGCCCTCCCACGGTGTGGACGGTTGGGGTCGCCCCACGGGCGCGTGAGGGATGGTGAAGATTTTTAGGGTCAATGGGTCCCTCCCATGAGGTCTGGCCGCAGTTGAAGGTCCCCATGGTGGGGGAGAGGCAGGGGGTTAGAGGCGTTTCCTTGGGAGCAGGGTGAGGGTGGGGGGGGGTTGGAGGCGCCAGCTGTCACCTCCCTCGCTGCCCAGGACAGCTACTGCGCAAGGACCCTCTGCGCACCCCTCCTCCTCCTCCTCCGCCCCAGCTGCATCCTCTCCCCAGCTACTAGCACGATTCATCTCATCCCTCTCCCCTGGCCGTCTCCAGGTCCGGGAGCTCCCGTGCCCCTCCTTCGGAGACCCTAAAAAAACAAAAACAACCCCTCTCTGGAGGGTTTTCTCAACTGTGAATCCTTGAGGGCATAGATTCCGTTCTCACAGTGGCAGATGCATTTGAACTGCTGACCTTGTACTTAGCAGACTAATGTATAACCCACTATGCCACCAGGGCTCCTGTTTCTTGATCTTAGCGTATTTCTGTTCATGCTTCCTAAACTGAGTACCCAATCTGTCCGTCATTCACTCACATCTCCCTGCATAGTGCATATCCTTCTGCCTCCCCAAGCGCATCCCACATTTTCCAGGGTGGTGGACCTTCTCTCTGACTCCTCCCCCTAAGTCTGTGGCTCCCCTCCTCCAAGCACTTCACCCCTCCCCAAGGCCTAAGCCGTTCTCCCCCACCCCCTATCTCAGGCGGGGCCTGAGAGCCCCTCGGAGTCGCCCTACGACAGGGCAGTCCTCATCAGCGCCTGCGAGCGGGGCTGCCGTCTCTTTTCCATCTGCCGCTTCGTGGCCCGGAGCTCCAAGCCCAACGCCACCCAGGCTGAGTGTGAAGCAGGTGAGGGCTGGCCAGGTGTGGTGGGAGGGCCAGGGGACCTGCAAGAGTTGTTTCTCTGCCACCTGCCCCTTTCCCACCCATAGCATGTGTGGAGGCCTACGTGAAGGAACCGGAGCAACACGCCTGCAGTGAGGGGTGCTGGAGCCAGCCTCCGGAGCCCGAGCCCGAGCCTGAGCGAAAGGTGGGTGCCCCCATTTACTCCTTCACCCCCTCTGCCCCGGTCCCTCCCCTGCCCCACTTCCTTTATCCAGAGTGTCTTAGGCTGCGGGTGACCCCTTTGAGTGATGTCACCTCTGTGACATGGGAAGATGCTTTGCTATCACTCCTCCCTACCAACTCACTACAGAAGTAAATTGCTTCTCAAGGTCTGCGTGGAGCCTGTCCCCAAATGCGCCCTTCACCAGAGACTTTGGGTATGTGTTGTCCCGGAGCAGTGACTTGGGATCGTGAGGCTGGGGTCAGACAGAGGCAGGACTTGAACTCACAGTGGCCTACTTAGAACCCAACCCTGGGCTTGCTCTCAGCATCGTCAGAGCTGGCTTTATGGGCGCCTGTTGTGTACTAGACAGGAGCCCCGGTGGCGAGGTGGTTACCAGCTGGGATGTGTTCAAAACCATCAGCAGCTCTCAAGAGAAAGACGGGGCTTTCTACTCCCATAAAGACTATAGCCTCGGCAGTTCACCGGGGAAGTTCTAATTCGCCCTATAGGCTCGCTGTGAGAATGGACTCCATGCAACGCGTTTGCACTGCCTGAGGGCGCTTCCCGATGACTGGTGGCCATGGGAATCTGATTTGTGGGGAGCAGCCTCCCAAGTGCCCCCTCTCCGGCTCTGGGGGAAAACATTACCCACCTGTTGTAATCTGTGTGTGAGTCTAGGATACATCCAAGGACAAGCTCCCCGCTTTACTGATGAGCAACCCGAAGCTCAGAAAGCCACTGGGTGCAACCAGAGACCCACAGACTGCTCAGCAAGTTCCTCCCCTCTCCCCCGCCGCCCCATCTGCGATGGCTGGCAAGAGTCTAACAGCAGCAGCTACTGTGCATTAAGCATGTGCGCCTCTCCAGGCTCCTGGCAAACATTGCCTGGCTGCAGTCTCATCGTGTCCCCAAGAGGGGAGAGAAACATTCCCATCTCAGGGCTCAGAGAGGGCAATCCATTTCTTCAAGGGAAAACAGCAAGCGGAATGCAATGCCAAAGCTTGTGTTCCTTATGTGATGCTCTGTTCCCCCAAACCACTTAGCCACACTCGAGATGACCATGACTTCTCACAGCCCCTCCCCCTCTGTCCGGTCCCCCATTGATTGTTTAAAAGCCTACCTTGGTGACGCTTCCATGCTTTGGGCCTTCCCGTTGCTAGAGAAAGGTCCTGGAAGCGCCGAGTGGGACCCTCTCGCTCCTGGATCTGTTCTCCACCCTCTGCAATGACTTTGTCAACTCGGCCCAGGGCTTGGTGTCCTCCACCTGGACATACTACCTGCAGACAGACAACGGGAAGGTGGTGGTGTTCCAGGTGAGGGCTCTGGAGAGGGTGCCCCAGAGCAGGAGGTGGCTGGTCTGGGGAGGAAGGGGTGGAAGGGGTGATGCATTGTCTCCTGCCTCATGGAATGCACAGGTCATGGCTGATCTAGCTTCAGGCATCGCTTGATCCAGGGCTCAGGATCCACTCCTCTCTTGGGCCCTGCTTTTCCTTGAGGAAGTGTCATTCCCAGGGTGGATGCCCAAGACACCAGATGACAACCCTCTGGGGGCAGGCAACTGGGCTGGGCTTATCCTGATGGGCCCTAGCCAGGTTTGTGGGCACCTTTGAGCCCATCTCTGTGGTACTATTGCCTCAACTCCTTCTGGAACTGGGAGGTGAAGGTAAAGAAAAGCAAGGTGTCCACAGCAACCTTCAGGGCCTCCAGCCCAGACATCTTAGCCCAGCCATGTAGGAGGGCGCCCTCCCTCCCTGCCAGCAGAGCCAGGTGATAGCTGGTGTGGGCCCTTGTGACCCAGGGAGGCTTTTAAGGGCCCCCACTGGGACCAAAATGCTGTCCTTCCCCTGGGCCTCCTGCTTTCTTGTGTCTGGCCCAGACACAGCCGGTGGTGGAGAGCCCCATGCCGGAGGGGTCGCATCTGCAGCGAGTGGAAGTGACATGGCGAGGATCCCACCCTGAGGCCCTGGAGGTGCATGTGGGTAAGGTCTGGCTCAGCAGGGTTTCTCCTGGAAGTCCCACTGCCCCAGGAGTCCTCTTCACCTACCAAGACATTAGGTCTGGCCTCTCCAAGTCTCAACTCCTGGAGTGACACCTTCCATCTCCCAGAGTTCTGTGGTCCAATTCCTACAATTCTGTGGCCCATCGTTTCCCAGGGTTCCATCATCCATCTCCTAGGACCCTAAGTCCTGCCTCCCAGACTTCTGACCTCCATACCTCTAGACTTAGGACCCTCTTTCCCTGAGCCCTGGCCCACTTTCTTCACTGCATGGCTGGCAAGGCCTCCCAGGGGCAGCCTGGAAGCCATGGAGCAGTGATTACTGTCCTTCAGACCCGGTAGGCCCCTTGGACAAGGTGAAGAAGGCCAAGATCCGAGTCAGGACCAGCAGCAAAGTCAAGGTGGAGTCTGAAGAGGCCCAGGACAACGACTTCCTCAGCTGCATGTCCCGGTGGGTGGCATGACCCTGGTGGAAGGCTGGGAGGGGGACTGGCGGAGTGTGGATGGCTCTGGCCAGGGCCACTTAGCAGTGCCTATGGGCCGGGCAGGCGCTCGGGGCTCCCCAGGTGGATCCTGGCCTGCTGCCTCTTCCTGTCTGTGCTGGCGATGCTGTGGCTGAGCTGCTCCACCTTGGTGACCGCACCTGGCCAGCACCTCAAGTTCCAGGTGGGTGGGGCCTTATGTTGAGGGGAGGGGGATACATAACTGCTCCTTTCACCCGGAGCCCCCTGGGTTGTCACATAACATCTCCCATTGGGGTGGCAGGTGGTCAAGGGTGGGAAGGGGCCTGGCCAGGGTAGGGGGTGGCTCTCCACAGGCCCCCTCATTCCATCCCCCGCCGCCACAGCCTCTGACTCTGGAGCAGCACAAGGGCTTTCTGATTGAGCCAGACTGGGCCCTGTACCCGCAGTCGTCGCACCCCTGTGAGGACAGCCCGCCCCCTTACCAGCTGAAGCTGGACCTCACCAAGCTGTAGGCCCTTGGCCGACTGAGGGAGCTCCTTGGGGTAGGGGTGGGGGTAGGGGCTCCTTGGGTGGGGCTTGCCCTGAGTCCCAGACTGTGGATGGGGCTGCCCATATTCTCCTCTCCCCTAAATCCTTCCGCTCGCCCCATCCTGCCCCTCCTTCGGGGGCCTGGGGGATGGGCTCTCCCATGATTGGGGGACCGGATCCAACCTTGGCGCCTTCCCTCTACACCCAGTGCTATTTTTCGTCTTCTGTCTTGTGGCTTCCTGAGAGCTTGAACCCAGTCCCATGTCACCTCCTCCTTCCCTCCCTCCCTCGCCCCTCTCAGGGGTGCTGAGGGCCTGGGAGTTGCCTCCCTCCAGCGAGGGGCTGCCTCCTGCTTTCCTGCCTGGCCTCCTGGGATCGCAGCCCACCCCAGAGGGCCTGGCTGGGCCTGCTGCATGGGGCACGGGGAGGAATAAACAGTGTATAAAAATGTGTCTGGAACTGAGCCTGTTCTGTCTGTCCCTCTGGCTGTCCCTGGGAGGAGGGGGGCTGGTAAGAACATGGCCATGGATAGTCCTGGCCTGCTGGGCCCCACCAACTTAGGGGAAGCCTCTGGATCTGCCTGCTGGGAGCGAGCCAGCTGACACCCCTCTGCTGTTAAGTAACATTATACTTTCAATAATGGGGTGGCCTTGGAGAAGGGACTCATGCTTTTTTTTTTTTTTAATTGGTGCTCATGCTTCTGACTGGGCCTCCGTGTCCCCATCCTGTGACATAGGCACATTGGGTCTTCCACTGAATGCCTCCGCCCTGCCAATGGGCTCTCTCCCAATCCTAGCATCCTTCCTGTCCTCCCTTCCCTGCACTTGGCTTTGGAGAGGAGTCCCGTACTTGGACCATCAGGCAGTGCCCTGCCTCCATCCTTCCTGTCTAGTCTGCAGCTTCCCTGGGGCCCTTCCAACAAACCCTCTCTTAGCTGAACTTGACTGGAATTGTTCTCTTGCTGGACACCAGAGGCTCCTGGCTGGTTCAGGTCTCATTTTCAGAGGGAGGATTTGGGGTTCGGGGCATGATGGTCCCAACCCACAGGGACTGGGGTAAGGGTTCCCAGGGCTTCAGACTGATGGAGGCCTGTGGGGATGGGGGAAGCCTCTCCATCCTTTCCTCTGCCTTTGTCTGCCCAGTGCTGCCAGGAGGGGGCTGGATGTGGGAGAAGTGGGTGCTTTTCTCCGTCTTCTCTCGACACCCTATCTCAACAGCCTCGGCTCCACCTCTGAATGACCAGCCTGGCCTGGGTGAAAGTCATGTCTTGAATTTCTGTGTGCTCACTCACAGCCATCCAATCAATCATGACTTATAGTGACCCTCGACAGAGTAGAACTGCCCATGTGAGTTCCCATGGTGGCAGCTCTTTACAGCAGCAGAGAAGCCTCATCTTTCTATCAAGGAGCTACTGGTAGGTTTGAACCACTGATCTTGTGCTGACCAAGACCCCAGCTTCTAACAAAACAGGGCTGTGTGTGTGTGTGAGAGAGAGAGAAAGAGGAGCAACAACCATCTTCAACAATGTGGACATTTGCAATTCAACCTCAAGGATTCCATCCTTTTTCAAGTAGACCCCTATTCTCACTATCTCACTGAGCACAAAAAAAATACAACAAAACCCTTGGCCATGGAGTTGACCTTGACTTGCTGAAGCCCTCTAGGGCTGAAGAGAGCTGCCCCACAGAGTTTCCAAGGCTATGGCAGCCCCACTTCCCGAGAAATGGCTGGTGGGTCCAAACGGCCCGCCTTTCAATTGGCTGCCTATCCATCGAACCGCTGCGCCAGCTGGGCACCTTACCAGAAACTTCCTGTCCCCCAGACAGAAACTGCCCCCACCCGACCCTAAGAAACCAGGGTCCCTATCTATTTGCTTGTAACTGCCATCTTTCGCCCACCCGAACACTGGCTCCGCCCGTCCGGTGGCACTGTCAGGTGTTCATTTCTCTTGGTGCCTGCAGAACACGCGTGCGTGTGTATCCACCTATGACGGGTCCTGGGGGTGCTTTGCGTCGGGCTGCTGCCGTGACTCAACCCCGTCAGCCCCGTCTTTTGTTGAAGGGGACAGGTGAGGCAGTCTGCCCCCTTGACGACCCCCAGTGTCACTGGAGCAGGGCTGCCTTGTCCCGCAGGGCTATCGTCAGATAGGATTGACTCCCCAGCAGCGTCTGCTTTTGCTGTGCTGTGGACCCCATTGTTTCGCTGGCCCATCAGGGATGGAGGAGACTTTTGTGAGGTTTCTGTCTCCATGCCTGCCTTCTCTTCTGGGCATGCGCCCAGGATCGGGATGGCTGGTCAAACGGCAGGTTTCCCTCCAGCTTTTCAAACTGTTTTTCACAGTGGCTGGATGTCTTTCAGCTGCCTATCTTTTTGGTTTCATGTTTATTATTTTTTTTGGTTGCCTTGCGTATCTGTGTGGTAAAACACAGCTAACGCAAAATGTGTCACTTTAAGCATGTTCGAGTGTCCATGACTGTGTCATTAAGCACATGCAACTGTACGGTGCACCCACCACCTCTGTCCATGTCCAGATCTTTTTTATCACCCCAAACGGAAATTCAGTCCCCCTAAAACAGGAACGGCCAGGAGCCCCGGTGGCGGTGGGCTGCCAACAGGAAGCATAGCAGTTCAAAAACACCAGCCATTATGCAGGAGAAAGAGAGGCTTAAAGAGTTACCATCTCAGGACCCCCGAGGACAGTTCGACCCTGTCCCCTAGGGTCACCAGGTGTCAGAACTGACTCAATGGCAGGTAAGCAGTGAACTGCTAACCTCAAGGTTTCTCGCTTCGGAGCCCTGTACAGGGTTGGTGGAGTGGGTTCCGTGTTGGGTTTCTAACCACAAGGTCAACAGTGTGAAACCCCCAGTCACTCCCCAGGGGAAAGATGAGACTTTATACTCCTATAAAAAGTGATACTCTCGGAAACACACAGGGGCAGTTCTATTGAGTAGGAACCGACTCAGGGGTAGTGAGTTTGTGAGGGCTTTGTTCCGAGTTGGAAGGGACAGTGGGTGGGGCCTTCTTTTGCCCACTTCCCGAAGGCCCTGGTCACCTCCGCTCTCTTTCCGTACAACTGTGATTGCCAGCTGTCATAAAGTTGGCTCCCAACTTGTCGCCACAATGAACTCACCCCTACAGAGTCCTGTGCCGTCATCCCCCATGACCATTTGTGGGTCGCAACCTGTGACCCATAGAATTTCATTGGCTAATTTTAAGAATTCAATCACCAGACTTTTTTTCCTAGGCCGGCGTTGACTGGCTCCGACCTTTTATGAAAAACTCTCCTAAAGGTTCTTTCTCAAGAGGCCCAGTGGGATATGGGAGTAGCAGGGTTCCAATGAGCCTGGGGGTCATGCTGGGCCCTGGCAGGGTCTCTGGCCTCTCCTGGGAAACCCATCCTGGAAACGGATTGGTAGAGAAGAGTCGTGACTAAGTAGGTGTGTTAGTCCGGGTAGACTAGAGAAACAACTCCACGGAGACTCGGGTGTATAAGAAAGAGGTTTATATACAAGAGCAATTGAAAATTGAGAAAACATCCCAGTCCAGATCAAGTCCGCTATTAGCCCATATGTCAGATACCAATCTACAAAGTCCTCTTCAGACTCACAAAACACATGCAATGATGCCAAATGTAGGAAGATCACAGATCAGTGTGTTGGAAGTCTTGTGGATCCAGTGGTGTTGTGAGCATTTCAGCGCTGGCAGGGGTTTCCACGTGGCTCCTTCAGCTCCGAAATTCTGACTGCCTCAGGGTAGCTTCATGTCGCAGGGAGTGAGCCTTGTCAGTAAAGAGTCTCCAAAGGAATGAGCAGAGAGAATCTCCTGCCTCCAAGGATGGAAATACCGGAGTTCCCAGAATCCTCAGGAGAAGGCCAGCCCCACACAGAGGCCTCATTGGCTATCCTCTGATTGACAGGCTAGACTCCACCCCTTCACTCTTAATCCTCAGACGGACACCAGATGATGTGACTTCAGTAGGCCAGCCCTACCCAGGAGAGTGCATGCTCTTTGGCTTTCTGTCCCACTCCCACCCCACGTGGTTAGGTATGCTGCCGTCAGACAGCCTGACCTTAGGGCCCCACCCCCCCACCCCTGGCTTCTCTCCTGTCCTCTGGTCCCTTCCTCGCCCTCCCTGGCCTCCTCATCAACCCGAGTGCTGCCATCTTTACTCTTCCTCCTCTTTATCCCAGCAGCCGCTGTCTCACTTGGCCTCCATCCATGCATTTCTCTGTGTCTTCTGTTGCCACGCCCAGACCCCTGCACCCCCTCCAGTCACCCTCCAATGGGCTCTCTACAAGGCGGCTGGGGGCTGGTAGCAGAAAGTGAATTCGATCTCAGGCATCTCCTCCTTCTGGGGTCTGCTGTCGTCTTGAGGTGCTGAGAAGTTCCCCCCCATCTCACCCCCCATAATCACAACCCCCAACATCGATACTGCCCCTTGGTCAAAACTGTACCCCAGCTGCACTGGGTTCCTCTAGATTCTTCCTGAACCTTGCTTGTTTCTTCCTGCCCCGGGGCCTTTGCATGGACACGAGAGAACTCTGCCAGAAGTACCCTTCCAACCTCATCCCCGCGTTCTCAACTCTCATGGCTCCTTCTCAGAGAAGATGCCCTGGTCTGATCCCTCCCCGCAGGTAGGCCCAGTGGCCCTTCACATACTCACCTCCTGCTCCCTGCTCACCTTCCTTGTTTTCCATACTTAGCTTGATCAAAGAAGCTGACCTCCTTTGACATCATCTTCTGAGGTCAACGAGGTCGGTTGTGGAAGGTCTCCCATGAGACCTGGAAAAGTGCAGGAAATGAGGGTTTTGTTTTCTTGCTGTGGGGGTCTTCCCCAACTCCCACGTGGACCCCAAACTAGCTTTCTCTTGGGTCCCTCAGCCTCAGTGGCATTCTGCCAAGGTCTAGCCCCGCTCAGACTCCCCATGACTCACTGTTGCCCTTAGACACCACCTAATTTCCCCCCGTTGCCCTCCTCATCAACCTGTGCCACCCCCCACTTCCCCACCTGCTTTCCTCCCACCCTTTAGTCTAGGGCTATGAGGACTTCTTCCTTACTGTTCCCACAGGGAGCCCCACTAGCTCAGCATCCTACTTCTTAAGCTTGAGATGTACGTGAACTTGGGAGACTCTGTCCCAGTATCCAGGACCTGCCATCTTCTTCTTCCAGCCATGGTTTAGTCTTTCAACAACCAATGTGGTTCGGGGGAAGTGGAGTAGCAAGAGGAACCCAGCCTCCCTTGGACTGGGTGGAATTTGTTGAAGGACAGGCCTGTCCTGCCCACTGAGGTTGTCAGGGCCACTTGACACCACAGCGACTGAGGCTGCCAGAGAGATGGAGAGAGAGAGCAATGGTTTCTTGAGATTGTAGCTTGATATCCTGGATCACACTGTGCCTGAAGTCCACCCTGCCTCTGGGTATTTGGCTTACATTTCTCTTGGCCTTCTTGGAGCAGAAAAGTCATCAGGGATCCACCTCTCTTCCTTCAAGATCAAGACACCCCAAGGGAAGAGTTGTTTCTTATTTTTTTTAAACTGCTATATGTCTAACAAGTCCTGTTGACCCCTAAACTAATGGGTTATGCATTGGGCTGCTAACCGCAAAGTCAGCAGTTCTAAACCACCAGGTAGAAAGACGAAGCTTTCTACTCCTGTAAAGAGTTACGGTGTCGGAAACCCACAAGGGCAGCTCTCCTCTGCCCCATCAGGCAGCGATGAGTTGGAATCAACTTGATGGTAGTGAGTGGGAGGGTTTCTGAGTGTGTCTAGTGAATTAACTGTCTAATCTGCCGCACAAGGTCTCTTTAAAGTGTTAAAAAGCAAGGGTGTTACTTTGAGGACTAAGATGAGCTCGACCCAAGTGACGGCATTTTCCATCGCTTCCTTTGTGTGTGAAAGTTGGACGTTGAATCCGGAAGAGCGACGAATGGAGGCATTTGAATTCTGGTGCTGGACAAGAGCACTGGAAATGCCACGGAGTGCTACAAGCACCAACAAGTCTGTCTTGGAAGAAGGACAGCCAGACTGCTCCTTAGAGGCAAGGATGGCGAGACTGACCTTTCTAACACAATTTTTTTTGGCTCACATACTTGGGACATGTTATTAGGAGAGACTAGTTGCTGGACAGAGACATCATGCTGGCTAAAGTCGAGGGACAGTCAAGGAGAGGACGCCCTAGTGGCTGTAACAATGGGCTCAGACGTAAGACCAATTGTGCGCTGGCGCAGGACCAGGCGGTGTTTCATTCTGTTGTAGAGGGTGGATCTGACCCCACGTCCCTCACGACAATGAGCTGTGCTCAGTCCAGGTCGGGGCTACTTCCACCGTGGCCACCTGCAATGAAAGAGCAGACATTGAGCGTAGCAGCTGTGTGGACTGTGGGCACATTGGCAGGGCTGGGTGGGAGGGGGGATGGGCAGAGGAGGAGCTTCCTTCTAAGGAAGTCTGCGCAGAGGAGGAGGATGCTGCTGACTTGGACTCCGAAGGTTGGGGAGACTCTGGGGAGAAGGCCAGGCGTCCCAGGTGGAGAGAAAAAAGCAAAACACACGTACACATTCGGAGGAAACCAACCTCTGATCCTAGTACTTGTTCTTATGAGGACTTTGTTCACAGGACCAGCGGCCCATGTGGCCCAGGATCCCCTCCTGCCCTCACCCCCCTGCAGCCACTCTGGCCTTCAGGAAGTTACTGCCAAAGGCCAAACCTTGGGGCTTCTGCAGGGCTGTGCCTCCTGCCCAGCTGCTCCGTCCCTGGAGTTTAGACCACCTGGCTCTGCCCATGGTTAATTCCTTCTCTGGTGTTAGCTCCTCGGAAAGGCCCCTCCCGTAAGGCCCTCTAATCCTATGGCTCTCAACCTGTGGGTCGCAACCCCTTTGGGGGTCGAATGACCCTTTCACAGGGGTTGCCCGATTCATCACGGTAGCAAAATGACAGTGATGAAGTAGCCACGAAAATCATGTTATGGTTGGGGGTCACCACCACATGAGAAACCATATGAAAGGGTCGCGGCCTGAGGAAGACTGAGAACCACAGCCCTAATCCGCTGTTCAGTTCATCCCCTGCTGAGCTCTTCTCCTGGTTTATGCCTTTGTGAGTTAAACGTTCATCTCTTCCCTCAGCCTAGACGCTCTGTGTGTGTGCTGCTAGCAGGCCAGGTCCACCTTGGCCCCAGTATCCCAGACATGAAGATCTCAGAGAGGGATGTCTGGATGCCAAGTGAGGGCCTTTGGGATCTTTTGTCCAGAAATTCCTAGCCCTCCATGCTCTTCCACGATGTTCTGGAACAAAGCTTTGAAGTGTTCCAGAATATTCTAGAACAGACAGAGGAGAGGCACAAAATGTCATGGTCTCAGGAGAGAGGAGGCCCTTCATCGTCTTCTGTAGCAAGGCCGACTCCTTCCAATGGTGGTGCTGGTTCTTGACTCCCTGCCCCTCTCTGAGATTCACGGTCCTCCTCGGCCCCCACCCCCACCCCAGGCATCTGGGAAGCGGCTCCACTTCTTTGTCCTTCTTCCTGGGCCCTAAAGAGCCTTAATGGAGAGTGGGCGTCTGGCGTCATGGCAACCGGCAGAAGTACCCATGTAGCTGGGTAGCACAGGGTTGTCATAACAACAGCATCTCCTGGTTCCCCTGGTGACGGGCTTGAGCTCTGGGTCCAGGGGCAGAAATCCACCAGGGAAAGGAGGAAGGGAGGCCTACATGGCTCTCAGCAAGTGCAAGACACCGCATAGACAACAAGCTGTTGTACACCCCCCCCACACACACACACCAGATACCAGACGCTTAGAAGGAAGTTGGAGACTCGTGTCCAACACGTTTTGGAAGGCTGCTCACCTCACTCCCAGTGTTACAACACGAACCGGGTTCGGCGACAGAGCGCCCACGAGCCCTGTGTCACCTGGCCCTGCCACGTCCTTCACACAGCTCCTCAGGGTCCCCTACCCAGGCTGTTCCCTCTGCCTGGAGTGCCTTTCTCTCTCTCTGGCCACCGCCCCCACCCCGCTGGACCTCCTGGCTCAGCTCGACTTCCTCCCCCTGAAGTCACTACACCCCAATTTGAGCCTTTATCGTGTTGACAATTAAGTTATTGCTTGTTTGCTTGTGTGATGATTAGTTTAATAAATGTTCCTCTACCAGATGCGACACGCTCGCCATCCCAGTCACAGCTGCGCCCCACACCCCGAGGAGGCGCTCCCTACGTCTCTGTCAACACCATCCCCCTGGCCCAGTGGCTGCCTCCTTTGCATCCCTCAAGCCACCAAGCTCTCTCTGGGGCTGGGCGTGGGCCCACTGCCTTGCCATCCACTGGGAACCTGCCGGACCGTCGTCCCTGCTGCACTCTCTCACAAGGTTCTGGGATGCTCTGGAATATCCTCAAACAGACGTTCCTGGAAATATCAGAGAACATTTTGTCCCTAATTCTAAGGTTCGGACATCACCACCACAGGGAGGTTCCCCGGACCCGCTGGCTTTCGAAAGCGGACCTGCCCTCCTGCTCAGTCACACTCAGTCCATCCGCTTTGTGGCAAAGACCTGGGCCCGGGAAGGCTTTGTCGTGTTCTTGGTTTGTGGATCTGAGGGTGTCTACCTTTCCATCTGCGTATCAGAATGTTCCAGAGGAGATTCTGGAACTCACGGGCAAGTATCTTTTCTGACAAGCTTATATGTGCATCCACCAGCCCATGTTTGTGTTGCGGAACCCTGGTAGCGCGTTAAGCCGTGGGCTGCTAATGGAAAGGTTGGCAGTTTCCACCCCACCAGCTGCTTCGCAGGAGCAAGATGAGGGTTTGTTTTGGCTTCTGTGAAGATTTGTAACCTTGCCTGTCTTACAGGGTTGCTATGAGTCAGGATTGACTTCATGTCCGTGTGTGTGCGCTCATTAAGACATTTATTTTTCAAATTTTATGATTAGTTTTGCGCACGACAGAGACATTTTGAATCCAAAAGAATCATTGTTCGGTTTAATATCTTTAAGGGGAGCAGGTCTTTTCTCCCTAAGGGTCATTAATGCGTCCGAACCACTGGCCTTTAAGTCAGCAGCTGAGCGCTTCACCACTGTGCCACCGGCCGCCTTCCCCCCCCCCCCCCCGCAGGTAAGAAACACACGTGCGCAATTGCACCAAGGGAGGGGGCGAAGGGACCAGGGTAGGGGTGATGAGCTGTGGGGAGCCTGGGGCGAGTTACTTAACCTCTTCACCTCTCCAGGAGCTTTCCTTTTAATAGAGGTGTCACTTACAACGCCAGCCATGTCCGTCTGTCAGTTAACTGCACTGTCAGCTCCGCTCGCCTGGGCTGTGATGCTGGAAGCGCAGGTACCGATATTCCCAATGCCAGAAGGTGTCCTCCACGGTGGGGGCAGATGTCAGGGTGCTTCAGGCCAAGACCAGGAACAAAGGCTGGGGGTCTCTTTCCAAGCAGCAGCCAATGAACACCCAGTGGACTGTAACAGAATGCTTGCTGGGGACACGCCATCCATCGGGAGGACTCGACTGTGGGGAGGACTTCATGCTGGGTGAAGTGGAGGTCAGCAGGGGTGAGGGGGACTCTGGGTGAGACAGCTGGTGACCACAATGGATTTAAACCTGCCAGTGATCCTGCAGATGGCGCAGGACTGGGCAGTGTCTGTCCCGCTGCCCAGGACATGGACACGAATAGATCCAGTGGCGGCTATTTTTCTCGCTCGCTTGTTCTCACTCTCTCTCCCTGAGTCTTCCCCACTCTTTCATCCTGGCCTGTGCACAGTTTGTCTGGGACATCCTAAATATGGGGAAGCGGAGGCGCAGAGCCGTGTGCCTCGCAGCTCATAAGTGGCTGCGGGACTGAGGGTGGCGACCTGATGTGGTCGCTGTTGCCGTCAGAGGTCGCGGAGTCCGCTCTGGCTCTGGCCGTGTCAGTGTGGACCTGGCTCATTGCCATGCCAAGGCCCTGCGGCCTTCCAGAAGCCAACTGTCACTTCTCCCCGCAGCACGTTTGGGTGAGTTCAAACCTCCTAGACGACGGCTGGTGGCGTCCCGATCATGTGATGTTGTCATGTTGCTTCATGCTGGTTCTAGCACAGAACGAGCGTGTCAGAAGGTGGACCTGTCCCCAGGGGGACCCCACGCCGTAATCCTGAGGGTGTCTGACCACCAGGCCTGTCCTCCTGTGCAGTGTCGGCTGGGCTAGAACTACTGACCTTAGCGTTTGCCGCTGAATACGCCACCGTGGCTTCTGATAAGTGATAACAAAAAGATCCGTTATCTAATATAAATATTGATCTGCTCACCTTCCAGCAAAGAGAAAAGGGGGGACTGAGAACTCACTAGCTCCTTTTTCCTGGCTGCTCCACAGAAGACGCAGGCTTCTGGAAGCCAAAGGAATCCAAACATCACCCTGGGGCCTTGATTTCCTCCCCCATAACACCTGGGGGATGTCTCAGGGCACTGAGCTCCACCCGGGGCCATGAGTCCCACAGCTGGCAAGGGTCTGGGGAGCAGGTGGCGAGGCCCCCAGCTCAGGAAACGGTGCCAGCTGCAGGCCAGATGGCTGCCGAGCCTGCAGGGTCTGCTGGACCATAGGTCAGCCGCATATAGAACCTGGGCGCAGTGGGGCCTGGGGACCTGCGTGTGTCATTCATGTCCCTCCTCACTGCAGTGCTGGCTGCTGTGCTGATTTGGTGGCTGGGCTAAGAGCTCGGGGGACAGGTTAATGGTAGTGGGGGTGTCTCACCCCCAGGGGCAGATTACTCAACCAGCAGAGTAAGCATGAGTTTACTTGTGCATATATACTAATGTGTAGTGAACAGTTTCCTATGATTTTCACCGGCAATTCTCTGAGAGATGCACCTGATAAGTGTGTCCAAGGACAGCCACTACTAACCCCACCCTGGTTAGGGCTGGCCTGCGGACTAGCCCTCATCATTTCTGACCAGGATTAGTGATCTAAGCCAGCTCCCGCTCTGCAGTCATGACTCAATGATAGAATCCCTGCCGAACTTGGGGAAGCCCTGGATGTGATGCACCTCATGCATAACCATCACCTGTCGGCTTGTACATGGCTATGATGCTGTACAGGTGTCAACGGAGCATCCAGATTCCTCCGAAGAACTAAGAAAGGTTTGGCAATCGACTTCGAAAAACCCTATGGATTCTGTTTGATCCACAAGGGATCCCAGGGACGGGGTGGGGCCAGACAGCATTTCAATCTCTGTGCCTGGAGTTGCCACGAGGCTGAGGCTGCTGCTGCAGAAACAACTAGCTGGTGCTGTCAGGTGGATTCTGCTTCATGGTGGCCCTGGGCGTGCAGGGTAAAACTGAGCTCCATCGAGTTTTCTCGGCTGGGATCGCAACAGAAGAGGGTGGCCAGGCCTTTCCTCCATGGTGTCACACTGAGCGGGTTTGAACCATCAACCTTCTGTTTGATTAGGAGTCCAGTCTAAAACATGGCACCACCCCGAGACTTTTCACTTATTTATTTTTAATAACAATGGAAATCAATCAAACCAAATCCCTGGTTGGTGAGTCTCTTCTGACTCACGGCGACGCCAGGTATGTCTCAGAGCAGAACGGAGTTCCCTTGGGCGTTCTTGGCGGGGATCTTTGTGGAGGCAGATTGCCAGGCCTTTTTCCTGTGGTGCCGTGGGGCGGGTTCAAAGGAGCCACGTTTTCAGTTAGTTGTCAAGAAGACACGGTTGGTGCCACCAGGAACCTTATACTCGTACGACTCATAGTGGCCCTCTGGGGCAGGGGAGTGTGTCACAGAGTTTCCAAGGCCATACATCTTCAAGGAAGCTGACGGATTCATCTTTCTTCTGAGGAGCAGGTGGTGAGTTGCAACTTGTGGTTCGCAGCCCCGCAGGAAAGCCACAAAGCTGCTGGGGTTTCGGACCCCGGACCTCGTGGACGGCAGCCCAGTGCGGAACCCACTGGCCCATCAGGATCTTGGCCCCATCGTCTTAATTCAAAGTTTTGCCCCGACTGCCAGAGGGGTCCTCTGAAAGCAGGCATCATTGCTCACGCCCCTCTTCTCTAAGAGCCTATGTCTCTTCATTCCCTTTTTTTTTTTTTAATGATTTTTTTTTTGCTTTTTTAAAAACCCATCTCATTGCTTTTTGAGGAAATGCTGGTGTCCATGGTGGTCCAAGTGGCCCCAAAAGGATCTAGGGCGGATGCTACTGACCCACCTCCATCTCCTCCTCGCTTGGGATTTCATTACTTCCCCAGCTGTGCTCGGGCCCCAGGGCCCTTAAGCTGACATTTCTGCTGCATGTTCTTGGAGCCTGTGTGCACACAGCGAGGAGCCTGACAAACCGCTCCCGCCTGCTGCTGCTCTGCTGTGCGTCCGTGTGTCTGACATATGGGTCAAACCGGGTGTTTGTGAAGAAGCCTGCATGCATATGGTCGCCATTCTTGGCCGTCTGTGTGTGGCGTGCGAGCTGGGTGCCTCTGGGGAGCTGGGTTGGATGGCTGCATATGGTTCATCTGGAAAAAAAAACAAAACCGCCAAAAGAGGCAAAAAAGGCTCTGAGGTAGTGGGTGGATTGGGGGCCGACTGGGGTGTGTGTCCAGAGCTTGCTCCGGCACGTACTTCCTAAATCTTTACTGAGCACTTACTGTGTGCTGGGGAACTGGGTGCTGGTGCCAACGAAGAAAGGTAGGAAGAGACAAAGGGGACAAAGGGAAGATTCAGATGCAGGCCCTGGCAGAGGGTTGGGAGTGTTTGGGGGCAGCGGGTACAGAGCAGTTGGAGTTTGGGATATCCAAGAGGGTTGGGTCTGATAGATTGGACTTTGGGGGCGTATACATGTGAATTTGAAGTATGAGCAGTGGGAGTTGGAATAGGTGTAGAGTCTAAGGATGGAAATTTGGAGTGTGAGAACCAGAACTGATGGGTGAAGTAGCAGGCTTGGGAATCTGATGGTGGGGTTCTCAGGTAGAGGTTCCCTAGGCTGTGAGTGTGGGGCCTCCCAGAGTTGAAAGTGGGTTCTCTGGGGAAGGGTCAGGAGAAGGCTGGAATCTGAGAGGGTTGTGGTTTAAGACCAGCGCAGAGACATAGTGGGGGCCCTGAGTCGGGATGGGATTCCCAGGTCTGTGGGAAAAGGTTTCCAGGTCTGTATGGGGTGGGGGTGGGGGGGCCCTTCTTGAAAGCAGGTCTCAGTGACCTGTCCACCTGTTTCCCCAAGACCCTCCCTCCTTCTCTTAGCCCGCCCTCCACTTCCTAAATAGACCTACTCCCAGCCCCGCCCCCAGCCCCTCCCAACTTCAGCATAGCCACGCCCTCCTTCCATCCACCCTTCCTTCCACCCATCTGTCCATCTCTCTTCACTCATGGCCTACATGACTTCACACTTCATGCCCGCTCCTCCGTCCGCCCCTCCCCTCTGACCACGCCTCTCCACAGACCAGACCCTTCACACCTACTCCCGCTGTCCCGGCCCCATCGCTCGCATTTCGGCCACGCCCCAAGGCTCTCAGGCTCCGCCCCTCCACTGGTCCGGACCCAGTTAGCCCCGCCCACTGCCTGCTGAGCCCCGCCCCTTTAGGCTGTACCCGCCCATCTAACTAGCCGGCCCGCCCCTTTG
This sequence comes from Tenrec ecaudatus, assembly GCF_050624435.1. NCBI lineage: Eukaryota > Metazoa > Chordata > Mammalia > Afrosoricida > Tenrecidae > Tenrec > Tenrec ecaudatus. The sequence continues at coordinate 24,040,091 of NC_134530.1, forward strand.
CGGTACAGGCCCCGCCTCTCCCAGATTCGGACCACGCCCACCGTCTGCTTAGCCCCGCCCCCTTGCAGACCGGGCCCGCCCCCGCCCGCTGCCGCCCGTCTCCCGTCCGGGCGCGCGCAGGCCCGTCACTTAAACGCGCAGTGGCGGCGGCGGCGGCGGCGGCAACGGTGGGAAGATGGCGGAGTCCGGCGGCAGCGGCGGCGCTGGCAGCGGTGGCTTTGGCGCGGGCCCAGGCCCCGAACGCCCGAGCAGGTGAGACCCCGGCCCCGCAGAGCCGGCCTGCACCTGCCATGTGGCGCGGGGGCACCTGTAGGGGGTGTTGGGGATCCTGAGGGTCTGGGGAGCGGCTGGAGCGTGATCGAGGGTCCTCCGTGGGATGGCGAGCTTAGGGGGACTCGGGACATGGGAGGGCCGAGGGGCCGTGACGGGGCGGCCGGACCTTGAAGCATCTGCTGTCCAGACTCGGAAGGTCTGGGTCCGCAGAGGAGCCTGGGAGGACCAGGGCCCCGGGGTGGGGGTGAGACACAGGGGCCGAGAGGGCCGTGGACAGTCTCGAGAGGGGTGAGGGCTTGTGGGAAGTCTGAAGGGACTTGGAGGGACTGGGGCCCAGACCGTGCTGGAGGACCTCTAGCAGGTGAAATGTCCTGGGTGGACGAGACCAGGAAGAGGCAAGGACTTGGGGGGGGGGCGGGGGGGTGGTGCGGAAACGAAAGCCTGACAGGCCTGAGGGGGAGGGGGGTTGGTGGCCTGGGGAGAACTTCAAGAGCTTCTGATGGGCAGGGGTCAGCCTGAGGTGGGGCTGGGCAGGCACTGAGGGATGGAGACCCTGAGGCTGATAAAGAGAGGGTCCCAGGGATCCTGAGGGGCTGGGGTGGTTTGGGGCAGCCTGAGGCTAGGTAGGATCTAGAAGACCCTTCTTGGGCTCTTCCCCCCATCCCAGTGGGTCGCACCTGGCTTGATGTAAGTAAGAGCTTCCTGTCAGACCAACTGGAGAATTCACCTCTTTGGTCAAAGGGAGGTTCCCGTCCCCCAAGCCCAGGTCCGGGGAAGAAGTCCTTGAACCCCCAGAATTGGCCTAAACACTGTTGACATGCACTGGGGTGTTTTTGTGACATGTACACGGGAGTTTCTTGGGTTCACACAGGAGGAGAGCACCTGCCTCAGGGAGCATGACCTCCCTGCGTTTCCCGGCGGGCAAGGCAGCATGACTCAGACTCTGGCATGCAGGCCCCCTGACTGGCACAGAGGGCATTCGCTGTCCCTGGCAGGGGTACCTCTGTACATGATCACCCCGGCCAGGGTGGTGTACCTTAGCCTGTCCCCAGGAGATGTTCATCTCGCCTACGGTGGAGATATGGGGTAGCTCTGAGGGCCCTGGTGCGTGAGTGGGGCTTTGTGGTACAGACAGAAATGTTGGGGGACCGTTGGGTTGCTATGAGGAGGAGGAAAGGCCAGGGGGGCTGAGTGGGTGTGAGGATGGAGGCAGGAGTTGCTTCTGGTCTATTGCAGGGTGTGGAGAGTCGGGAGGTGTGTGCCCAGGAGAGGGACCCGCTCGGCTTCAGGCAGGACAGAGCAGGGTAGGACCTGAGGATCCTGGGAGACATTAGGTTGGGGATAGGCTGGTGAGGAAGGGGCAGTGGACACTAAGCCCCTGCCAGGGAGTCACCTGGGCCAGGGTGCTTGTCTCTTTCCTTTTTATTTGACCAGGTTTGCTGAAGAGTAATTACACAGCCTAATCACTAATCACTAACACGCCTAATTACTTATCAGACAGACCACACAGCCCCTGGGCAGTAACTGGGCAGCTCCTTGAGTTCTGATATACCACAGGCTGTGCATATATGCCCTAAAGTTGTGGTTCTCAACCTTCCTAATGCCTCAACCCTTTAATACAGTGCCTCATGTTGTGGGTAGCCCCCATCTTAACCATAAAATTATTTTCATTGCTACTTCATCACTGTCATTTTGCTACTGTTATGAATCAGGCAACCACTGTGAAAGGTTATTCGACCCCCAAAGGGGTCACGACCCATAGGTAGAGAACCACTGACCTAAAAGAAATCCAGGTTTATTTTATTATTATTTTTTAAGGACATTCCAGTCCTGTAGAAAGTCCCCTGAAGCTCATCCACAGTCCCTTCTACTTCCACGTCTGGCCCCAGGCATATCCCTGAATGCTTTATATATTTTTTTCTAGAAGTTTCATGTGTGTTAAAGTCCCGTTGTCTGTGGTAACCTTTAAAGTTATGGGGAATTCTGAATTAGGGGACATGGGACTCTTGCTCCAAGGAGCCCTGGTGGTGCTGGGTAAGCATTGGACTGCGCCTCAGGGTTGGTGGTTCAAACCCACCAGCTGCCCCATGGGACAAAGATGAGACTGCCTGCTCCTGTACCTCGGAAACCCCATGTAGGGTCACTGTTAATTCGAATTGACTCAGATGGCTGTGGGTCTGGAACCACTGCTCCAGGGGAAATACAGGGCTAAATTCTTAAGCCTCCTCTGGTCACAACATTTTAGTCACCAAATCACCATCAACCTTTATGTGCATTTCTGTTTAAAGCCACTTTATTTAATAGATGGGGCAGCGACGGCTCTGTAGTAGATTTTGCACCGTCCTCGAGAAGGGCCCACGTTCGATTCCCAGCCACTTACCTCACGTGCAGCCACCACTCCGTCTGTCCGTGGAGGCTTGTGGGCTGCTATGATGGGGAACAGGTTTCAGCCCTTCCTAGACTTAGACTAGGAAGAAAGTCCTGGTAGTCACTTTGCAGAGCCAGCCCCCCAAAAGCCCATGGATCACAATGGGCCAGCCTGGCAGCCAATCGTGGGGCTGGTGCAGGCTCCAGAGGCACTTTCCTTCTTCGTGTGCGCGGTTGCCGTAAGTTGGGGACAGTTCTGATGGCAACTGACAGTGACATTCCGCATGTACTGTGACTCACGAACACGGGGCTCACTGCCCATGGCACTGTGCCTTCTGCCTGAATGACGCTCATCAAACATGGCATTTTCTCTGAAAGCCGCCTTGCACTTAGGGATGCTGGCGGAGCGTCACTTCTGCATTTGGGGCCACTTTAAATAGCAAAATCACCAGGAAAAAAGCACAAAGGTGTGGGGGGAAAAAAGGTCACACAATGAGCTGAAGCAAGAAGGCGGAGCGTTGGCGTGCTCCTCCAGAGCTCAGTGTGTGTCACCTGACTCACTTTCACTGCTCCTCGCAGGACCACAGGAGGGTCACGCATATCGGTTGAGGGGTTGAAAATAATTTTTAGTGAAGTAGACGAGTGTACGGCGAGTGAATCTGTGTGTGGGGTGGCTTGATCGTAAATGGGGTCGGTCTTCAGTGTCTGGCTTCTTTCGCATCCAATGTGTGTGTGTGTGTGTGTGTGTGTGTGTGTGTGTGTGTGTGTAGTTCACAAATACAGTTGCGAGGCTGGGAGTATCAGAAACTTCCTTTGTGTGACTCAGTGGTCCAAATGGGAATGGCGTGGGGGCCGCATCTGCCCTCCTGCTCCCCAGGCTGATTGTCACAGGCCGAGGTCAGACATGCCGCATCCTCCAGCCATCCCTCCCAAGGACTCTGCTTCTCTGCGAGTCCCAGAATTCATTGCAATTGCTACAACCAGCTCCCAGACAAAGCTCGTGATTGTGGGGTTTATCAGAGAAGTTAACAAGTTACAAATCAACTCAGAAAGGGCTCAAGTCGAAAGAAAATGCTTTGGAAATGTTGATGGCAACAAATGTACAAGTGTGCTTAGTACTATTGAATGATGGATTGTCATGAGATTGGTAAGAGCCCGCCCCCCCCCCCCCCCACTAAAATGATTAGAAAGAAAGAAAGAAAGATAAAGAAATGCTGAGGGCAGCCTTACCTAATCAGGACGGTTTCTTCTTCGCTGTGCTAGAGGCAGCCTCTGTCCTGCTTGGGCCATGTCGCTGTTAGGTGCCGTCTGATTCATAGTACAACAGAATGAAACACTGCCTGGTCCCGGGCCAGCCTCACAGTTTGTTCCCAGGCTCGCGGCCATCTAGCAGCCAGCGGGTCAGTCCATTGCCGTGAGGGTCGTTCTTGTATCTGCGGCTCCTCTGTTTTACAAGCATGGTCTCTCCTGACAACACGTCCAAAGTACGTGAGATGAAGTCTCGCCATTCTTGCTTCTAAGGAGCACTCTGGTTGTACTCCTTCCACGACAGATTTGTCTGTCTTTTTGGGCAGTCCGCGGGACTTCCATATTCTTCTCCAGCACCATAATTCAGGTGCATCCATTCTTTTTCGGCCTTCCTTATCTAATGTCCAACTGTCACATGCATAGGAGACAATTGAAAATACCACGGCTTGTGTTGGCACACTTTATTCTTCAAAGTTACATCCTTGCATTTCAACACTTTAAAGAGATCTTGCGCAGTAGATTTACCCAATGTGATATATTCTCTGCTCTCTTGACTGCTTCGGTGAGCATTCATTGTGGGCACAAGCAAGCCAAGACTCTCGACAGCTTCCTTCTTTCCGTCGTTGATCATGTTTGTTACTGGGTGGTCCAGTTGGTAGGATTTGGGCCTTCGTTACGCTGAGGTGTAATCCACACTGAAGGTTGCGGTCTTGATCTTCATCAGCAAGTGGTGCCAGTCCTCTTTACTGTCAGCAAGCAAGGGTGTCTCATCTGCATATCGGAGGATGTTAATAACCATTCCTCCAATCCCGATGCTGCTTTCTTCTTTTACAATTCAGCTTCTCTGATGATTTGCTCGGCATACAGAGTGAATAAATGCGGTGAGAGGATACAACCCTGTCACACACCTTTCCTGATTGTAAACCATGTGGTGTTCCCTTATTCTGTTTGTACAACTGCTTCTTGGTCCACGTGCAGGTTCAGCAAGAGCACAATCGAGTCTTCAGGAAGTCCTAGTCTTCTCAAGGCTATCCGTAGTGGGCTAGATCCACACGGTCGAATGCCTTTGCATAACACTAAAACACAAGTAAACCTCTTTCTGATATGGAGATCCCTTGCTCCATGTCCTCTTCTGAACCAGGCCTGAATTTCTGGCAGCTCCCTGTCAATGTACTGCTGCAACCATTGTAGGATCTTCAGCAAAGTCTCACTTGCATTTGATGTGCATGAGATTGTTCTGTAATTTAAGCATTCTGTGGGGTCACCTTTCTTTGGAACGGGCACAGATGTGGATCTCTTCCAGTCAGCTGGCCAGGTAGCTGTCTTCCACATTTCTCGGCACAGGTGAGTGCTTCGGGTGCCTCATCGACGACGTGTTGAAACATACAGTGGGCACGCCACCAGTTCCTGGCACCTCGTTGTTGGCCAGTGCCTTCAGTGCAGCTTGGACTTCTTCCTTCAGTGCCATTGGTTCTTGAACCTGCACGACCTCTTGCCATGGGTGGACGTCGGTTAGTTCGTTTTGGTACCATCTTCCTGTTATGCTTCCTGAACCATCCACTACAGTCTCATAGAATCTTTGACTGTCGCAACTCAAGGCTTGCATTTTTTCCCCCGGTTCTTTCCGCGTAAGATAAGCCGAGCATGGTCCTCCTTTTAGGTTTTCTAACTCTAGGTCTTTGCGCATGACATTATAATATTTTATTTTGTCTTCCTGAAACTGCCCTTTGAAATATTCTTTTCTGTTGTTTGATGTCGTTATTCCTTCCATTTGCCTTAGCTACTCCAATCAAAAACAAGTTTCCAAGTCTCTCTTTTTTACCAGAGTCTCTTCTGACATCCGCTTTTATCTTTTCTTTTTTTTTTTTCCTTTCCTGTCTTTTCAACGACCTTTTGTTTTCTTCGTAGTTAATGTATTTGATGTCCTTCAGGTCTTCTGTCACTAGTGTTCAATACATCAAATCTTGAAGTATTCTCAAAATTCAGGTGGGGTACCGCAGGTTGTAGGTGGCTGTTGTGGACTTGTTTTAACTTTTGTCAGCTTCAACCTGAACGTACATGTGAGCAAGTGGGCCCTGGGCCTGCTTTTAGCCACTGATACTGAGCTTCTCCATCTTCTCTTCCCACAGACGTAGTCAGTTTGATGTCTGTGGTTTTTGTCCGGAGAAGTTCGTGCATATCGTCTCCTTTTGTGTTGTTGAAAAAAGGTATTTGTAAAACAAAAATAAAAACAAAATTAATTTTTTTAAAAACAGGGAAAAAAAGGTGTTTGTGATGAAGAAGTCGGTCTTGCAACATTTTCTCATGCGATCTCCAGCTTCATTTCGGTCACCAAGACCATACGTCCCCTTTACTGTTCCTTCCTCTTTGCTTCCAACTTTCGCATTCCAATCACCAATCATTATCAACTAACCTCAATTGCACGCTCCATCAATTTCAGGTCCAAGGCTTTGGGAAGATTCTTCGATTCCTTCATCACTAGCTTTAGTAGTTGGTGCACACATCTGAATTATCGTTGCATAATAGTAGCATACAGTGGATTCCTCGTATGTGGCTCTATCTAGTTCTATCACCGACAGCATTGCCCTTCGTGATGGACAGTGAACACCACACCTCTCCTCTTGCGGATGCCATTCCTGGCGTAGGAAACCAGATGCTTCTCTGATTCAAAGCAGCCAGTGCCAGTGCGTTTCCGCCCACTATTGCCTGGGACACTGACCTTTATGTGCATCATTTCATTTCCGTCATCTTCCAATTTTCCGAGATTCATGCTTTATGCATTCCAAGTTCCAACGGTTAGTAGATATTTACAGCTGCGTCTTCTCATTTTGAGCCCTGCTGCATCAGCACACGAGGTCCTGCAGGCTTTGCTCCGCCCTCGCCTTGAAGGTTGACGCTGCTTTGAGAAGGTAGCTCTTCCTCGGTCATCGTTTGAATGCCTTCAGACTGGAGGGGCTCATCCCCTGGGCTGTCAGTGTGCTGCTGCTGCTGTCCATGAGGTTTCCAGTGGCTAATTCCTCAGGAGTGGGCAACTTATTCCTTTTCGGCAGTCTGTTCGTAGTCTGGAAGCTCTGCTGAAACCCGGTCACGCTGGGTGACCCTGCTGATATTTGAAAATACCAGTCACACAGCTTCCAGGATCACCGCCGTACACAAGCCATCTCAGTAGGGTGGATTGAGAAGTGGTAGCCATGGCACAGAGCCCTTTTAGGGCTGTCAATAAATGCCCCAAGGGCGTGCCACTCCGCCATGAACCTCAACCCAAAGATGTCTAGTTCCAGATGCACGAGTCGTCAGGAAACCCAGCCCTCCCACTTAAGTGTCGAGAGGCACCCTACTCCGTGAGGCAGCGTCCTGTCCCAAAGCACTTGGCTTCGGTTACACTGTGCGCTGGGAACTTCGCTGCTCTTTGTCTTGCTGCTCTGGTGTCAGAAATGCCCAAAGGATGTGCTCTTCTCTCTTTGTGGTTGCGAGAGCCCCCTTCCTCCCAGAGGTGGTTCATTTCTTACCCAGTAGGGGGGCCATCATAATGAACCCCGATAACAGCCATTCGTGGTGCAAAGAAAATCCTTTCAGGATCTTTCCCCCACTCCCATGTTACCTGGCCCAGGACATGAAGGTCCTTTGGTGGCAGTCACAGGCTGCGGATAGAGGATAATGCAGGGCGTTGCAGTCCCTCCATGGTACGGTGGCCATGCTTCATTCATTTACTCACTGTGGATGGGTATTGGATTGTTTCCAATATGGACGTTCACAAACAAAGTGGCCACGAACATTCCTGTGGATGTGAATGGCTGACTGCTCATCTCTTGGGTGGGACGCTGCAACGGCAAATGTTCTCAGCCTCCTCGTTTTCCTCCGTCTCGGAGCCTCACCAGGTCCTGTGCAGCATCCCAGCAAGGAAGCCTCCACTGCCAGACGAGGGGTGGCTGTGCGTGAGCTGTATTTGGCTGGAAATCGAACCCAGGTCTTTCTGTGTAAAAGGAGCAAATTCGACCAGTGACCAGCCAGTGCCCCCCCTCCCCACTGCTGTTTGCTGCTACCCACTTGTAGTTTAACTTGTGTTGCCCAGTAGCGAATGAGGTCGAACAGTTTATCTCGTGCTCTATCTTAATGGTGTCCTGTACGCAGCAAATGTTTATGCTCTTGATGAGGCCCAGGTGACTGAGCTTCGGCTTTAGGGTTGGCATATTTGGGGTCACCTCTGATCAGTGTTCACTTCTGTGGAGATGCTTTCTTGGAAGATGCCTTGCATCCCTGGAACGTGGAGCTTTCCCTTTCTTCCTCGTCTAGCCACGGCTCTCTAGAGATACAGACTCAGGGAGACATCTGTACAGGGGGATCCAACAGTTTGTGTAAACGTAACCAGACGTCCCTCTCCAGGGGGAAGAACAACCGAAAACACGGGGGAAGAGAGACGGCGGGCAGTGTGAGAGATGAAAATAATGACATCGTACAATCTCTCAGGGCTATGAAGGTGGTGGGGGGAGGAGGGGACCAAAAAGAGGAGCTGGTACCAAGGGCTCAAGAGAAAGACAATGTCTAGAAAAGAATGAAGGCGACATATGTACAAACGTTCCTGATTCAGTCGATGTGTGGATTGTGATGAATTGTACGGGCCCCAACAAAGTGATTTAAAAGTTGTGTAAAAACGGAATGAAAAGATAGGGATTTCTCCGTGAACCTTTTGAAGCCCTCTTGTATATAAGTATATATGTGTGTGTGTGTGTGTGTGTGTGTGTGTGTGTTGTTTTCGACTCCTAGTGGGTTTGTATGACAGAGTAGCGTTGCCCTGTAAGATCGCCTGTGTTGTAAATATTTTATCTACCTATCTAGTTTTTTGGTGAAATTAATTTTTGTGTGTGTGTGAAGAAGCAACGATGTCACTTTGACGGCTTAAGTTGCAGCTGCAACAAGCCACGATATTTTCTAAAGCTTCCGATGCTTGTGAAAGCTGGACCCTGAGTGAGGACGACTGAAGAGGTGACACGTGCAGATCGCCTCCCCTGCACGTGGACGCTGGCCCCTGAGTGAGGACGACTGAAGAAGAATGGGTGCGCTTGCATTCTGAGGCTGGCAAAGAATACGAAAGGGCCCCGTCTGGCAGAAGCACAAACAAGCCTGTCTCGCAAGAAGCCCGGTCAGCGTGCTCCTTAGCGGCAAGGCAGGCAGGACCTCCATCTCGCGTACTGTGGCCGTGTGGCCAGGAGAGACCAGGCCTTGGAGGGCATCACGCGTGGTGAAGTAGAGGGCAGCCAAAGGGAAGGCCCTTGACAGGAGGGAGCGACGCCGTAGCCGCAGGCAGCAGTGGTCTGCAGCTAGGGACAGTTGTGAGGCTGGCGCAGGACTGTGGGACATCGGGCCACTAAGGGTCAGAACAAACTCGGCGACACCTGGAACAACTAGGGTGGGGCTGGCATAGTAGGTATGTGATCTCGTCACCCGTGGACAGGCGCCCTGTGCATTGGATGGCACCAAACCGCACTCTCTATCGGAGCTGGTGGCTAGTTCTTTTCATCCAGGGGCCGCTGGGAGGATTCCAGTCTCTAGTCTTTGAATTAGCAGTCGAGTACTCAACCATTGTACAGCCAAGTTTCCACGCGCGCACGAACCTTAAGAAAATGGGAGAATTTAATTATCTTTCAATTCCAGTTTTCACAACGTTGTGACGCCCCCTTGTAGAGAGTCACATCTGTAGCGAGGGGAGGGGAAGCTGTGAAAGATAGACATTTACTTCAAGGAAATGGCTCCGGAAATTGTGGGGACTGGTAAGTCCCAATTCCGGAGGCTAGGCGATAGGCCGGAGTTGGTAGGTCAGAGTGTGAGGTTGGCCTGCGGGGCCCCAGAGAAATGCCCCTTTGAACTCTTAGGCAGATCACCCCCTGGAAGATGATTATACTGTATTACGTGACAGAACGGCCTCAGTCCAGTGTCTGCCCCACCACCAGAGTCCTGGCCTGGCCTCGTTGACACAGCGCGAGCTCTCACCCTCCCGCCCCCTGGAACACGTGAGAGCGCATGAGCCTCCTCCCAAGAGGCTTTTTGAGACGACGACGAGGTCTTCCATTTGCTCATTTCCTTATTTAGGCCAAACGGGCTAGGCAGGCCTGGTACTACCTGACCTCTCCCCACCTCAAGCCACCCGTGGCAGGTGATTTCCCATCTTTCAGACACCAGGTCATCTCCCCTCAGAGCTACCTGTGGGATTGCCCAGACTCAAGAAGCCCTCAAACGCTTCTGTTTTGGGGGGATTTTTTTTTTTAGGTCAAATTGACATGACACACAGTTAACCATTTTCAAGTGACCATTCGGTGGTGTTTAGCACATTTTCAATTCTCTCTTTTGTTCCAGAGCTTTTTTTAACCCCCCACCAAAGAAACGCCACTGATAGATGGTCCCGCTTCATTCCCAGGACTCCTCCATCCTTGTCAACCGCTTACCTGCTCCCCGCCCTGGGTCTGCTTGCCTGGGCGCTGACCATCAGTGGAATCCTGTACTGTGTGGCAGCCCGTGTCTGACTTCTTTTGCCGAGCAGGTTTTTGATGTTCAGCCACATGTGCGTCGCCTTCCTCCTCACAGCTGAGCGATGTTCTACCGTGTGGGTGAGCGTGGGGCTGCCTCCACCCTTTTGGCTGTTGTGAATAATGCTGCCCTGAACGTTGGTGTCAAGGTTCTAGTCTGTGTTCTCGTGCTTAGAGCTTTCCGGTATGTACACCTACCAGTGGGATTTCGGGGTCATGTAATTGTTGTATATTCTTTTTAAATTACAAAAAGTTTATATATTTATTTTGTTGCTGAGACTATACTCAGCAAACCATTGGATGGTACCTGGAGAAACTGTTGAATTGGTGTATGTTTTAGGGATAGGTTTGGTTTAAAGTTCAAAAGCGAATCTCCGAGCAGTCATTTCAGGGATTCATCCATTCATATTCGTGAGTGTGCCAATCGCCTCCTGAAATGATTCGTTTCCTTTATTGTATTGGCCCTGTAAGTGGAGAGTATGGCTGTCTTGAGGTCGCCACAGAGACGGAGAGTCCAGTCAGTGCTGCAGAAAGGATAGATGAGGATGGAGGGTGGAGAAGATGGTTGGATCATGCATGGCTGCAGAGATGGAAGGGATAGGAGATGGGTTGGGATGGAAGGGAGAATGGATGGGGAATAGATTGCGGAATGGATTGCCAATGGGTGGGTGTGTGTTGGATGGATACTTGGGTGGATGGATGGAAGGAGGTATAGAAGGAAGGGTGGTGGGTGGATGGATGGATGGATGGATGGATGGATGGGGAGATGAGAGCTGATTGGGCAGAGGAGTGGGTTATGGGCAATGGATGAGGGGTAGATAGGTGGGGAAGTGGTTGGACGATGGATACATGGAGGGAGGATGGAATGGTGGGAAGGTCATAGGATGGCGGATGGAGGGGTAATTGGGTTGGGAGACGAGATGGAGGATGGTTTCGCCATGGAGGGAGGGATGAAGGGGAACAGATGAGATGGTAACGGTAGGAAGCCCCTTTTTCTGGGCCTTGCAGACTGGTGGGCCAAGGCTCCCCTTGAGATCAGATCGGTCTCCTGCCTTCTCGGGTGACTTGGGCTAAGGGGGTGGCCTGTCCACGATGCTGGTTCTCCAGTCTGTCAGGCGGCGCCTGCATCTGCCTCTGTCTCGTTGAAGACTCTGTCATCTGGCCAGGGCGGGGGAGTCTCCTGTCTCCCCTTGGCCCTTGTAGCGGCACCACAACTTCAACCACGTCCCCAGGAGGGCCTGTGCTCCCCCACGCCCCACCGCCCCCGGTGTTACATAACTTGTTTGTTCCAACTTCCCTTTTCTGCAGCCCAGGGGGAGAAAAAGCAAGAGAAGCCTATTCTCCTCCTCCCGAGGGACCCGCGAAAGCCCGGCTGCCGAGTGGAGATGGCCATTCACGATGGCGCCGAGCCTCAGTGGGGACGTGGCTGCTGAGGCCGGGGGCTTGCATAAGGAGGTGGGATCCTTGCTGCAGGTCTGTGGCCACACAAAAGACACTTGTTCTCCACTGTCCCCCTTCCAACTCAGGCCGCTTGCTCGTCAGCAGGGAGGAGGCTGGCGTCCACATGGGCTCAAGTGCGGGCAGGAGGAATTCTCCCAGGATTCCCACGCCCCAGCTAGAATACCATGGGCATGAGGCACAGTGGCCAAGCTCTGGAAGTTTCCAGCATGTTCTGGAGGAGCCTTCTCGAGGCAGTGGCAGTCTCTCAGGTGCCAGGCCTTGTTGCTTCTTGGCACTTTGCTCAACATCCCCAAAGATCCTGAACATGGCCCAGTCTCACCAAATCATGCCACTCCTGGGGAGGAGGAGTGTGCAGGTGTCCCCGGAGGGGAGCTGGGCTTAGACTGCAGAGTGCCTACAGGGGCTCTGTGACCCACAGTGGTGGCCCTGGCTCCTTCACCCTCTCTTGTCAGCACCCCTCCTTCCCCTAGTCCCCCCCTAGGCCCTAAGTTTCTGGGAGAGTCCACCCCACCCCCTGCTGGGGAGACTCAACTGGTGTGGCTTCCAAGAAGGTTCTAGGTCTTTTGGCTTCATAATCTTTCCAACAGGAAGGGAAGGTTTGGTTTCAACTACTCAGAGCCTGGGCTCCACCTCTCCTCACAGGGCGTGTGGCGAGGCCATGTCCAGCCCATAGCCCTCTGGGTCCTCCTCCCACTGAGCTCCAGCAGCACCCCGGGTCCATATGTCAGGTCGCCCGGGGAGGGGTGGCTCAGTGTCCACTGGGCAAGGTGTCCAGAGTAGCGCCCAGCACATCCCTGTGCTGCATGTCAGAGCCCCGTGGGCAGGGCTCACGGTCAGCATCCTGGCGCTTAGCAAGGCCACCAGAAGGAAGAGAAATGGTAGATGAGCCAACCAGGAGGATGGTGGCACCAAGGTGGAGGCCGTGAGTGGTATGTGGTAGACGGCTTCCAGAAAGTTCTCTTGGCTGCATCACGCTGAGCCCCTTTGCAGCGTCCTAGAGGCACAAGATGGGCCGTCTTGCGGGGTGAGATGGAGATGCTTGGCTGGGGTAGGTGGTGGGCGTCTTCACCTAACCCCTGGCAGCTGAGCTACTCTCCTTGGGCTGAGGTGGTGACAGTGGAAGAGAGGAGGTGGCGGTGGTGGCATCACTCTGGGAAGGGACTCACCCTGAGGGTGCACTACAGTCACCCACAACTGGCCCCTCTTCTCCCAGGAGCACTGTCCCCTGGAGTGGCCTTCTGGATGCCCTTTAGGAGCCTCAGCGTGGGTGCTGGTCTCCAGAGAGCAGCCTGGCAGGGCCCCCCTTCCTTACTGGCAGGTGACTTGTTCAGCAGCAGGCTGGTCTGGACAGAGTTTCGGATGTTGTGGTGGAAGCCCCGGAGGAGAGTGGTGGCAAGAAACCGCCCCCTGACCTGTGGCAGGAGCGTAGGGCTAGCTCCCCAAAGGTGTTCCGGCTGCTCTCGCTGGATGTTTCTCTCGCCCACCCAGTGGTCGCTGTGGTCTCTGAGCTGTGTCCCCTTGTTGGCTCCTGTGGGGTTGCCCCGGAACTCGACCACGGGTCATGTGCCCCCCACCCTGTTTGAAGCCAGCCCAGTGCATCCCCGAGGGCCCCTCCTGGCCGTGTGCCCCTGAGCCCCCTCTCCAGTGCTCCTTAAATCGGGGTCCTGAGCTCCCACCGCCAGCACCCCCTTCCCCCGGCCCGGTGCTCCACCTGCCAAGGGGAGGCCTGACTTCCCTGACCCATAAGGGTCTGCGAGGAACTAATAGAAATGTCCAGACCTCTTGTAGTTCGTGACCCCCACGCCCTTCTTTGGAGCCCAGTCGGGTGCCTGCGCTGAGCACGCACAGCCGCGCCTCTGGCCAGCTGTCTGGCGCAGGGAGCGGAGGCCCGGGGCCCATCGGCAGATCCACCCTCTCTGGTAGCCGCCTGCAGCTGTGCGGACGGATGAGCTCTCTTAACACTTGTTAAACCTGGGCCCGAGCCCCTTCCTCTCTCCACCCCCTCTCCTCGCCGCCGCCGAGGCCTGCCTGGAGTCCCCAGGGCCCACCTTGCCCAGCTGAGTGGCCCTGGGCCTGGCCGGCGGGGCTCCGGACCCCAGGACCCCAGGGCCCATTTGCCCGGAGCCTGCCACTCCGCGCTGCCCGTGGGAAAGGCTGGGATTCGGGAGGAAGTGACCGGCACCGCGGGGGGACTGGAGGCCTTCCTGTGAGGGAAGGCTTCCGGAATTGAACACGCTCCACCCGCCCCGAAGGAAGTCCTGGCGGGATCTTGGGGCTTTTAAAGGCCTGGTGGGGGTCGCCCAAGGAGCGAGGCCCAAGATGTTTTCCAAGGACGACGCCACAAGTGTGAAATTCCGCAGGGTCAGCGGCAGGACAGAACAGGAGTGGCCTGGGCCGTATCCGGAGAGCTTCCCTCTCCACGGGATGCGAGAATGTGAGCAGGCCGCAGACGGACGCCCTGAGCATAAGGACTGGCGATCACCCGGAACCTTCTGCCACGCCACCGGAGCCTCGCCAGGCCAGGGGTCTCCCAATGCGGGCCTGTGGGTGGTGGTGGAAGAGGTCCTCCCTCTGCGCTCACCTGTGTCCTCTGAGCAGGAAACTTCCAGAATGGAGCTGGCGTTGGATCCGTGGAGTCTGGCGATCTCAGAGAGGGCTCTGTCCCATGCCTGAAGCCCGTACCCCTCTTCCTGAGAGACTGCGCCTACAGCCCTGTCCTGAGAGGGGGACTGAGGCCGCCTGGCCACCTGCCAGCCTGGGCTGAGGGGGCACAAAGTTTTGCTATGCACATGAGTCACCCTCCCAAACGGTGGTGACTCTTTTCTTTGCTGAGGCTGCCGGTGGGGGCCGGCCAGTCAGCCAGCCTGCAGCCCAGCCTGAGTCACGCTGACCTTTGGCATGGGTCAGGACACTGACCTTTCCCAGGGAAGCTCAGTGGAGGTTCCCTGAGCCCATGGTCTTGTCAGGCAGGCAGGGCCAGGCTGGGTGAGGCCCCTACCACCCACTCACTCTGAGATGGGGTCCCCAGCCCCCCAGGAGGCCCGAGTGTGAGGATGGAGAGGCCGGCAGAAGCCTCCCTGGTGATAGTTCTAGCAGCCAGTTGGAATGCTGTGGACAGAGCCCTGGACCTGAGGGCACCTGACTTCAAAGGCCCTTCCGGTTACAATAGCCAGAGACCCGACGCCCTGCCTGTGGTTAGAAAATAGAAGTCCACCTCCAGCAGACAGGGGGACACCAGCGTTCTGAGCAGCAGTCTTCACGGCAGCAAGGCGACAGATGACCAGGGAAAGCTGGTGGAATATTATTCATGTGTACGAAGGAATGAGGCTCTGATACACACCGTGACGTGGACGAACCTCGGAAACATGAACCCTGTGAAGGCAGCCAGACACAAAAGGCCACAGTGTCTGATTCTACGTTTATGGAATGTCCAGGACGGTCAAGCCCAAAGAGACTGAGTGGATTAGTGGTTGTCAGGAGTGGACAGGGAGTGACTGCTAATGGGTACAGGCTTTCCTTTTGGGGTGAAAAGAATGTTCTGGAACCAGACACAGATGGTGGTTGCACAACGTGGTGAATGAGGCGTATTGTTCACATAAATAACATGTCTAAGTTTTAGGAACGTTGAGGTGCTGGCCTCCACTCTGCTAGCACTGCTCACTGAGTGACCTCATCTTCCAGTCTTTGGCCCAGCCAGAACCCCAGGGCTTTTCCAGAGTGTCTTTCCTGGTGCCTTCAGCAGCCAAAGTACTAGGGAAGGCTCTGATTGGGTCAGCTGAGCCACTCGCCCCATCCTGAGCTCTGATTGGACTGGCTGGGTGCCACGCCCCCATCCTTGGACCCATCTTCAAAGAGGGATGGGCCTCTGATTGGCTGGGCTGGACCATGTGTCCCCCTTCAGCTCAGGAATGGAGTCTATCTGATCCCCATCACCGACCGGGCTGAGAGTGGAGGAGAGGAGCTTTCTTGAGGAAAACGCAAGACCATTGTCAGGAAGCGGGTATTAGGCACCCCCAAATGGAGATGTTCTTGGCATGCGCCTTCGGATGACTAAGCGTGAGTGACCCACAGGGGTCCTGCTACTGCTAGCCACCCTGTCCACACCCCAGCCCCCTGAGGGCTTCGACTGACCCTCCCAGGCCTCAACTCCCTGGCTGTGAGCAAGGACATTTTGGAGGTACACGAGGGTGACACAGCTCTCTCTGCCTGGCCCTCCTGACAGCCTTCGCTTCTAGTGTCCGGCTGCTGCCTCCAGGAACACACAGGCAGTATCAAGGTCCCTCATGAGGAGATGGTTTGGAGCATGAGCACCCCAGGGGAGCACCATGCGCCTGTTCACAGAAGCTGGGGCACCTGCGGGGCTGTGGAGTGCTTGGCCCTGCTTGTTGCCCTTGGCCCCCGCTCCCAGGGGTCACATGCAGACTGACCCAGGGGTATGGACAGGCCTTGCTGCTGGCCTCGAGTTAAGAGTTATTGCTGAACATTTTGGAGCCTAGGTAGTTTGGAGGGCATGGGGTGGTTAGAATCCCCTCCCCAACCAGGAGGTCTGAGGGTCCTGCTCAGGCTCTCGCAGGACCCTCCTGTGCCTGTGGTCAAGTCTCCACCCTGGGCAGAGGCTCTCGGCAGCTCCGAGGTGAGGGTTTTCTGTCTGCTGGCCCAGGTGGTGCCCATGTGCTCAGGGGGCCACCCAACGATAGCGCAGCATTGGACTTGACATGACACTGGAGGCACTGCTGTGGGAGAAGTGGAGAGGGGTTGGGATTGAACCATGCACTGGACTAGAAGGTGGTGTGGGAGCTTCGTCTCCATGCTGGGCCACACGCTGGAGGGAGGATTTGCAAACCCCAAAGGCCTGTTCCAATGGTCTTCTTGCTGCCCTGGCCTCCCCTGCCCCCGCAGTCCACAGACTATTTCAGGGTCCCTGTTGAGCTGGCTTGAGGCACCCTGGTGGCGTAGTGGGTTATGCGTTGCACAGTTAACCACCAGGTCAGTGGCTTGAACTCGCTAGTCTCCCCGAGGGAGAAAGACGAGGCTTTGTATACCTGTGAAAAGTTGTGTCTTGGGGACCCACATAGGCAGTTCTCCCGTCCTGGAGGGTCACCATGAGCCAGCATGGACTCGATGGCAGTGAATGTGGCTTGCTCTGGGGTCAAGCTGGACGGACACCGTGGCTGCCACCATGGGCTCAGACAGCAGCAGCTGTGAGGGCGGCATCAGTGTGCACTGTGAGTTGGAGTTGCGTCTCTCCTGGAAGACTCGGATCTTACAGAGACACCCCACCTCAGAGAGGGCAGCCAGCAGCTGCAGCACGTCCCCCCTCGTCCCCTGCATGTGCCTGTGCCCCTCACCCCTCAGGAACACTATCTCCCCACCCCTGCCATGGGTAGGGACTCCCCAAAGAGAGTCGAGGGGCAGGGGGACTCGACTCGAGGAGGGCTCCAGGGGGCATAGGGGAAGGGGGTCCAAGGCAGGGGTATGAGCCAAAAGCAGACCCCCTGGCAAACGGACTTACTTGTCCCTTCCAGGCAGTAGGAGAATCTGCCACAGGGATGGGGGGGAGGAGGAGTGTCTCTGCCTCTTGGGTCTACCCAGACCTTGGGTGCGGCCCCTGAGTAGACAGAGGGTGTGCCTGGGGCCCCTGACCTGAGCCTGACACATTGGCTCCGATGACTCACGTGTGGAGACTGTGATGGTGGCCGTCTGGAGACGCGGGCTGCCGCCGCCGCCTTTCTGGGAGCTGGCCTGTGCTGCCGCCCCCTGTCTGGTCAGCCTGAGTAATGGGTAGTCCCTCTGATGGCTACAGGGTGGGGGACGGGGACCTAGTCATTGCCAGACTCCCCGCCCTCCTGCCATTTCGGCCTGGCTGGCCTTGGGGCACTCTGGCCCCTGCGGCTTCCCCCACTGCCTGCTTTGGGGACAATCGGGCCTGGGGTCCAAGTGTGCCTTTGTAAAATGGCCCAGTGCGATCAGCATTTGTCAGGGTGCCTGGCCTGAGGGTGCAGCTTCCTCGCTCCGATGCTGCCTGGACCATAGGCTTGTGGGCTGCGCAGGGTGGCATGAACTTCTGGGGCTGCATAGAGGGTGCACAGTACTACATGGAACTTAGCCGCCCTGCCCTGCAGCTCCTGGGGTGACTCCACCCTTGTGCCCACCCTCCAGCTGATGCCCAGGGTGCCCCTGCTTCTCTAGCCTTGCTTGGCTGGTGCCCTTTCCTCCTTGCCTCCCCTCCAGCAAGGTCTGTTTCCCCAGTAAATGTAGTGAGAGGGGTGCAGGCCCATGTTTGGACAGCCTTGAACCCACACCCACTTCCTTGTCCTGTCCCACAGACTCGGTACCAACTGTCCTTGCTCTCAGCCATAGAGGGGCTGTGGCCGGACAGGCCCTTTAAAGGGACTGTCTGAGCATCCTGGTGCTGCTGTCACCTAGACCACAGCTGGCAGGTCCCTCCCAGCCCTGGAGCCCAGACATCGGAAATCAGGGTTATGCACTGGCCTTCCCTCCTTGCCACTTCCTGCTTCTGGGCGCTAGGCTGCCTCACTCGAATCTCTGCCTTCATCACATGGCCACCTTCTCTCCATGTGAGGGCCCAAGCGTCCCGCTCACAAGGACACCAGTTGTTGGATTTAGGGCCCACCCCACTCCCGTGAAACCTCTTCTTAACTGATTACATCTGCACGTGGATCCAGACGAGACCACACTTAGAGGTTCAGGGTAGATGGGCATTTGGGGGGTGGGGGTGGGGGTCATCACCCAGCTCTGGATCTGCGCTGTGGCAAAGGCCCAGCCGCCCGTGCATATTCTCCAGCGTCCCTGCTATACGCCCTCTCATGTCCAGGTCCAGTTGGTGCGTGAAGGTAGGAACCTTCAGAGAGGTGCTCGATTGGCCACACTGCCCTCCAGAGGCTGTCCCTTGGCACAGCTCTGCCTGTCCCTCCCAGGATCCCGGGGCTGCCTTGCCGGTGGGTGGGAGGGCTGGGCTGGTGCTGTCCCTCAGCACAGCCCACCCTCTTGCATCTCGGGCTGGCGGGTTCTTGTGAAGCCCCCTCTCATACCCTCTGTGCCCGTCTTGGTGAGGCTGTCGGCTTTCTCTTGCTATCTCGGTATTCTTTCCCACTGAAGGAGCCCTACGGGGGCAGTAGGTGAAGCATGGGCTGGTAACCCCTGCGGCCAGGGCAGGAGCTCAAAGCCATCGGCTGTTCTCCGGGAGAAAGACAAGGCTGGCTGATTCCGGAAAGATGTAGCCTCAGAAACCGTTCTGGGTCCTGTAGGGTCGCTCCCAGTGGGTTGGGTTAGGTTTCGTGGGCAGAGAGGGGACCACAGCATCTGTGCTGTGACACTCTTCCTCAGTGTCAGAAGTTGCACGTGGATGCCAGACCCCAAGAGTGCAGAGAAGGCCCTTGAAGCCCCACTTTTCTGCGCCCTCTCCTGGCAGAGCTTCCCCAGGAGAGTGGGGCAGGCAGAAAGCAGTGGGGCAACGATGGGGGCCTTGCATATTGTGGGGGGCGAAGCCTGGCCTCCAGGCGAGACCAGCTGGCATAGGCTTAGTGCCTGCGGGCTGCGGTGGCCCTGCCTGTGCTTCTGGGCATCAGCAGCCATTCCCTGGCCCTCTGCCTTGTGCGGTGGCAGTGAATGCATTCAGACCCGGTGATGAAGCAGCCTCCATGTGACATTTTCTCTTTGGGTCTAAGTTGCTCATGGAGGCCCGCTCCCGAGGGCCCAGAGAAAGTCCTGGAAGCTCTCCTCAGTCACTGGCCTTCCCCACCGGGAAGAGCCAGGGCTCCTTGGGGCTGTCTTGTGCCTATGACTGACACTCAGGAAACAGCCTGAGAGTCAGGAATGGGGACTGTGCCAGCATTGGCTCTGCCCTGACCCCAGGCCAGCCCGGGTTTGCCCACCCACCTCCACCGGGCTCCAGGCCTCGGAGCTGCTCCTGGTTCAGATGTTTACCAGAGTGTGAACACAGGGAGGACCTGACCCCCCCCACACCTTCCCAGAGGCCCCACCCTGGTTCAGGCAATGGACAGGGCCACCTGGGGACCCCGAGCTCCCTATTGCCATCCCCCTAGCCCCCTGCCCCTGGGCGTGGCTCAGCAATACCCCTACTCCTACAGGCCCCAGTGACATCCCACTGAACGAAGGAACTAATGAATGGCCAGGGAGGGGGAATCCGGAGTCGGGGGGTGAGGGGATGAGTGTGCACCCCCCCGCCCAGCATCATCCTCTGCTTCCTGTGCTGGTGTCCCCAAGGCCCTATATTCAGTCCCATCCTTGGGAGCCTGCCCACAGCCAGAGAGGCCCAGCTGTGCTAGGGGAGCGGCCGGAGGCTCCAGGCAGCTGGGGGTGGGGTGGCACCCAGGATTGACAGTGTCAGACAGAGCCCGGAGCCCTGAGTGAAGGCCTGGGTGACCTGCAGGGTTCCTGTGGAGCTGTACCCATTCATGCAGGGGCTCTGGGAGGCCTTGCCCAGCCCGAGGGCCCGGGATGCCCTGCTGTTCCCCTCAAAGTCTTCAGAGCTCTGCTGACTAGGGTGGGCTTGACTTCTCTGTGGGGCCAGGCCAGGTCAGGGTCAGCCAGACACACCCCTGGTGGTCTGGTGGGGAGAGGGGATGCATGAGGGAAGCCCCCTCTGTCTGCCTAGTGGAGGCCACAGGGGTCAGACCAGAGCCTCAGGGGCCTCCTGCCCTCACCTGCCCAGGACCTACCTCCCCAGGCCTGCCTATGGCTGACTCGTCCTTGCCAACTGGGACCCCAAGAGGGCCCCATGGTCTGCCCAAGAGCAGTCACTGGTTGGCAACAGCTTGAGATTCAGCGCCAGCTTTGTCCTGTGGGATGCCGGCCCTCACACCCGGCATGGCTTTGGGCTGGGGGCACTGGCAGCTCAAGTGCCCTCCCCCTGCCTTCCTGGAACGGCCGGTCCTCACATTCCTGGCTCTCATTGTGGGCAGGCATCGGCCCAAAGATGGGGAGCTGCGTTCCAGAGACTGGGGCCTAGCGGGGAACAGAATGCTGGGGGACCTGATGGGCTGGCTGGGGGCCCTGTGGGGTGAAGGTCCCCTGGGAGGAGGCCTGGGAGAGGGTAGTTCTGACCCACTGTTCCCTTCTGAATTTGTTCTGAGGATGAAATGATGTGTGTTACTTGGTATAAATGCCTCATTCATTGCTTCATTCTGTAGCAATGTACCGCAGGGACAGAGGGAGGGGAGAGTGACAGCACCCGGCCAGAGTGCCAAGGTGTTGGGCTCCCGTTGAGTTTATTTATTTTTGTAAAATGTATCTCATGTAAAATGTACACTGTCATTTCTGAGTGCACAGTAAAGTGGTATTAGGTGCATTGACAATGTTGTACGACCATCACCACTATGTAGTTCTAGAACATTTCAGAAATAGACTCTTCTACCTGTAAGCAGTCACACACACCCTGTGACCTTCCTGACACCCACTAACGTACTTTGGGTCTGTGTATTTGCACACAGCACATGTCCTTTTGTGTCTGGCTTTTGACTCAAGGTAATGTCTTCCAGGCTTATCCATGTGCACCAAGCAATAGCACACCATTCCTTTTCACGGCCGACTAATATTCCACCGGGTGGGTGGACTGGACACGTGGGCAGTTTCCACCCCTCTCCATTGTGCAACGTCACTGCCTGCTTGAGTCCATTCACGAGTCCTGCTTGATATACAGGAATCTGCCTCACCTAGCACCCCTCGTGGGGCTGGTCCTGGGGGCTCACCCATACTCTTGGGGCCACCCCGGTCTCCCCACCCCATCCTGTTGGCCACACAGCCCCAGTTCCACTGCGTCCCTGTAGCTGCAGGGCTCTTGGGTCTGGGATGGCCTCTGTTCTTTCCAGCAGTCACCCAGCACGCCCACATCCAAACCCTTTCAGAAGCACCGAGGGGGATCGTGGTTGACCTGGTTGTGCTCTCCATACTCTGTTCCAGTCAGTGCTGGGGCGTGGCTGTCTGGAGGCCCTGTCACCTAAGCCGCTGGGTCTGGGGACCCTGCCCTGACTGCTGCCCTATTGCCCATTCTGCAGCATGGCCGACAAGCACGGGGCCCTCAAGTGCACCTTCTCAGCTCCTGGCCACAGCGCTGGCCTCCTGCAGGGCCTCGCCACACTGCGCGCCCAGGGCCAGCTGCTCGATGTGGCCCTCACCGTCAACACTGAAGTCTTTCATGCCCACAAAGTGGTCCTGGCTGCCTGCAGCGACTACTTCCGGTGAGAGAGGGCATGGTGGGCTGGTAGGTGGGGCCTTGGTATCCTGGGAGAAGCCCAGGTCTCTGGGAAAGGGCACCTGCCTCAGGGTACACACTTCCTCTGAACTTCCCAGAATCATTACAGGTGCAACTGGGGGGGTAAGGGGGCAGGGCACAGCTTGTCCAAGGCCACTCTTAGCAGCCTCTGTCCTGAGGGGTCAGGGCATGGTTCTCTTTGATGCCTGCTGTTTGCCAGGGTGGCCCTAGGGCCTAGCAGAGCACAGTAACTCCCCACAGGAGGGTGGAGATGGTGGGGGGCTAGGGTGGGTAGAGGGGTTTCTTGAACCATAGCCATTCCTGAGGTCCTCCCTGGGACTTCTGCATGGCCCTCCAAGGGTAACCCCACAGCAAGGGTCTCTGCCCCCACCAAAGGGACAAAGGGACGAGGCTTGTGGGGCTGCAGTGCATCTGGGACATGGAGCCGGGCCAGGCCCTTCTTGCCAGGGACACTTTATTCGCGTGCGGTGGCTCAGTGGGGGCAGGCGCCCAGCCAAGAGCCCCGGCATGTCCAGCTCTGCCCCTTCAGCCGCCTACGGCTCGCCGAGGCCCCTGGGGAGGCACAGATCTATTTTTACTGTGGATTTGGGGAAGGGGAGGCTGAGCCAAGCCAAAGTGCCCTTCACGCTCCTTGGTGCGTGTGGAGCCGGCCGCACCTTAAAAGGCAACACTCAGCGTGCCACCACCGGGCCTCTGCCTTGGGTGCACTCGGCAGGCACTGGGGGTGGGGGGATGGGGGATGGGGAGCAGCTGTGGGGGCTGCCTACAGGCAAATGAACCTGGGACAGGGTCTGTATGGCTGAGCCAGCCCCCCAGCCTGGGCACCTGGATGGTGCCTCACAGGTACACATCCTGTGTGTGCATTAGCAACTGTGACGGGCCTCCACCTGCACCTGCTGCTGGGCCCCCAACCCCGGGTGAGGCTGCTGTTTCCCAAGTGCTGCTGGGAAGTGGGGCTGTCCACAGCACATGCTGCCTGGAGAAGGGGGCCCTATCCCCTCCCTAGTGGGCCGGCAAACTCATGCCATTTCCCAACCAGAGCAGAAGGATGTGAGGAACTGAGTTGTGTGCCTAGTTTAGGGTCATACTGTGGGTAGGGCAGGGATTCGGCGGGGGACCCCACCCTCCAAGCCATGCACAGGGCCTCTCTAGAGACTGCAGTGACCCGCCCCCCCCTCCGGGAACCATCTGCCACCAGGGAAGTGAGATGGGCAGCCTCTGTCTGTGTGACACTCCAAGAGGTCGGAGTCTTCCTTCAGGTCTGTAGACAGATGGGGGATGTGCCTGGAGCTTTGAGAACCACTGTCAGCCTGAGTCGACACTGGACCCCAAGCTCCCTGCGGGGGTGTTCCTAGACCGGTGTCCAGGTGGGCTTGTGGCCCAAAGGCTACTCCCGTGTCCTGTGCCTACTGCCTCTGCAGCCCCTCCCAACAGACCCTGGGCAGGCACAGGGCCACCGCACCCCATGATGTGGCACCCCAACTTAATGACCAACAGGGAAGGCCCCTCCCCTTGCCCCTTCCTCCCTCGACTCTCTTCCCTGCACACATTCATGAACCCCACCTCCTCCAGGCCTTCTAGCACCCACACTTGTGTCCCCCCCTGCAGGGCCATGTTCACCGGTGGCATGCGGGAGGCGGGCCAGGCGGCTGTGGAGCTGAAAGGCGTGTCGGCGCGTGGGCTGCGGCACATTGTGGACTTCGCCTACAGCGCGGAGGTGACGCTGGACCTGGACTGTGTGCAGGACGTGCTGGGGGCAGCCGTGTTCCTGCAGATGCTGCCGGTGGTGGAGCTCTGCGAGGAGTTCCTGAAGGCAGCCATGAGCGTGGAGACCTGCCTGCACATCGGCCACATGGCCACTGCCTTCAGCCTGGCCTCCCTGCGCGCCTCGGTGGACGCCTTCACCTTCCAGCACTTCCTACAGATCTCCCAGGAGGAGGACTTCCTGCACTTGCCCCTCGAGCGCCTGGTCTTCTTCCTGCAGAGCAACCAGCTGCAGAGCTGCGCCGAGATCGACCTGTTTCGCGCCGCCGTGCGCTGGCTGCAGCACGACCCTGCCCGGCGGCCGCGCGCCAGCCAGGTGCTGTGCCACGTGCGCTTCCCGCTGATGCGGCCCTCGGAGCTGGTGGACAGCGTGCAGACGCTGGACCTCATGGTGGAGGACGCGCTGTGCCGCCGCTACCTGCTCGAGGCCTTCAACTACCAGGTGCTGCCCTTCCGGCAGCACCAGATGCAGTCCCCCCGCACGGCCGTGCGCTCAGACGTGCCCTCGCTCATGACCTTCGGCGGCACTCCGTACACCGACCACGACCGCGCCGTCAGCGCCAAGGTGTACCTGCTGCCCGAACCCGGCGCCCGCCAGTTCCGGGAGCTGGCCGAGATGGAGGTGGGCTGCAGCCACACCTGCGTGGCCGTGCTGGACAACTTCGTCTACGTGGCGGGCGGGCAGCACCTGCAGTACCGCAGCGGGGAGGGCGCCGTGGATGCTTGCTACCGCTACGACCCGCACCTCAACCAGTGGCTGCGGCTGCAGGCCATGCAGGAGAGCCGCATCCAGTTCCAGCTGAACGTGCTGGGGGGCCTGGTCTATGCCACGGGGGGCCGCAACCGCGCGGGCAGCCTGGCCTCGGTGGAGCGCTACTGCCCGCGCCGCAATGAGTGGGGCTACGCCTGCTCGCTCAAGCGGCGCACCTGGGGGCACGCGGGGGCAGCGGCGGGCGGCCGGCTGTACGTGTCGGGGGGTTACGGCATCTCGGTGGAGGACAAGAAGGCGCTGCACTGCTACGACCCAGTGGCTGACCAGTGGGAGGCGCGGGCGCCCATGAGCGAGCCCCGCGTGCTGCATGCCATGGTGGGCGCCCGCGGGCGGCTCTACGCACTGGGGGGCCGCATGGACCACGTGGACCGCTGCTTCGACGTGCTGGCGGTGGAGTACTACGTGCCCGAGGCCGACCAGTGGACCAGTGTCAGCCCCATGCGGGCCGGCCAGTCGGAGGCGGGCTGCTGCCTGCTGGAGCGTAAGATCTACGTGGTGGGCGGCTACAACTGGCGCCTCAACAACGTCACCGGGCTGGTGCAGGTCTACAACACCGACACAGACGAGTGGGAGCGCGACCTGCACTTCCCAGAGTCCTTTGCAGGCGTTGCCTGCGCCCCCGTCTTGCTGCCCCGGGTCCCCAACATGCACAGGTAGCGCTGGGAGCCATCCTGTGCCCCAGGGTCCTGCCAGCAGAACCTGGAAACCAAGAGGCTGCTCTCTGCCCTCACAGTGGACTCTCTGGGAAGTGGTGGCGGGCATTTGGCCTCCTTGCCACCACCTTCTCCTCCCCAGGGCCAGGGCCTCACCAACACTCAGATGTGGATGCCAAAGGCTATGGTATGCAGCCCCTCCCCCAGGCCCCTAAAGGGTCTACGTGCTTGAGTCTTCAAAATAAACTGAATGCAAACCTTGGGGGTGGGCACACAGGCTCCAGGGGCGATGAGGAGTGGGTGATAAGAGCACATTCCTGCACCCCCTCCTTCTAACAGTGTTTTCTTGAGGTTTGGTCTCTGCCGTGCCCCTGCCACCTTCCAGGCTCTGCGTTGGGGGTGGAGGAGGGACAGTTCCCGCCCTGCTTTTGGAAGGAGGCATGGAGACCTCTGCTAGGCCAGCCTGCTGAGTTGGTTTGGGAAGCTCTCGACTTTCACTTTGAGAACTTCTGACTCAGTGGGCTCTGCCCTCTCGGGGACAGATGAGTGACCTTTGAGGACTGGCTGCCGGCGTCCCGGGTGCGAGTACACAGCTCACCTCGTACCTCCATGCATGTCGTGGCACAGTCTCCTCACGTACTGAATAAAGAATCCCAGGGGAGGCTGTGTGTGCTGACATGCTGAGCTCACGTGGTTCCTGGATTGACCACAGATGGTGTGGTCGCCCGCCATGCATGTATTTGGGGGCTAGCTGGGTGGGAGTCGGGCTGGCCTCGGGGATACCTGGGACGTGGTAGAGGGATACTTTTGGGGGTTGAGCAGGCAGCCCCCTCCCAGTCCTGCAGGCCCGTGTCCTTGGGCGCAGGGAGCGGGCTTCTCACCCAGGCTGCGTGGGGCAGACCTTGAATCGAATATGAATCACCAGCCTCCATCCACGTGGGCCCAGAGCTCCAAGCCCCCATCAGACCCTCCTCCTCGTAACCCCTGGCACACACTGCAGGGCGGGGGTGGGGCCCAGAGCCCTCCAGCAGGCTCCCAGACTGAGGCTGTGGGTCGAGGCCAAGCGTGCAGGGGCTGAATAGGAAACTGGGTTTGAAGGGACCAGAGCCCTCGCTGCCAGGGGTGTCAGAACCCAAGCAGAGGGCCTTGAGGATTTTACCCAAATGTTCCAGCCCGTCTCACCACGCAGCAACCCCCAACCTGAGTTCCCCCAAAGAGAACCCTCTCCCACTGGAGGCACGGCCCCCTCAGGGGGTGGGGAGCAGCCTCTGCCAGCTGTAAGTCCCCCCAGATCAGCTCACACCTCAGAACATCTTGTCCCCAATGAGCTGGCAGGGGGGGCGGGGGCGGGGCGCGGCCGTATCTAATCGGCTCGATTGTGCAGAACCGTCTGGGCTGGTGCATGGAATGTTCTCGGCGGGCCCCCTGCCCCTCCCTTCCCTCCCACAACCCCCCCCCCCCAACAGCCCCCGGAAGAAAGGAAAATTATTTTTCGTATTGTAAACTTTAAACACGAAAAGGCTGTTTTTAATTTAGCAGAAACTGGCTCGAATCTTCACGTTGTGAACGTTTGTGTCCTTCAGAGAAGGGAGAAACACAAACACGCACACTTTCAGCACGCAGATCTGCGCCCACGGGCGGGACCTACATGCACACGCATGACGGCACACCTGCACCCCACCCACACGCTGTCACGCACATCCTCACACACAAACAAACCCCTGTGCACACAATCACAGATGATTGCTGATGCCGCAGACAAGCTCACACCACCATGCTGCTCACACACGCACATGTGGACACACTCGAACATGTTTGCACCCAGGCTCTTTCACACCGATAGACAATCTTGAATCCGTGTTCACGCAAGGGTGCACAATGGGTACGCAGGCATGAGACCGCTAGCGCAAGCTCGCCCGGCCCTCCCCTGACAGGCAGGCTGCTATTCCACCTGCCCTCACACTCCGCTCATGGAAGGGCCAGGAGCCCCTCGCCTCCCTGCCTGCTGTGCGTGGGATGGGCTGAGTGTGCTGGCTGGTCCCAGATGTCCCGCTTCCTCACTGTGGCCTGGCGGCCTCCCTCCGCACCTGGTCTGCCTGTGAGAAAGGCCTCTGGGGGGTGGAGACCAGCCCGCAAGGGGAGGGGGCAGTGTGATGTGAGCTGGGCCTCTGGGGCCCATGATGGGCCCTGTTCCGACCTGGCCGGCTCAGATCCGCCCTGGCTGCCTCCCGGGGGCGCAGCTCCAGCTCGTTCCCACGACGAGCGAGCGGAGCAAGCGGCCTCGGAGCTAAGCTTGGCTTAGGGGCACCTGGCTTGTGTCTGCTGCCCAGCACGCAGCGAGACATTGGTCCTACAGCATCCGGGGGGTGGGAAGTGAGATCCTCGCTCCCATTGCCCTGTCGATGTCAGCAGCCGGGGTGGGAGGCCACAGCATCAATGCGCTTGGGGGCCCTGCTTGGCGTTTACCAATATCCTGTGGCTGCTGGTAGCCCTTTGGGCTCACCCTCCACCCCCGCCCCTGACCTGTGAGGTGCCAGCAGTGGGTCTGGGCCTGGGGGTGATGCGCACTGGGTGCAGCCCATCTTGACGATGGTGTTGGCTGGTTGTTTTAGATCTGGGCACCCTTCCCAGATCTGGCCAGCCAGCTCTGAGCGGGCGGGGTCAGGGAGGAAGGGGTGTGGGGTGTGGGTGTCTGGGTGAAGGAAAGACCTTGTTGCCCCCATCTTTCCTTCATTGCTTCACGTGAGGATTTGATGCCAGGTGCTCCCACAGCCACCTTGCAGCCACAAGGAGAATGTTAATAGAGGCACCGAGATGCCATCGGGAAACCTGGAACCAGGACACTGCCTGGCCCTGACCTCTGACTTCCTGTTACAAGAAGCGACCCTGTCTGTGCCGGAGAGACGAGTGGCTGAATGTGCCTTCAGGCCAAAGAGCCCCTGGCAAAGAGTTACCGGCAAGACCACGCTGACTCCTGGTGACTCCATGTGAATCAGAGGACACTCTGCTCAGGGTTTTGCATTTTGCCCCTTAGAGTGAATGCACAATGGGACAGACTTCTCCAGCTCTGTTCCCATGCACACTTCGCTGGCGTTCATCCTGGCCCTCAGCCATCACCATTAAACTCTTCCCACTGGTGTCTAGCCCTCTCCCCCCACCCCCAACAAGCAGCTCTGTGTCCCCTGAGGCTCCGGTGCCTGACATTTCGGCAGTAGTTCTAGCCCTTCTTCCAAGGGGTACACTCTAATCTTCAACCTTTCTCAGGGCACCCAGAGCATTGCCTGGGGGCTCCCTGCCTCTCATCAGCTGGGGGTTTGGTCTGCAAGCGGCAGAAACTGGCCCGTCCAGTGTAACCAGCAAAGGGACACCATGAGAGGCTACTAGCTAGTGACCAGAAGGGTACAAACCAAACCCAGAAAAGGTTTGAATCGGCATAAGACACACACCACCCCCCGGCCCCAAACTCAGAGCTGAAATCCTGCTAGGGAGCTTGTCTTCATGCCTCAATGCTGCTGTAAAAGATACCACAAGTGGGTGAAGTCAGCAAACAATTTTATAGGTCAAGAGGCTAGATGTTCAAATTCAGGGCACCAGTTCACGGGGTGGGGGGGTGCCTCGGCTCTGCGGAGAGATCCTTGTCGCTCCACTTCTTTCCTTCCTCCCTTGGTGACCTCTGTCTCCAGTTCTGGTTTCCTCTCTCTACTCTGTGTCTCAGAAGTGGTTCGGTTTAAGATACAGCACACCGATAGCCTCATAAACATAACAGAATCCAAACTCACTGCCGGCGAGCCCATGCTGACTCCTCATGACCCGATAGGACAGGGTAGCACTGTCCCTGTGGAGTCAGGCTGAGGGCAGAGTCTCATCTTTCTCCCATGTGGCCCCCAGTAGGTTTGAACTACCATCCTTGACTACAACCCCGTGCCACCCTCGGTGCCACCAGGGCCCCTTAACAAACAAGCAGGGTACACTGGATCACATCTGTTGTGTGCCATAGGTCATAGGCAGTCACAGGGTTCAAGGCCTAGTCCTATATCAGGGCCTGTGCCATTGGACCCCGCACTGCTTACGTGGTTGAATCACAAAATCGGGGCCGAGCTGCAGTCTTGGAAACCCACTGGAGCAGGTTTACCTGTGGCGTTGCTGTGAGGCTGAATCGACTTCACAGCAGTTGAGTTTATGTGCCGTGTGGCCAAAACAAGTCACGGGGTTGAGCCCCACCGCCAGGGTGGGGACTATGTCACTTTTAGAAGAGAGAAAGTCACAGACGCAGGGCAAGAAGACAGGAGCAGGTAATTGGGGCTTGTTGGGATGGGGTGGGGAACCCTGTTGTCCCTCTCCCTGTGGGGGGCTCCACAAGCTCCCATTGGAAACCAGATGCTCCAGCACCCAGAAGAAGCCACTTGCCCTTCCATAGGTCCTGCTCCTCAATGTTGGGACCCCCCTCTTTGGCAGGATGGATGGGGGCTTGGCTTGTGAATATCCTTTTTGGAAAAGATGTTGGGGCTGAGGCAAAAGGGTCCCAGGGGACAGAGCCAAGAGTATAGCACCTCTCCCACCACCAGAGTCCACCCACGCCAGGCAGCCACCTGGAGCTGGCCTTCCCATGACATCTACAGAGCCAGTGCACAGAGGTGGAACCCCGGCTGACCTCCGGGCATCTCCCCTTGATGGGCTATCCAAGGTGGGGTGGAGAGCAACTGGTCTCCCACTGGGTTAGAAAGTGTGGGCGCTGGCTCTGTCTGGCGACAGGCTCTTCCTTTCTCGGTGTCCTCAAACCTGGCCCTTGCAAAACCATCTGAGGAGGGCCTCAGGTGACCACACCAGCTGGCTTTCCTCGGCCTTTTTGCTCTGGTGGCCCTAGCTTACCTCCGGATTGACGAAGACCCCAAATAAGGAAGCGCAGAGAAGCAAGGCATGACAGCGAGCACTGCTCTCCCTGACAGTTGCTGAGAGCTTTTCAGAAGCAGGCCGGCCAGGTGCTAAGGGTTTTGCAGGCAGTGTCTGTTTAATCTTCCTGAGAGCTGCCCGGAGCAGAGCTGGGGTCCACAGTGCGCAGGGAGAACAGATTGCCTTTAGAGGTTCCAAGTCAAAGAGCACCAGGGCCTGAGTGCAGAGGAAAGGGCCTGCCTGCCTGCTCGAAGGCCCCCAGGCAAGGCCAGAAAGGCTGGGTGGAAGGTATGAGAAAGGAAAGGGGGACAACCGGATGTTGGGGGAGCAGACAAGAAACAAAAGGGCCCACTTGGAGCTGTGAGCCAGAGGAGAGAAAATCCTTTAGGCAAAAGGAAGCCCCTTCACCCCCCTTTCTGGCTTGGATATGGACAGGGTAATTGAAGCGAGTCATCAGGACTCCCAGCCCTGTGGGGCCATGGCTACCAGGTGAGGGACTCCATGCTGGGTACTCCTGAGTGAGGAATGAAGTCCTCATGAAGATCAGGAAGGGGCAACTTTTGAGAAGATGGGGCATTTGAGGTGGGTTTTGAAGGATGAGTAGGAGCTTCTCAGGCAGAAAATGAACGCCTCCTTGCATGCTAGTCTCGGCTCTGGGACCTGAGGAGACCACAAGGACAGCTAAGTACAAAGGGAGCTTTTAAAACAGGGTGGAGGTGGGAGTAGGGCTTAAGGCTTTCAGAGCCCTTGGCCTAAAGAACAAGTCTTAAGAGAAAGGGAATTTCATGCGTTTGTGTTCTTTTCACGCCACATGGAGCTCTTGAGGCAGCCCGCTGCCAAGCGAGCATACTTTCTACTCCCGACCACCGCTCACTGCGGGAGTGCAGGCAGGGGCCCAGACCTGGTTGCTATTGGAAAGCAGGCGTTCCTGGGCCATAGGACATACAGACGTGGGAGCCACTTCAGCCAGGGCCCTCTGGAAGGGTCTCGGGGGAGGAGAGGCCTGAGAGATGAAAGGGTCGGGCAGAACAGTCCAAACCCAGGGCCGGGCACCTGCAAAGTCCTCATGGGGGTCAGCTGGAGTGAGAACACAGGCAGCATGGGCCACCAGAAGAGACTATTCTAACTTTGGTAGGTCGTGTGGGATCAGGTCTGGCTTACAGAGATTCCCTGGTCCGCTTTGGGGAGCAGCCCTGAAGCCCCCTGGGGCTGGCACTAGGGACTGTAGCAGCTTCCCGAGAGAGGAAGACATAGGGGACAAGTTGGGAGCGGGCTCTGCCTGGATTGCCAGCTGCTGCCTCCTTGGGGTCAGTGGAGTGGGGAGAAGGGCTTGGGTCACGGTCAGGCCATTTCGCAATAAGCAAGGCTGGCCACTTCCTCTGACTCATCACAGGGGCTTAGGATGGATTGAGTTACTGCCGGGTGTGGGCTGAGTAGGCTGAGTAGGGCTGGCCTGGCTCCTCACCTCAGCTCAAACAGGCATGCCCCCTCCCATCACCTTATGGTGCCCTGATACCACTCCAACCACCCCCCTGAACCTTCTATCTCTCTGTGTCTGGAAATGGGCTTACTCTGTGAGTGGTCCATATAACCAGCATTGTCAAGCACTTGTTCTGAGCCACGCTCTTGACGCATTTGAAATAAAACAAACAAAAGCAAACCCAGTTGCCGGCTAGTCACGTCTGACTCACGACAGGTCTCTGTGTGTCTGAGTGGGACTGTGCCCCACAGGGTTTCCCAGGGGCTGGTTTTTGTCAGAAACTGGTTGCCAGGCCTTTCCTCCAAGGCACCTCTGGGTGGACTTGAACTTCTAACCTCTTGGTTGGGGGGGGGTGCTCACCGTTTCCACCACCCAGCGATTTCTGCCACACATTGACTGCATGGAAACCTTCAAAGTTCCCATTCAGGAAAGAAAGGGGCTACCCCCAGACAGGCTTGAGTTCCAGTCCTGGCCCTAGAATGTGCTGTGCTAGGGGAAACTGCCTTTCTTGTTCCCCATTTCCTCTCCAACCCCACAGGACGGTAGACAGAACTAGACGCCATCTATGCAGGATGTCCAGACCCACCTCTGAGCCCTCGGAGCGTCAGTCTCAGTCGGCGCCGGGGACAAAGCCACATTAGACTTAGGCCAGCTAGGAGCTAAATGATTAGATCATGTAGCGGGAAAGGTGGGTGCCAGCTTGAGGTATGGCTGGGCCCAGGCACTCCGATGACCTTGTCCCTCTATCTTTGGGCTCTGTTTTCCTGGGTGAGTTCCCTCTCTTGGGCCAGCTACCTCTGGATGGCAACTTAAACCAGCTGCCCTCAGGGAGAATGGGTTCCCCTTCCCTTGGTACCAGCAAAAATCCTAGAACTGCATCTCATTGGACACTCTGGGGCACATGCCCACCCGTAGCCAGTCATGGTGGCCAGAGCAGTAGGCTCTGCTGGTTGGCCAAGCCTTGCACTTGAGGGGAGAGTGGGTGGTGAGGTTAGCCCCATTACATCTTAGGGACTGAACATCGTTGCATCGTTTCCCGGAGAACAGCTGGGTGGTAACATTAAAAGGTCATCTTGGGCAGATGCATGTTAGGCAACAAAGACAAGTTCTTGAAAGTGGCCCAAACAGTATGAACAAGAAAGAAAGTCAAGGTGGTGGTGACACCCAAGACACTAAATATGAGCAGGTGTGTGTGGGTGTGTGAGAGTGTGTAGTATGGTCAATGGACATTTGATTAAACTGCTGCACCGCGTGAGTGAGCACAAGCACCTTGGGAAAATGACGGGGGCCCCTGTGATCTCCCTAAGCAGCCGTTCCAGCCACCCCTCGCTCTAGTAACAGTGTGCTTGCCGTGTGATGATGACAGCTGCTTCAAGTTCCCCCTGGCCAGCCCCCCACCCCGCTTCCACCCCGAGTTCTCTGCAGCTAACACCCCTCCTGATGTTGGCAGGCGGAGTCCCTCTGCTTGGAAGAATAGATCAATCCCAGAGCACCCTCACATGCGGACACCCTGCTTCCTCTCCGTGAGTGGGATTTTTGGATGTTTCTTTGAGCACCTTGAGCGAAGCTGGGGTTCTCCAGCAAAATCCAAACTCAGTGCCATCGAGTCTGTTCTGACCTATAGGGACTGTATGGGACAGAGTAGAGTGGCACGGGCTTCTGAGACCACATCTGTACAGGAGCAGCACACCTCATTGTTCTCCCGTGGAATGGGCTGGTGGGTTTGAACGGCGCTTGGAGGTCAGCAGCCCAATATCTAATCCACTGCACCTCCAGGACAAACCTAAGCAAGCCCACTACCATTAAGCCAATTCTGACTCATAGCCACCCGATGCTGGACAGAGCAGAGCTGCCTTTTATGAGACTGTAAATAGTCATGGGAGCAGACAGCCTCATCTTTCTCCTGCAGAGCGACTGGTGGGCTTGAACTACTGACTTTGCGGTTAGCAGCCCAATGCTTAGCCCATAGCGCCACCAAGACTCTTTTTAACAGCACTGGCAAAATTCACACAGAGGCACGTGAGGGGCTGTCACGTCTGTTCTTTAAGTCCTTGGGTTGTGAATGGCTCAGTTTGTGCTCAACGACTAGCCCAGAAGTTGATGATTTAAGCTCATGAAGCAGAGCCTTGGTGGTGGCGCAGTGGTTATACCTCAGGCTGCGATCCTAAAGGTCCTCAGTTTGAGGCTGTCAGCTGCTCCATAGGAAAATGATGGGTTTTTTTTCACTCTTGTAAACAGCGACAGTTTTGGAAACTCACAGGACAGTTCTACCCTGTCCACGAGTTGGCATCGACTCGATGGCTGAGTCTGATTTGTTTAATCAACGGTGTCATGGAAGCAAGGTCTAGCAATATGCTCCAGAGACGACAGCCCACAGAGCAGTTCTTCTGCAACACACGGGGTTGCCAGCCGTCTGGATGGCACCAACTGAATGGTAATGGTTTGGGCTTTGGGAAGAAGCAGAACTGGCCAAATTGAGGGGCGTGTAAAGGACGATAGACCTTTGGGCCTCTGCTTGCAAAGATCAGGCTGTAGCTCACATATGCCCCTCCCTCTAGCCCATCTCCGTTTTAATTTACGCTCCATAGGGGCAGGACCACGCTTGCTGGCTTGCCAGTGTGTGGCAGTCGCTCAATAAATACTCCACTGCACGCACACACGCATTCGCCGTTGGAGTAAATGAGGCGTGCCATCAGCATGCACTTATTGAAACTGAATACACGATTTCAAAGCTGGGGCTGGGAGCCCTGTTCTCGGAGGGTGCCAGCTTCACCCTTGCAAAGAGTCTGCGCCCCTGCTGTCTCCCTCTTGGGGGATCCGGTCCCCCAGCCCGCCAGGACCTCGTCCAATGAATGGTCGGTCTGGCGGCCGCTGTCCAGCGAGGCCGGCGGAGGCTCACTGCGCCCGCGCAGAAGTCCTACTCGCTAGCTGCCCTCCCCCGGCCCCCGCCCCCTCCGACTCTCGGTGCAGTCGCTCGCTGGGGGCCCGCGTCTCAGGCGCGCGCATGCGCCTTAGCCCCGCGCCGCGCGCCTCCCCGTGCGCCTGCGCCCTCGCCCAGCCGCCTGCGCGCCTGCGTACTGCCCTCCGCCCGCGGGCCCGGTCTGCGCTTGCGCGGTGGCGCGGGCGAGTGGGGGGCGAGGAGGAGGAGGAGGAGAAAGAGTAGGAGGAGGAGGTGGAGGAGGAGGAGGAGGAGGTGGCAGCGAGAAGATGGCGACTTCGAACAATCCGCGGAAATTCAGCGAGAAGATCGCGCTGCACAACCAGAAGCAGGCGGAGGAGACGGCGGCCTTCGAGGAGGTCATGAAGGACCTGAGTTTGACGCGGGCCGCGCGGGTAAGGGGTGTCGCGGCCCGGCCCCGGCCGGGAGGGGGCGGTCAGCGAGGCGGGGGCGCTGGCCGGGCGGCGGGGGGCGGGGCGGGGGCGGGGTGTGCGTGGCTTGGGGACAGGTGTCCCCACCCTCTGGACGTCGTGGGCGGGACAGGGGCCGCATCATTGCTACCTGAAGGAGACAGGTGCCCTGCAACCGTGCTACCTGGAGGGCACTGGGATCTACCTGTACATCATTTTTACCTGGATGGGACAGGGACCTCGTACATCATTGCTCCTGGGAGGGCACAGGTGTCTCCATGTCATAGCTACCTGCAGGGGACAGGTGTCGTGCGCCTCCCCCCATCATTGCTGCCTGGATGATACAGGACTCTTACATCATTCATTGCCACCTGGAGGGCACAGGTGCCCAGGTACCCCCCACCCCATTGCCACCTGGACGGGATGGAACTCTATGTTGTTGATGCCTGGACCGGGGTCCACATCATTGCAACCTAGAGGGGACAGGGGCCCTTATATCTCTGTTACCTGGAGGGGATAGGTACTTCTGCATTATTGCTACCTACAACAGACGGCACCTCCTCCCCCATCATTGCTAGCTAGAGTGTACAGGTGCCCTTAGATAGTTTCCATCTAGAGGGGACAAGTGTTCCTACATCATTGCTACTTGGAGGGGTCAGGTCTCGGTACTTACAGGGACAAGTGCCCCCAGCATCATTTATCCCTGGCGAGGACAGAAAGCTCTCCATCTTAGTTACCTGGGGATAGGGGTGGAGGTGGAGAGGGCATAGGACCCCACACCATTGCAGGGGTTTCTACATCATTGCTGCCTGGAGGAAGACAGGCCCACCCCAGTGTTACTTTGTAGAGATCGGTGCTCCTGCATCATGGTTACTTGGCGGTGGAGACAGGTGCCTGCCTGCTACCTGAGGGAGACAGGTGAACTCGCATAACTGCTGTGTGATGGACATTCCTAACTTGTTACCTGGGGAGGGTGTGGAACAGGTGTTACCCCATCATTGCGCCCTGAGGGGGTGTTATCCCCATATAATTATTACTCAGAGGCGCAACACACTCACTGCCACTGAGCCAAGTACAACGCATAGGAGCCTGACAGGACAGCCTAGAACTGCTCCTTTGGGCTGCCGAGGCTTTGAACTCTTCTCGGAGCAGATTCATATCTTTCTCCCACAGAGCAACTGGGGGGCTCGAACCACTGGCTTTGCGCTGAGCAGCTGAACGTTCTGAATGCTTTCTCACTACACCACCAGGGCTCCTACCCAGGGGGACAGGGACTCCCAAACTATGGCTATTTGAGGCGAATAGATGCCCTTACATCATTGCTGTCCATACCTGTGTTCCGTGGGTGTAGGAGGGGAGGCTGGGTGCCTCCGTGGGGACCAGAGGTGAGATCTGTATCTTTCTCTGCTGTACTCCCGAAGCAAGGGTCGGGTGCTGTCCCCTACGGGCCGGGAAGGTGGGTTGTGGCCTGTCTTTGAGCTTGAAGTAGGGACAGCTGCCCATCACCCATGTGTCCCGCAGAGATGTGTTTTCCACTGGGATAACGTCCATCAGGACCAGGTGGAAGGGCCCCTCAGGTTGGCCTAGGTGTCCTACTGAAGGATCATCAGGAGGCCATCATGGCTTCTGAGCAGAGGCTTGACTGGCCCGGGAGTGGACGTCTCAGCTCTCTGGTCACGTGACGGTGGCGAGGGCCTCAAGCTTCTCCGACCTCAGTTTCCCCGCTTGTCAGATGTGGGCCAAGGAATTGAGCCCCTTCACCTGGATGGATGCCACCCCAGCTGCTCATCCTGCGGAGCCGTGGGGCCTCCAGCTTGCACCTGAGGCCTGGAGGGGGGGTTGGGTGGACTCTCAGAGACCACCTGCTTGAGTCTGAGGAGACCCAGTCTAGGTGAACCTACCAGCAGTGCAGCCCCAGCTCCTGCCTGGGGGCTTCTACCACCAGGGCTCGTTCTCCCTGGGCTGTGCCGCTTAAGGACTCACCTTGATGCACCTGTTCAGCACGTGTCTGTCTGCTCGGGCTGCGTGGTGGATGTGCACATGCGCTCAGCGCCAGCACCTCGTGGGAGTGTCCAGGATGCACAAGAGGAGGTGGTGGGTGAACGAATGATGGGTGAAGGAATGAACAAATGTAAGCTTGCAATGTGAACACTCCCTGTGAGCCAGGACTGGGAGGGGCGGGCAATAGCTTCACCGCGCCTGCCGTGCCGGCGTGCACTTGGTGGCGTGTTTGGCCCGCACCAGGAACGAGGAGCCACGGTACATTTGTGGCTGTGGTCAGGGCTGGGGGTCGGATTGCGGCCTTGCGGTTGAAGTTGGATTCTTGTTGTAGAAAAAGATGTAAGAGAAGTCACCGCTCCATGGAGATATAATTCACGTAGTGTACAATTCCCCCAGTGCGCAGCAAGCGCTCTTCAGTGTGTTCGGAGCTGTGTGGACATCGCCGCCGTCTTTAACAGCCAGAAGGAGAGATCCAGGGCCCATGTACAGGCACCTGCCTCCCCCTTCCCCTGCCCCTGCAACTCTGCCTTCCCTTTTTGTCCCTGTGGGTTTGTCTGTTCCGGGCGTCTCATGATGATGGGGTCACACAGTATGTGGTCCTTTGTGACTGGCTTCCCTGGATCAGCACAGCGTCTCCCAGGTCCTTCTGTGCTGCAGCGCATAGCGGGTTTGGGGTATTTTTGTGGCTGTGTAATACTCCACCTTAGGAACGGGCAGCACTGGTTATCTGTGTTGATTGCTGATGGATGGAGAAAAGGTTTTCAGAATATCCCCTCTCCCCATCCCCACACCCCATCTCCCCGTACCCTCTTTTTCCCTCCTCCTGGGCTTGGGGTGGAGGGGAAGTGGATATGGGGGCTGGGGGGACTGAGCCCTGGGTGAGTTTCCACAGGGTTGTAGAAACATTTGGAGCATTGTTTTCACCTGGGGGCGATTCTGCTCCCAGGGGACACTTGTGATGTATGGGGACATTTGTGGTTGTCATGCCTGGCAGTGGGAGTGTGTTGTTGGCTTTGAGGATGTGTGGAGCAGGGATGCTTCTCCGTAGCCCACTGTGTACAGAGGACGACCCCCCCCACCCTCCCCCCTCACCATCCCCCTCTGGCTGTGGTGAGCGACCCTGCGTTAGAGTGTAGCCTGGGGTGACCTCCCGGGGTGTGGGCAGGCAGTGGCCTTGGGCAATGGGACGAGCTTATGGCAGTCAGCTAGGTCTACCGGTCATTTCCAGCCGGTTCCCAGAGACTTGTTGCCCCCAGGACCAGGGGCACGCTTCCTTCAAACCGTAGACACCAGGCGGTGGCCCACACCTGCAAATAGGTAAGGCGTGGCCTCTCAGTGCCTGCCCTTCTGCTCTTGAGGCTGGAGGGTGGCATGTCCACTCCTGGGACAGGGGAGCAGGGAGGGCACCCTTGTTCCCGTGGGGGTGTCAACTCTGGGTGGCAGCAGCAGTGGGAGTGTCTTTAGGTTTCAGCCGTTCCCCCCCCCCCCATCTCATCACTGAGGAGACTGTTTATGGGCTGTGGGCTAAGCAGCTGGTGGGCTGCTTTCTCAGTTCACTTAGCCACAGCGCTGGGGAGGGGCCCAGGGAATGCTCCCGTCTTCCCCAAGAGAGACCTGGGCTTCAGTCTGCACCACCTATCTAGTCCCGGAGGTGTGTGCATGGCTGGGACGCCGGACAGGCTCCAGGGGTGCTGCCGTGGGCCCATGCTCACACCTGTCTGGGGGCGGGCAGCCGACTGGGCGGCATTTCCTTCTGTGCACTTCCTGGGTCACTGGGAGTCAGGGCCGGCGAGAGGGGTGACTCATTCTCGCCACTGAAGGACTTTAAAAAATCATTTTATGGGGGGGCTCGCATAGCTCTTACCGCCATCCATCCATCCGTCCATCCGTTGTCGAGCAGATTTGTGCTCTCATTGTTTTCAAGACATGTCCTTTCCACTTGAGCCCAAGAAGGGCATTTTGACTTGTCGGCCGCGTCCCAGGGGCTGTGTGGAGGCCGGAGGCCCCTCAGTGGACGAGGCCATGTTCTTGGGGAGCCTGGGAGAGAACCATGGTGAAGGTTGGCTTGCAGAGCGTAAGGCAGAGGGCTGGCACCCCAACAGTGAGACTCTCTCCCCGAGCACCTGCGGGGAGGCTCTGGGGGACAGTGGGTGCAGAGGCCCTGTGGGGAGGGTTTGGGGGTGTAAGGACTTAGAGGAGGGGTCCACAAAGCTGGTAGGAGAGTACACCGGTGAGGGTCTGGAGGAGGTGGCCCCCCACCAGGTAAGCAGCCTGGAGGAGAGGCTCTGCCTATGAAGGGCAGCTTTCCTGCGATAGCGTTCACCCACCGTTCTCCCACTGACAGTGCGCCAGGCGCCATGCTGGGCAAGCAGCACTCTGACTACTTTCAGCACGTGCTGATCACCAAAAAGGAGACCCCGGCCGGGCAGCAGTCATTGCGAGCCCCTCCCTCCTCCCAGCGTGCCTGCTTGGCTGTCCCCAGAAATGGAACCAGGGATCCGTGCCCTCTGTCTGCCTTTACTCCGCGAGCATGTTGCAGCAGGTGTCAGAGCTTCTCTTGATGGCTAAGTGACCTTCTGCTGTGTGGCTGGACCACATTGTGTTTCTGTAGCACCTGTTGATGGGCACTAGAGCTGTGCCCACCTCTTAGGCCGTGGGAATCCTGCTCCGAGAGACTGGTCGATCGCCAGGAGAGGAATGGCTGGTTCAGGTGCCTCCATGTGAAACCGCTGGGGACACTCGGTTCCACAGTGTCCGGTTGTAAAGAGGTGGCTGTGGCTGTGAGTGAGCCCACGTGAAGCCCGAGGGGACACAGGGAGGTGGTGAGAGGCAGCCTCAGGCATCCGGGTGGGGAAGGTGGTCCATTGATTAAAGTAGGAGGGCGGCTGTGGGGATAGAAATGGTGTAGATGGCAGGGCCACCCAGATGTCTGTGTGGGGAGATGCACACGGGGGTGGATGTGTGTGTGTGTGGGGGGAGGGAGATGGGTGTGAAGGTGGGCAGTCGTGTGGGGGATGGATGTACCTGGGGTAAAGTTGCATGTGTGGGAGCAGTTGGACACGGGTAGTGGGGAGAGCCGTGCATGTGGATGGGGCATGGGGGGCAGGACGTGTGGGAGGACATGGGAGATGGATGCGCACGTGGGTGGCCTTGGAGGGGCAGAGAGGTGTGTGTGTGGACAGACGCAGGGGCGACCCAGAGGGATGCGACGTGGAGAGACAGAACTGTTGGGGACAAGGGTGGGGGTGATGGATGCTCGAGCGGACAGGTGTGAGGGACAAGGGTATGTGTGTGGGGGGGACAGGCGTTTGTGACTGGGATGTGGGGGTCAGACATGTCAAAGCATGCAAGGGGTGACACGAGCTTGTGGACAGGACAGGTGGGGGCCCAGAAGGGTGGGGATGTACAGGGGCTCCCGTCTGACCTTGGCCTTTGAGCCCCTTGTTTGTGGTGCCGGGCAGGCCTGCTCCTGTATCGCTCAGGGAGAGGAGGGCGTGTCCTGGTCTCCTTGGGCTCTGGGCATGCTCAGGCTGGCGAAGGGGCCTTGTATGTAGGCACAGATCGGCGGCACACAGGCTAGCTGACCATGGGCAGCACCCGTCTTGGCCCTGTGCCCAGGGTGCCAGCTGCTCCGGCTGTGGCCTCCATTCCCGCTCCTCTAAGCCACCGCCCAGCGGATGAGCTGAGCGTCCTTGTGGCCACCATTTCCCATGAGCCCCAGCGCAGAGTGTACCGAGGGGTGCCCAGTGTGCGCACGGGAAGGTGAATGGAGTTGTCCAGAAAGACACGTCCGTGCCCAGCCGCCTGTGAACAGTGCCCTCGCCATGGGAGACGCGAGCCCGACAGGGTTTTCTTGGCTGTACTTTCACGGTACCGGATCACCAGGCCTTTCTTCCTCAGTGCCCCTGGTGTGTCTGAACAGCCAACCGTGCGTGTACTCACGGAGCACGAGTCGTCCACTCCCCCAGGCTCCTGCAGTCCGCTCCCCCTCTGGACCCCCTACTGCAGCACCTGTGCCGACTGACGACCCAGCTCGCCGCGCTGCTTTCTCTTTGGGGCGAGCCATTGCCGCTCCAAATGGGATGTCCTCCAGGGTCGGTCCCCTCGAGCCCATGGCCAGAGTGAGACCCAGCGCCATCGCAGCTTCTCAGGCGCCTCTGGCTGGGAGGTGCCCGACCTGGTTCGCCCTCACTGGCCCTGCAGCCGAGTCCAGCTGCTCCGGGTTTCGGAGACCGTGACTGTGCCGGAGCGGCCGGCCTCACCTGGCTCCCAGAGGCAGCAGCAGTCCAGTACTTATCCACAGCTCGGCCCCCAGGGCGGCCTGGTTAGAAAGACTGCCTCCCAGTGCCTCCCTCCTAGTGACCCTGCAGGGCCAGGGGAGCGGCCCTCTGGGGCTTCTGAGGCTGTCAGTCCTTAAGGGATCGGAAAGCCCCATCTTCCCCGCGAGGAGTGCCTGGCGGGTGCGAACAGCACACCTTGTGGTTTGCAGCTCAAAGAACCGGCCAGCCACCGGCCACCGGGGCCCCGGGCTCCCTACAGGGTGGGTTTGAATCCAGCAAGCATGCTTATGAGAGGTAGGGGAGCCGAAGAGGTGGTCCAGTTGGTGGTCCTTTGTTATAGGAGCCTCAGGGCACTCAGACTCCACCTACCCCGACCCTGTGTGGTCCCCATCGGAGGGGGGTGGAGGTGGTGGGAGTGGGGTGGGGTGTGCACTCCCTGACAGATGCATGCCTGCTCTTCCCCGCTGTATCTCATGTGCCCACTCTTCATTCACCGTGTCAGGAATTCAGGCCAGGAGCTGGGGCAGAGTAACTGGGTGGGCGGGGCTAGGAGGGACCCCCACCCCCCTGCAGGCTGTAAGGAACAGGAAGAGTGTGCGTGAGGAGCTTGGGTTGTATTCTAAAGGGGGCTGAGGTGCCCCTCGGAGCCCCAAGAGGAGGGTGACGAACCTGCCATCCCCGCTTACGGAACCCCTGCCAGTGACACCACGGAGCTGCTGCCTGGCTCCTCTTTCCGTCCCTCACCCACACGCCAGGGATCTTCGTTTTCATCTCACATGTGGGGAAACTGAGGCCCGGGAAATCATCCTGTCTGATGCCAGTGCGATCCAACGCCGGCCACGCCCCCGCAGCCTGGTTGGAGACCCCACAGCAAACCTGTCGCCGTGTCTGTGGCTGCCCCACAGGGCCTTCTTGCTGCCAGGAGAGACTCTGTGGCGAGGCCTGGGGGGGGGCAGGGGGAGTTCGAACCACCCACCTTGCGGTGAGCAGCCAAGGGCTTTACCCGTGCGTGTCACCAGGTTAGAGTCTCTTTTTCCCCAGCCCCCCCCCCCCCAGCCAACCTGCGGCAAAGCAGCGATTTCCCCACTGTGCCCCCTCGTGGGGCCACCTGACGAGGTCCGTCTGTCTCATGAGAAAGTGCCCTCCATTGTTCACCTCCACCCCGAGGGCCGGCGCACGCCTCTGGTCTTTGTTCATAAAGTCCTGCGCCCATGTTCTGGCTGCTGGCCGTCTTCTTTCACTCTAGCCGGGGATCCCTGCACCTGGCTTGGGCCAGGCGCGCCTCAGTCCGCAAAAGGACGTTCTCCCTTGTGATGCTGGCCGAGTTCACCTGTGTGTGATCACCCCACAGTCCGTGTCTGAATGCTCCCGCCGGAAATGTGCCCCTCAGCCGCGGCACCCGCTTGGCCCGCTCCCCCAACCCAGGGCAGACATCAGTCTCGGCATATGCTTATCCTTTGATGACTGGTTCTCTAGGTCCCTCCGGGCCCTCATGTGGGTCAGGACGTCCATTTGGTCTCGTTGGCTCCTGCGACTGAGGAGACCCCCCCCCCCCGCCCCATGAGTCCACCTGCTCGAGGCCGGGGGTCGGCAAACTGTGGCTCGTTGAGCCATATGTGACGGCCCTGTCTGTCCACGTGGCTCAGCTAAAATGGAAACCTTTCAAAGGACGTTCAGACCATGGTGATTGTATTTGTTTGTTAAAAATCTGTTGCTGCCTCAAATAACTTTTTAATTGTTGTGAGGGCCGGATCGCTCTTGGGGCTTGGCTCTGGAGGGCTTTGGGTTCAGGGCTGTATGCTCTGTGGAAGCAGGTGGCCGGGCCTATTTCTTCTGCGAAGCTGCAGGCAGGCTTTAGACCACCAGTCTTTAGGTGGCCAGGCACACACAACTTGGCCACGCCGCCCAGGGCGCTTAGAACTTGATTTTTCTGTCTGGCTGAGTCTCCAGTGCAGGGGCAGCCCACGCTCTGCTTCTCCTGTGACCTGTGCACGGACACCGCGGCTGTCCTCACCCCTGGGCTCCTGTCTAGGTCTGCTGCAAACACGGCTGTGCAGCTTTTGTCAATAGCCTTTTATTGGCATGTAACCACACCTGCTTGTTGACATGCATGTGGTCTTGTGCGTGACAACCGTGGAGGCGGGTGGATCCCAGGGAAAGAGGCCATCTGGCTCACAAAGTTGAAATATTGACCCACTGGCCCTCGGTGGAGGACGTTTGCCAGTCCCTGG
Organism: Tenrec ecaudatus; assembly: GCF_050624435.1. Lineage (NCBI taxonomy): Eukaryota > Metazoa > Chordata > Mammalia > Afrosoricida > Tenrecidae > Tenrec > Tenrec ecaudatus. Next base: position 24,083,635 of record NC_134530.1, read on the forward strand.
GCTAATGGGTTTCTGCTGCAGCGTGAGACCCCTGACCTGGAGCCCAGACGGAAACGCCCAGGTGATTCTGGGAGGGGGACGTTGGTGCGCCTGCTGCTGGGGCCTCCAAGCCGCTAAGAGAGGTGAAGGCTGCAGGCTTTGGCGTCCCCAAGCCTCGGCTCTGGCAGGTCTGAAGGAAGGACCAGAATTCTCAGTGGGGGTCTTGGTGGGTTCCCAGGTGCGGAGTGGGAATGTCTGGAAGGGGTCTGGGAGGGTCTGGAGGCTGGGGTCTACACTGGCCTGCCTGGCCGAGAAGATATTCTGTAACATGGTCGGGTCAGCTGGAGGCACTGCGCCCAGCGGCTCCGCCCCGGGCAGATCATGTCCCCATCGCGATCCCTGGCTCCTGTCTGTGCCCTGGCCTTCCGGCTCCTCCTGGGGCGCTGGGTGGGCCTAATCAGGTTACGCCCGGCCAGAGCTGGCGCACCTCGGAAGTGTGGGTGATGCCATTCCTTCTCCATCCTCCTCTGCTCAGAATTCCTGGCTTCCTCAGTGGAGGTGGGGGTGGGGGTGGGGACTCCCTAGGGTCAGGGTCTGCTTGGGGAGCCGGGGAGCAGGGGGGCATGATGTAGGGGTTGGGGCTTGGAGTCACTGGTGCGAGGGTCTCGCTCTGCACAGGAGCCTGGATGCAATGCCAGGGGAAGGTTGGCACCTGGGAGGGTTAGCTCGAGGACCATGGCGCGCTTGCCCAGTGCCAGGGAGGGAGCCTTGGGTAGTGCCTGGCCCATCTTTGTAGAGCAGTGTCTCTAAGACCACCCCCCCAGGTGTCGTGACTGGAGGGTAATCCTGGCATCAAGTGGGTGGAGGTCAGGGGTGCTACTCAACACCCCATAGAGCACAGGATGGTCCCTACTGCAGAGAAGCATCCCATCCCCCAAACCAGCATTTGTAGTTTGAAGGAAAACTGAGTCCGGCCCCCTCACACTGAGAAAGCAAGGTGCCGTCAAGTTGACTGAGCGCCCGTGGCGCCTTCCCTCCTCCTGCCCTGCGGTCAGAGGTGGTGCTGCCGAGGGAAGCAGGTCGCCTGGCCTTTCTTCTGAGGCACCTCTGGGTATCCTCCAACCTTGCTGTGAGCAGCTGTGTATCTCACTGAGCCCCCTGAGGAACAAAAGAAAACCAAACTTGTGCCTTTGAGTCGATGCTGACTCCCCAAGGGGGCAGATAAGAGCTGTGGGGTGCGGTGGTTCCAGGCTGAGTGCACCAGAGCAGGTCCCCCAGGGCGAGAGCCCGCAGACCAGCCGCCTCCCCCTCCCCACACAATTTGGGTGCAGAGCTGTGCGCAGCACCCCAGGTGATGATGAGGTGCAGGGTTTCTTGGGGGTCCGTGGAATCTCTAACCCAGTTCCCTGGGTCTCACTGCTAGCCTCGGGCACATGGGGTGTGTCTGCATTGGTGACTTTTTGGTGTCACGCTGGGGACTTGCTCCTGACCCCTAGAGGGTGAAGGTCAGGGATGCTGCTCAGCAGCCCCCAGCGTGCAGGTGGTCCCAGACCGGAGAGCCGTCTGGATCTCCGTGTCGTCAGTGCCCCTGGGGAATCTGGTGTCCAGCCCCTTTCTGCCGGATAGGGGGTGCGGCTGGGTGGGAAGAGGTCTCTGGCTGCATGAGCTACAACCCTCCCCTGGGGCACCTGATGACAATGTTGAGAACCCGCTGGCACTGTGTCCGGTTTGCAGAGGGAAACACGGAGGCCCACAGAGCGGGTGTCAGCGCAGCCTCGCAGGTGGGAGAGCTGGCCCATCTGAGCTTGGTTCTCATGTGGCCTCGGGCGTCTGCCTGTTGGTCACCGAGGCCTTCTGTGACAGGAAGGTCCCGGTGGGTGCGTCTAACAAACAGAGCCGGAGGCTAGGCCTGGGCTCCGTTCATAGGGAAGGCTCTCTCTGCCCGCTCCAGGGGGTCCATCCTTGTCTCCTGGGCAGCTCTGCTTGCTCTCCAGGGGCATCTGTCTGTCCCTGCTGCTCACTCTTCCCTCTGGTGCCCAACATGCTCTTTTGCTGTCTCCCAAGGGATTAGGGTTAGGCTCCACCCACATGAGCATCACAAAGAAACCTTTCTGCCCCCGGGATCATGGGGTCCTGTGCGGGCTGGGCGGTGGTATTAAAACCAGTCCATTGCCCTCCACTCGGTGTGGACTCCTGCCTGGCCTTAGGACAGGCCTCCAGGCTGTGCTGCTGAAGGGAGGGAGCAGGCTCCCAGGGCTCCGCTTCAAACTGCCAACCTCTCAGGGAGCAGCCAGCGCTTACCCGCTGCACCAGCGGGTCCCCTCCAGCCACAGCTGTGTTGTAGTTAGGTGCCGGTTCATAGCGGTTCATAGCGGGCCCAGGTAAACAGCACTGCCCGGTCCTGGGTTGAGCCCCTTGCTGTAGCCGCCCGTGCCCGCCCATCTCCCTTGAGGACCTTCCTTTTCCTCGCGGCCCTCTCCTTTACCAGAGCGACGCCCTGCTCCGGCACAGCGTGTCCCGCATCCTTGCTTCTCAGGAGCACCCTGACCGTACTTATTCCCAGACGTGTAACGGCTCGTGGTGTTTTCAGTGTCCCTCGCCCGCATGGCCCTGAAAAGGCATCAATTCTTCCTTGGTCTTCCTCACTGCCGGCTTTCACCTGAAAATAGCCCGGCCCGGGTCAGGCGCACCTGGGTCCTCAGGATAACCTCCCTGCTCTTCAACACCTTAAGGAGATCTTGGGTGAGATATTTACCCAATGCATTGCAGCATTGGTCTAGGGCAGCGGTTCTCAACCTGTGGGTCACGACCCCTATGGGGGGGTGGTTGAACGACCCTTTTCACGGGAGTTGCCAAAGACCATCGGAAAACACATAACTATTTCACAGTATATAATTGCATATTGTTTTGTGATTCATCACTATGCTTTAATTATGTTTAATGATGTTCAATTTGTAACAATGAAAATACACCCTGCATATCAGATATTTACACGACGATTCATAACAGTAGCAAAATGACAGTGTTGAAGTAGCAAGGAAAAGATTGTGGTGGTTGTGGGTCAGCACCACGTGAGGACCTGTATGAAAGGTCAAGGCCTGAGCAAGGTGGAGAACCGCTGGTCTTGGGGTTAGCCCCTCCCACCCCCCACCCCCCCCCCCGCTGGCGTGGCAGCTGAGCCCTGTGTGTGGAGGAAGGTGGTCCTGAAGGGCTGGCTGCTTGGGGGGAATGGCAGAGGGCGTCTGGGCCCAGGCCACATGCCGCAGGCAGTGGGGGCCATGGAAGGCCCCTGAAGGAGGCGACTGGATCAGCTCAGGCAGTGGTGGAAGCTGGCACCGCGTTTCTGCTCACTGGCTCATGGAGACAGTCCACGAGAAAGGGAAAGGGCCCCTGTTTCCCCTGTTGCACGTTTGAGAAACCGAGGCACGAGCCATGGAGTGGCTTGCAGTGTGTGTGGAGGAGCCAGGATCCAAACCCAGGTCTGATTCCAGCTCCACGGTTTTCCAGTTTCCGACTGCTATTGTTCGCTGCCGTGGCGTTGCCTCTGACTTCAGCTGGCCCTGCAAGTCTAGCACATGGGCACAGGTGCAGCCACTGTGCGTTTTGAGTGCCCTTTGACCTCGGCAGCTTCCAGCACAACGTCAGACACGATTGCTGTGCCCCCAGAGAGAGAGCCTTGGTTGGTGCTTTGTCAGAAGCAGGTAGCCGGGCTTTCGTCCTGGTCTGTCTCAGTCTGCAGGCTTCACTGAGACCTTTGCACCATGGTGACCCCACTAGTATTTGGAATACCAGGGGCACAGCTTCTAGCCTCACAGCCACTCCGTAGAGCACAGTGACAGGGTCGCAGAGAACCCTGTTGTCTGGTGAGCCTCGAGTCATCGAGGACCACAGGAACCGCCCTTGGTTTTCCACAGACGCAAGTTCTCTGTGTTTGTGCTCAAGTGCGTGGCTCTGCAGGGCAGGTGCCCAGCTGTGGCTGCCCCTCTGTGTTCTCACATCCCTACATGAGAAGGGCGTGGGGGCTAGAGTTGGCCCTGGTAAGGGAGGTGGCTTTGGTTGTGGCACGGGAAGATCGAATTAGGGCATTTAGGAGCCCCAGGGGCTTAATGGATTATGCATTGGATTGTTAACCGTAAGGTCAGCCGTTCAAATCCACCAGCCGCTCTGTGGGAGAAAGATGAGGCTTTCTGCTCCTATAAAGATTTGCAGCTCGGCTCTGTCTTGTGGGGCCACTGCAAGTGGGAGTGGACTCTGGCAGTGAGTGAATGGCAGGCTAAGGAGCCCCGTTGTCACAGTGATTGGGCGCATGGACCATGCCTGAACCCACCCGCGGTTCTGCAGGAGAAAAGACCTGGCCGTCTACTCTGTGAGAGATGACACCCAGCAAAGCCCAGGAGCTGCGGTGCCCTGCCCGAGGTTGGCTCTGAAACAAATGATTGGATGGGACCGAACCACAACAGCGAAGTGTCAGCGATGTCAGGTCCCGTGTCTTAGTGCCACAGCGCAGCTGTAGCAGGAAGTACCTCAAAAGGGTGCCTTTCAACAACAGAACGTAGTTCCCTCACAGTCAGGAGGCTGGAAGCCCGAGGCCAGGCCACCAGTTCTCGGGAAAGGCCCCGTCCCTCTCAGTGTCTTTTCTGGGTTCCCGGGTGATCTCCAGGTGGCATCTGTCTTCTCCATCTGTGCTTCCTTCTCCCGGGGCCTAATCTGTTCTTTTTATATCTCAGAATGGATTGGCCTAAGTCACACCCTTCAAGGATAGGGCCTCAGTAGCATAACAAAAAGCCCTCTCCCCAAATGGGACACCTCCACAAGTATAACCCCCCCCCCAAATGCACTGCCATCCAGCGATGCCGACTCATCGCGGTCCTTGAGCACAGGGTAGACCTGTCCCCGGGAGTTCCCCAGACTGTCGCTCTTTATGGGAGTAGAAAGCCCCGGCCTTCTCTCTCCACAGGTGTAGGGGTTAGATTCCAGCCCCATTTCGGTGGGGACACACTGAACCCCTAGCACTGGAGGGCACAGGCGGGCAAGTGCTCAGCTGCTAATGGAAAGATTGGCCGTTGACCTCCCCCTCCCTCCCCGCGGTGGGGCACCAGGAAGAAAGGTTCCCTGCGCACCTGGGGCTGACCTGAGTAGGGATGAACGCTGTGGCAATGACTGGTGACAGGGTTTAACGGGAGGGGCCAGGTGGGTGGGTTCAGGCGTCTTCCAGGCAGCAACCTAAGACCTGAAATAAGAGAGTGAGCAGGTCTGTCTCACCACATCCCGGAATTCATGCGGTAAAAACCCCACCCCTCGCTGGCTGGAGTGTCTCTGACTTAGCTCTCTCCGCCTGTCACCATGGCGAGCCCAGACCCAGGACATGAAGGTTCCCTGCCCTGACTGGGCTTGACATCCGGGTGGGTTGGGAAAGGTCCAGGTGCACAAACAAGGAAGCGCTGCATGCCTTGGAGCCAAGCACATGCAGAGAGAGTGTCAGTGTTTATTATTTGCCAAGTGCAAAGGCAGGAGGGCTTGGCTCTTCTTGGAGGGCTCTGGGATCATCGCAGAGGGAGCAGGCATGGGGCCTTCTGCAGCACTCGTGGCTTCCCAGTGGGCAGCTCTGCCCTCTGTGCAGGGCACAGTGTGCTCCTGACATGCCCCCTCCCTTGGGGGATAGTCCCCCTAAGATTGCATCACAGCTCTGTTCTCTGGTCGGTGAATTGGGGCCACAACCGTCTCCACCTCGTCACATTGTGGCGAGACTCAGCTGAGCTAATGTGTGCTGTGTTCAGAAGGGGGCCTGGCACATGAGCGGTCCTTGGCACACGCTCACTGTGGCTGCTTCTGGAGTCACATACACACAGGCCATTTAGCAGTTACACAGCTGGTGCTCAGCAGGCACACAGTAGATGCTCAGCAGGTATTCAGCAGGCACACAGTAGATGCTCAGCAGGTACTCAGCAGGCACATAGAGTGGATGTTCAGCAGGTATTCAGCAGGCACACAGAAGATGCTCAGCAGGTATTCAGCAGGCACATAGAGTGGATGTTCAGCAGGTATTCAGCAGGCACACAGAAGATGCTCAGCAGGTATTCAGCAGGCACACAGTCTATGCTCGGCAGGTATTCATCAGGCATACAGTAGATGCTCAGCAGGTATCCAGCAGGCACATAGAGTCGATGCTCGGCAGGTATTCAGGAGTCCCATAGTACATGCTCAGCAGGTACTCAGCAGGCATACAGTGGATGCTCAGCAGGTATTGAGCAGGCACATAGAGTCGATGTTCAGCAGGTATTCAGCAGGCACACAGAAGATGCTCAGCAGGTATTGAGCAGGCACATAGAGTAGATGTTCAGCAGGTATTCAGCAGGCACACAGAAGATGCTCAGCAGGTATTCAGCAGGCACACAGTCGATGCTCAGCAGGTATTCAGGAGTCCATAGTACATGCTCAGCAGGTATTCAGCAGGCACCCAGCAGGCACACTCAGGTATTCTTCGGGGCTCAATAAAAGCTGCTCCATCCATCCATCACAGGCCAAGCCGGTGGCTCCTGTACAGTCCGGCTGTGCCCATCCAGGCGCTGGGAGCGCTGTCCTGGAGCCTGTGCATGCACCAGGTGTCGCAGCATGGCAACTCTCGGGAGCTCTCGTTTTGTGGGAAATTTTGGGGAGACACCCCAGTTCTGAATTCCTCAGACAGGGCATTGAGGGCGTGGAAGATAGACTCTCGTAGGTTGGGCAGGATGGGCCTGGACAGCGGGTGGCCCCACTTGCCAGGTGGCCCGTGGGAGTGAGAAACGTCAGTGTTGCTGCCTGACGAGGGCCACCTCTCCTCCCTGGCTGACTGTGCCCGTGCCGGCCAGCCATTCTTCCAGTCAGTCACCTGGCCCCCTGGACCCCGGCTTTCGGGAAGGGCTCAGAAAACAGGCCAGCAGAGAGCTGACCTTGGGCCTGAGGAAGGGCAGCCTGGGGTCTATTCTGAGTCTCTCTTCATTTTCTCTAAAGGTCCCATGTGGAGTCGTACCCATGGTCAAGTGCTTCCTGTTCATCTTCCAAAAAGTGTACCGTCCGAAAGACCAGGGACACCCCTTTTCTGTCCTCAGTGGAGACCAGTGGAAACCCGCCCCTTCTCTCTGGCTCCAAGCTGCCTGCTCTGATGGCTAGTGTGAGGTTTCTGGTGGGATCCCCTGGTGGGTCAGGTACTAGCAGGTTCCTGGCTGAGCTGGGCTGGGGTGAGGCATTGGCCTTTGTTTCTGCAGCTCTGGGGGCTCCACGAAAGTGTTTTTAAAAATTGTGGTGAAAAAAATACAGAGACACGCATGCCATCTCAATCGTTTCTACCTGCCCGATGCAGGGCCACGGCTGCCCCCTCAAGCACTGCTCCATCCTCACTGCCCTGTTCCATAGCACCCGCCTCCCTCTGTGCGTGGGGCCTCACAGGTTCCCCAGAGAGCCCCCCAGTCCCGCCCCTGTTACCTTTTATCTCTATTCACTCATCTGTTGTAGAGAGCAAGCATAGCGTGGTCAGACAGTAGTGGCGGACTTTTCTCACTGGCCACAATATTTCCGAGGGCCGGCTGTGCCGTGGCCTGTGTCTGGACTTGCTACCTCTTCATGGCTGAGCACCCTTCCGTTGAAGTGGCTGACTCCATTGTGTTTATCCAGGTGTCCACTGCGGGACCCTTGAGCGGTTTCCACGTTTGGGTGACTGTGATGAATGAGTTAATTCAGCGGTTCTCAACCTGTGGGCCGTGACCCCTTTGGGGGGCTGTCGAACGACCCTTTCACAGGGGTCGCCCGATTCATAACAGTAGCAACATGACAGTGATGAAGTAGCAACAGAAACGACTTTATGGTTGTGGGGGGTCCCCACCACATGAGGAGCTGTGCTGAAGGGTGGCGGCATCGGAAAGGTGGAGAACCCCTGCTCACACCGTATGGTGTTCTTGCTGACGACAGTTCATGGATTGGTGGCTGTGGAGCCAATGCCGGCTGGCTGTGCCCTGGCATCGAGTCTTGGTGGGTGTGTAGGGGTGGGTGGGGGTGTTGTCAGGGTTCGGCACCCTAAGGGCTGCAGTTTGGCATTGGGACGGGGCCGGCCCCACCAGGGGCTTTCCGGCTCTGAAGGTGTCCTTGTTCAGGGGCCAGGCAGGAGGTTGGGAAGGGTGTTCTTGGCAGAGGGGTCAGCATGCACAAAGTCAGGGTGTGCAGAGGACCACTGGTCCATGGAGGCGAGGTGGTGGTGGTGGTGGGAGAGCTGCAAGGGCTTCTGTTGCTGGCCACCATGGTGCTGCATGGACCTCCTGTGATATGTCACCTGCTTGAGCTCCTCCAGTGAGACTGCTGGAAGGCCCAGCGCTCACCCTGCTCCTGGGAAGTCGGGGTCTGGATTCTGGCCCTGCTGCTGTGTTAGCTGGAGGCTAGTCGGCCAGGCTCCCGGGTCCAGGGAGTGGGGTGTGGGGTGGGGTGTAGCCTCATCCTGCTTTTTCCAAATGAGGTTGCTGAGATCACGCACACCATGGGGTCTCAGTGGTCCGTGTCGTCACGGTCAGGTGTCAGCAGGTGCGTCCTCCCAGCCGGGGAGAGGCCTGCATCGGGGCAGGGCGGCCTAGTGGGTTGTCTGTGGGTCAGCCCTGGGTCGACGGAGTGAGGGCTAGTTGCCCCCAGTCCACCATGGGTCATCTTGGGTTGTCTGAGGGCCACCTGGGGGCTGTCTAAGGGGAGTCCTGTGCCCCTGGGGAATCTTTGTGTCCCGCGCCTGGCTTGTCTGGGTGCTGCCCGGGGTCATCTGTGAGTCACCGTGGGTCGTGTGTGGGTAACTGGGTTGTGGGTGGTGTGCCCTTGGGTCAGCCGTGGGTCGCTGTGAGCCGTGTCTGGGTCATCGTGGGCAGCCTGTGGCTCCCTGGGGGTCGTCTCTGCTGCTGTGTTCAGCCGAGCCCCTAGGAGCTCTCTGTTGGAGGGGCATGTTGGGTTGGCAGCACAGGGCAGCGGCCCACTGTGGCCCAAGTCTAGACTGGATAGAGCTGCCCGGGCACTAAGCCGGTTCCCTCGCCTCCCCTCCCCTGCCATTGACCTAGAGACCAGGGGCCCCCGTTACCTAGGCCCTGGGCCCCAACACAGTCACCCCCCCCACCTGCTGCATGACCCTGCCTTTCCCTGTCACAGTTCCCACCTACCAGGTGCCTGTGTGCGGTCCTTGTGGTCTGCTGTCCCCTGAAGGAGATGTGGCTGGTGCACAGTGGGAGGACTGCCTAGAGGAAGAGGCCACGGAAGGGATGCTCCTCGTGGCTAAGTGTGGGCACGCAGGGGTCTCCAGATGCAGGAACTGTGGGTACAGGTTGCAGGGGTGGGGACCCAGGGGGACAGGAGGTGCATTTGGGGGTATTGGGGTATAGAGAGCTGGGAGGTTTGGGCCTGACTTGAGGCCAGTGACTGCAGGGAGGTGGGAAATAGGAGACCTCGAATCTGCTTTGATGTGGGAGGCTGCCAGCAGGGGCCCAGGGCAGGAGCTGGGAGCCTCTGCCCTCAGTGTGCTGGTGTGAGGATAGGCAAAGGGTACTGATGGGGGTGCTGAGATGGGGAAGAAACTTCCAGGAGCAGGGCTGAACTGGGCCTCAGGAGTGTCTGTCTTTTGGGTGGGGGTCATGGGGTCTTGAGAGGGGTAACTCAGTAATGGAAGAAGACAGTCTGGTAGGAGCTGGGGGCAGGCAGAGGTTCCCGTGTGAGGAACTGTGCTGACAGAGTGGCCAGAAATGCCAAGGTGCCTGCAGGATCGCCAGCCAGCTCCCGGGTCCTCTGGGGACACTGGTTCCCTTCATCTCTGTCTGAGTCTCCTGCACCTTGGTGCACGGGTGTAGGCTGGATGGCACCTCTGCGGCACGCATGTCCCATCCTGCAGATGCCTGAGCACCTGGGTTCTGGGCCTCACCCGCCCGCCCCCCCCCCCAGCCCCCTCTGCCTCACCCTTGCGGATGAGTGCCTGCTCTCAGGTTCTGGGCTGCTGTGGTCCACAGGCAGCGGGGCCCGGTGGGTGCAGTGAAAACAGCCCAGGGGCCCAGCGGTGCTTTGGACGAGGCTTCTGCCCCGGGAGAGGTGTGAACCTGGCCGTGGGGGCTGCAGCTGCAGAGGCCTGGTGTGGGCTACAGGAGTGCTGCAGGAGGAGATGGAGCGGAGGATGCCTCGTGGAGCCACGTCACTGCCTTTGCACACTCACCAGACATCCTTCGGGGTGGGGGGTGTCGACAGCCAGGGTACAGACAGTGGGAGTGGGTTGAGCCCAGGATGGGGGGTCTCAGGAAGAGGGCCCCGGGCTGGGGAGGGGCACAGGTAGAAGTTTGGGGGCCAGCTGGAGCTGTGTTTGAGAATTGGGGAAAGCAAAGTATGCTGACATTCCTGATGGTGGTGCTGGTGCTGGGAACTGTCAGGGAGTTTGAAGTGCTCCCAGAACTGGACCTGGGAGAGATGGGCCCCTTATCTGTCCATCTGTCCAGATGCTGAGCTGCTGTGATAGGGACTGAAGGGCCACCTGCTCCATCCTCCCTCCCCTCCACCCCCCGGCCCCTTCAGGCTCCGTTCTGCACTGGCATGGAGTAGCAGGGCTGTCTGCCCAGGTCACTGGCCTAGAATCCGCCGTGTCCTCTTGTCATATTCAGTCAGGATCCCCAGGGTCCAAGCCCCTTCTTGCTAGAGAGCCCACCCTGATGAATACTCCTCCGGATTTCCTGTGCCGGCCCTGCTCCTTCTGTCCCTCCCTCCCTCCCTCCCTCCCTCATCTTAGGGCCTTTGTACAGCCAGCCGCCCACTGGGAGCCCTTCCAGCCCGGTCCCTCCCTCAGACTCCCAGGCCTCTCTCACGTATATGTGCCTGTCTGCCTGGCTCTGTGCCCTGTGCTCCTCTGCCCAGCACTCCTGCCTGTGATGCCCAACCTTCTGCAGGGCCAACCTGCAGGGGTGCTGGGGCTGTGTCTAGTTGGTCCCTTGTCGGGGGCTTGGGTCAGCACCACTCCCCATGGAAGGCCAGTCCCCTCAGTGTACCCCAGGCTCCCCTGCAGGCCCCGGCCCATAGCTGCAACAGGTCTCAGCTTGGGGCATTGTTCCCTGGGCTCTGCTCACAGTTAGTCACCTCCACAGCTGGACCTGCATCTGAGCTTCTTGGGGGTCTAGGGCCATGTTCAGGTCTTAGCCCAGGACCACACACACTCCTGGTAGTGGTGGTGGGGGGGGCATCCTTCCTTCTGCTAGGCCTTGGATTAACCTCAAAGCTGTCCAGGGTATTCAGTGGAGGGGGCTGAGCTGGGCCCTCAGGCTGCCCCACACTCCCTGGGAGACCAGGAGGTATAGGCAGGGGCCAGGGGGCTCCCTTGGGCTACCATGGCCCCCTTAGCATGGGCTGTGCTGGCAGGGTCTGGCCTGGTCTCCTGACACTTCCGTGTTTCCCAAGAAGCCGGTGGGTCTGACGTTAAAGTTAACTCGTAAAAATGTGAAAGTTGGCCACCCGGTCACATTTTTCGTGAGACTCCCCACCTCGGGGAGCCACAGTTACGCCAGGCTGGGCTCTGACGCATGCTGACCGGGCCCAGTGCCCACTGGACTGAACTGAGAGGCAGCCGTATCCACAGCGGGGCTCCCCTCTCCTTCATGGGTGCAGGTGGGGTCTCCTACCCATCTCTGGGCCCAGGGTATCTGTTGGGCAATTATGAGGACGGGGTCTGGGACTCTGGCACGGACAGGGGGACAGATGCGTGCACTGGCTCACCAGAACCGTGGAAATGTTTGCTTTAAATGAATACCTTTGTTGTACAGATTCACTCTGTGATAACATCTTCCACTTCAAAACGTCCACCCACCCCTATCTAGTTCTAGAACATTTTCATCACCCTAAAAGGACAGCCTGCGCCCATTAGCAGCTGTTACCCGTTTCTCCCCACCCCCTCCCCAGACCCCAGGCAACCACACATCTACTTCCTATCTCTGTGGATTTGCCTGATTTTGGCTATGTGTATAAATGAAGTCACACGCTATGCGGCCTTTTGTAGCTGGGTGGTACAGTGAGTAATTTAATAGAATCCCTCCAGCCTGGTGGCGTCTTGGTATGCAAGGTCCACAGTTCGAAACCAGCAGCCACTCTGTAGGCGAGAAAGGCAGGCTCCCAGAGACAGTTCCCGTCTCAGAAACTCCCGGGGGCAGTTCTACCCTGTCTTTCAGGGTGGCTGAGTTGGCATTGACTCGATGGCAGTGAGGTGTTTTTTTGTTTGCTTTTGAGTTCTAGCCACAGGCTTTATAATTCCCTCCAAATAACTGGGTGGGATATGCAAATGAGGGTGATAAAGCTTGCTGATAGGAAGATAAGGTTCATGGAACTCTGCTGGGGTAGGATCATGCAAATCAGGTGTATGGGATCCTAATGAGGGAATTGGTCAGTTTGGCCATCCTACTGGGCTTAAAAGAGAGTCAGTCCTGGAGCAGAATGGGGTCCAGATTGCCATCAAGGAAGAGTGAGGGGGTGCACATTTTTGAGGTCCAGGGTCGTTGTACTGAGAACTTCCTAGATCCAGGAGCAGACGGTCTCCAGAAAACCAAGCGCCTTTGGGCAGGAGGCTCCGTGGCAGAGCGAGGTGATCCCGGCCACTTCACGGGCAAGAGAGCCGAGCACCTTCAGGCGGTTTGCTGGTGGCGCCGGGTGCCCGCGGGCCCTCACTGGTGGCCCCACGAGAGCTGTGTAACACTTGGCTGTGTGCACAGAGGCTGAAGGCCTGAGAGGCCCAGGGCCAGGCTGCAGCAGGCCTGAAAAGTGACTGTCCTGGAACTGTGTCCCCAGCCTCTCCTGATCCTGAATTGTGACCTGTTTCTTCCCTAACAAGCCCCATAATCATGCGCATTGCTGACGAGGTCTGTGTGGCCGTTGCAATGAATTCCCAAACCCAACAGAAGTTGAGAGTCCTGTGGGAGGAGCCCCCTTGTGAAGGTCGAAGAGGTCAGGTGCCCCCCCCACACGCAAAGTTCTCGTTACATCAGCTCCAACTTTGGGTGCCTCCACTGTGTCAGAAAGAACGGTTTCCCACAGGGTGTCCAGGGCCTGGTTTCCCGGAAGGCGGTCTTGAGGCCTTTCTTCAAGGTGGGTTTGAACCTGTGACCTTTTTCTTAGCTCAGGAACTGCCCTTAGCACTTCACTGACGCCCTCAAGGGGTGGACCCCTCTGGGGGCCACAGAGAAAGTTGTCCCATGCAACCCCGCCTACTACGCCCTGGGGTGGGGGTGACGCACAGCTGACACCCGAGATCAGGACCTTCTGGGTATGAACAGATGGTGGTGGAGAGGCCCCCATGGGGTCTCTGGAGGGTGAGGCCCTTACCCATGGCTCCTGCCGTTTCCCGGACGTGGGGCAGGCTGCCTGGCAGGATCTGACATGGGAAGCCTCATTGAGATAGCAGCCGGGTGCTTGCGGGCAGCCGGGCCGGCAGGAGGTGGGAAAACACATGGGGTCTTGTCGAAGGGGATCGTGGGTGCTGTGACATGAGGGGCCACCCCCAGGGCCCTCTCCTGATGCTAGATCTGGGGACAACAGTCGGGGGCCCAGCGGTCAAGGGGACGAAGCTCTGTTGATGTTGGTACCCAGTGCCGGATGCTGGCGGGGGTCTGTGTCGCCCATCTGCTGATAATCTTCCTGCACAACTGGGGTGCCCACCATCAGCCCAGGGAGTCTGCGCCCTTGGGTTGAGGGCAGCAGGGTGGTGCCGAGAGACATGTCCCTTCTCAGAGGCAGTGAGGACTCAGCCGCCCTCTCCGTCTGCCGGTGTCCTCCCCACCTTGGGGTCCTGCCTCTCCCCTACCGTGCCCACCTGTGTACAGGATGTCTAGGCAGCTCCTAGATTCTGGAAACCCTTTCCGGTCTATTTTCTTGTTTTTTTGTTTGTTTGTGGGGTTTCCGCCCCTATCATTAAGTAATTGTAAAATATACAAAACATAAAACTCAAAATTATAACCATTTTTTAAAGCAGCATTTTTTTTTATTGTGGTAGAAAAGTACATCCAGATACGTTCACCACTCCAACTCCCACATTGAGTTCAGTGACGCTGGCGGCATCTCCCACCTGGTGCCACTGTTACATTCTAACATGACATGCCTTCCCCTTGCCCAGGTCACGAGTCGTCCCCCAGCCTCGCTTCCTTGACACTTGGGGTCGGCCGGCCGGCCCCAGTCTGCACCGACCTGCTTTGGACAGCACCTATAAATGCAGGCCCTCCCCACGTGGCCTCTGTGTCCACATTCTTGCCCTCAGCCACGTGTGCTTTCAGGTCCAGCCGCGCTCGAGCGGGTTTCAGCGCCTCGTTCCTTTTCGTGCCCGAGTAGCCTGCCATGGTGTGGACAGCCACGCCGTGGTCCCCGGTCACCTGCCAGTGGTGGACTGGGTGACCGCCCTCCCCCTCCTCCACAGAGGTCCTTTGAGCAGGAGGGTGGGGGTGGCTGGCTGGCTGTGGGAACGGTGGCTTTGACACCTACGGGCCTCTCCCCGCTGTCGTCTGGCAGTCCAGCTCTGTGGCTAGGAGGGTCCCCTGGGACCGAGCCCGTCCCCCCCAGTCCCACAGCCTCTGGGAGCATTTGGCGTGCCATGCGTGTTCAGTTTGGTGCATAGCAACAGTGGGCATAGCCGGGACCCGCTGTCCAGTGCCTGGCCCGTTCCACAGGCACGGCGTAGCCAGCTCCCTGAGAGACCTGCTGTGCCGGGGGCCCTTGTCTGCAGAAGCACTGCGCTAGCTCCCACGTGGCCTGCTCTTGAGACACCGGCATGGTGTGGTCAGAGGTTCGTTTCAAGCGCACACCTCCGCTGAGGCGTCCCTCTGGGGCGGGAACCTTGTGGCGACACCGTGGAACTGCCATGCCTGGTGATGCCAGGGTTCCCCTCCCCCCACCCCACCCTGCCAGGCTTCCGGGGCATCCTAGGCGGGCCCTTCCCCCACTTTTGTCTTCTGCATTTTGACACAGTGCCCAGAGGCTCAATAAAGCAGGCTCTCCTGGCCAGGCCCTTCTGTGGATGGTGCACACACAGACCCTCCCCAGTCCCAGAACACCTCGCCTAGACCCTTTGCCACACTGGCCACCCGTCATCTGTGCCCCCTCTTGTTGGCGTTCGCCTCTCTAATCACACCCAGGAGTCTAGCCTGGGACGGCGATGCTGCCTGCTCAGTGTGCCTCTGGCTTGGCCAAGCCTTCTCCTGGCTTGTCCCTGTGCCCTGGATGCTCACAGGCCCCGCGCAGCCCTGGCCGGCCCTGGGCCTCCCCCAGCTGATCAGTACACATGGGAGGGATGTGCAGTTCCAGGGTCTGTGTCAGGGTAGGAGCAGCGGGCAGCTTGAGGGTCCCACCGTGACTCAAGACGGTGGCTCTGGGCAACTTCAGGTTGGGGCCATCTGAAGGGGACGAGGGGGTTCAGGTGGGTTAGGGGCCCCGTTCCCAGATCCTGGCCCGTTGCTCATGTGATCACCTAACTCGGCAGTAGCCCGCTGCCTGATAAATGGAGCACGACGCTATTTTGGGTGCGTAATGAGGGCACCTCAGTAAGCCCCGTCTCTTGCAGTCCTGGCATCCAGGAGGGCCACCTGACTGTGTGCGGCACAGAGCCCCCACCCCTCAGGGAGGCCGCAGGAAGGTCGCGATGGGGCGTTATCTCCAGAATGATCCGCTGGGGTCTTGAGACCAGTGGCAGGCTGACCTCCCTGCTGGGCTGCCGTCAAAACCCAAGCGTGACGCTTTCAGGCTGTGCCTGGCGCCCCGCCTGGCTGGCGGCCACACAGCGCGGCAGCCCGTCCCCACCGACCACCCTGCCAGGGTTGTGTTTTGTGTTATCCAATTGGTGATGAGATTGGAAACGGAAACACAAAGCCTCCATCCCCCCAGCTACAACTAGGCAGACGTGCTCCAGGACTGAGAGGGCTCTGCCACGTGGGACTCCCTCCACGTGGCATGCGGGCTGAGCTGGGAGCCCCAGGTGTGTGGGCAGGAGTCACGCTTGCGTGTCCTGGCCACTGGGCTCGGTGTGCCGTGTGTAACCTTTTGTCTGTGCCAGCATGCTGCCCACGTGCAGATGGGGAGATGGACCCCGTGGGCTCGGCTGTCCAAGAAGGCCCATGTGGGTGTCTCATGCTGCAGCCAGGCTGGATCCTCGCCACGCCCACCCTCTTGCGTCCACAGGACCTTTGCACCTGCTGTTGCTCCTCCTTGCCTTGATCTGTTCCACAGTCTCAGCGAGGGCCCCTCTGGCTGACGTTCCCCCCTCCCTCCCAGGGCAGCTCTCTGTCCTCTGCCTTGTTCCTGACCTTCGTGGCAGTCCCGCCGCACATCACAGTTTGGTTTCTCTTCGGTTTGAATTGACACAGAACTCGTGTGACTTACAGTGAGCCATTTTAAAGTAAACAATCCAATACAGGACATTCCGTACAGTCACCGCAGTGTTGTACCGTCCCCTCTGTCTACTTCCAGAACACTCGAGCCACGCCCGAGGAAGACGCTGTACCCATTAGCAGTCGCTCCCACGGCTCTGTCTGTGGATTTGCCTGCCCCAGACATCTCAGAGACACGAAATCATTCTTACCCAACATGTAGAGAAGACTGGACACCAATGCTGTTTAAATTCTCCCCAAAGACAGGGGAGGAAGGCTGGCCCCTTATTCATTCCGTGAAGCAGACGGCAGAACCTTGAGAGCGAAGCCAGACAAAGCCACCGCAAGAAACGCACGCTGCAGGCCAATATCTCTTACAAATATAGATGCAGCAGCCCTCAGTACAGCGCAGGCGAACCGAATCCAGCACCTACTGCCAGAGTCACACACCGTGTCCAGCGGGGATGCATTCCGGGACGCAGGGATGGTTTGGCATTAGAAACTCAGCCAGTGGAACACCACCTCAGTCAGACACACGAGCATCCCTGTGGATGCACTGATAAACCCAGCAGCCGCGCTTGTTGAAAGTTCTAAAAACGATGGTGACTGAAGGGAAATTCCTCTGTAAAAAGCCAACGGGTGAATAAGCGGCCATCTAGCTCAGAAGCAATAAAACCCACATGGAAGAAGCACATCAGCCTGTGCGATCACGAGGTGCCGAAGGGACCAGGTATAAGGCATCATGCAAAAAAAAAAATATGTGTGTGTGTATACCATATTGAATGAAGGGGGAAGTGTAGAGTGGAGACCCAAAGCCCATTTGTCGGCCACTGGAGAGCCCCTCATAGAGGGGTTTAGGAGAGGAGATGGGTCAGTCAGGGTGCGATGTAGTACCGATGAAGATCACAGCTTTCCCCCCAGATCCTGGATGCTTCCTCCCCCAACTACCATGATCCGAATTCTACCTTGCAGGGCTGGATAGGGTAGAGGATGTACACTGGTGCATATGGGGGCTGGAGGCACAGGGAATCCAGGGTGGATGATACCTTCAGGACCAGGGGTGTGAGGGGCGATGCTGGGAGAGTGGAGGGTGAGTGGGTTGGAAAGGGGGAACTGATTACAAGGATCCACATGTGACCTCCTCCCTGGGAGATGGACGGCAGAGAAGGGGGGGGAGGGAGACTCCGGATAGGGCAAGATATGGCAAAATAACGATGTATAAATTACCAAGGGCACATGAGGGAGGGGGGAAAGGGGAGGGAGGGGAAAAAAAGAGAGGACCTGATGCAGAGGGCTTAAGTGGAGATCAAATGCTTTGAGAATGATTGGGGCAGGGAATATGGATGTGCTTTATACAATTGATGTATGTATATGTATGGATTGTGATAAGAGTTGTATGAGCCCCTAATAAAATGTAAAAAAAAAAGAGAGATGTAATCAGAAAAAAAGCCAACAGGATACTTGCTAGAGAGAGAGAGGGACTGAGAGCTGCCCACTGGAATGGGGAACAAGACCAGGGTGCCTGCTTCTTGCCACTCCTATTCAGTGTTGTAGGAAGAGGTCCCGCTAGAGGGGTAAGACAAGGACAAGAAGTCAAAGGTCTCGAGTGTGGGAAGCAAGGAGGGGAAGAGCTCGCTCCCAGGTGGTGTGAGCGTATATGCACAAGAGCAAGTGCAGTGCCACGGGAAAGCGTCTCGAACGCTGCGCGAATCGAACAGAAACCAGTGGGTTCCTCTGCACCCGCCATGAACACTGCGAAAGGGAGATGGGGGACAGTCCCATTGGGAACAGCGCCAAAAAGAGTAAGATGCATGGGCATAGGCCTAGTGGAGCTCAGGAAGGACTTCTACAGTGAAAATCGCAAGACGCTGCCGCAAGAGATTAAAGAAAACTGAAATAAATAGATGTTCCGTGTTCTTGGATGGGAAGATTTAATGTTGTTAAGATGTCTATATGTGATCTATCGATCCAGTGCAATCCCAATATAAATCTCACTGCCACCTTTACGGAACTGGGAAAACCAATCCTGAACATGACGTGGACTGGCAAGAAGTTACGAATAGTAAAAGCGCCGTCGAAAACGAAGACAGGGTAGGAGCACTCAGGCCACACCTCTGAAACCGGCCGGTCCTGGTCTAACAACAGACACAGGCTGACGGAACAGAATTCGGAGTTCGGAAATGGACCAACACACTTACAGTCAGCTGATTTTTAACAAGGGTGCTAAGTCCATCTGTCCGTCTGATGGGGCTAAAGCAGTCTCTTCAGCCCGTGGGATTGAGAGAGCTGGATGTGGGGAACAGGACCCATGCCACATGCCACACCCCCTGAGCAGTCCAAGATGTGCAAAGGCCCTGACCGTGCAACCCCGACCACGGAGCCCTTAGAGGAAGGTGCAGGGACACGCTGCCGGGCCTGGCTTCTAGGAGGGGCTGCCTAACGTACCACCAAGGTCCCACAGGAGCACAGGACAAAGTAATTGAAAGAGACCTCATTTAAGATAAAGGTTTTTAAAGTATTCAAAAAGTGAGAAGACAAGTTACTAAACTACAATATGTATGAACTTAGCTTGAAGACAAGAGACTAATACCCAATCATAACACGAACAAAGGACTAAGTATTGACACCTGACCAAAGAGGACAGACACTGAGATGGCCGCCAAACACAGGAACAATGCTGAGGGCCATTAGCCCTCAGGGAGCCAGCACTTGGCCCCCACTAGGACAGCGAAGGAGCGCAGTAGTGTAGTGGGCTGTGTGTTGAGCTTAGTATGTCTTCCAATTCATGAGCATAGGAAGAGTGTTTCTGAGAGGGAAGGATGGGGAGACTCCGTCTCACATACTTGGGACGTGTTGTCAGGAGGGACCAGTCCCTGGAGAAGGGCGTCGTGCTCGGTAAGCAGGACAACAAAAAGAAAGGTCCTCAAGGACATGGACTGACACCGCGGCTGTAACAATGCGCTCAGACACAGGGACAGTTGTGAGGACGGCCCAGGACCAGGCAGTGCTTTGTTCTGTTGTGCACAGTGTTGTGACGGATCGGAGCTGACTCGATGACCCCTAACAGCAACAACAAGACCTAGGAGTCAAAATCAACTCAAAGGCAGTAGGCAGGACAGTCAGAATTTAACAAAGAAAGCCAGTGTTGGTGAGGATATGGGGGAATCAGAGTTCTTGTCCTGGTGGGAGTGTAAGATGATGCAGCGATGGTGGAGCACAGTGCGGCGGTTTCTCACAAAACAAAAAACCCCAAACCTGGAATGTGTAATGGTCACGTGACCCAGCATTCCCCCCTCCTTGGTGTGTGCCCCCAAAGACTCGAAAGCAGAGACTTGTACACCAACTCTTCACCATGGCCAGCAGGTGGAAACAAGCTAAATGCCCATCCACCGAGGAATGAATGAGCAAGATGTGGTACCCGCCCACACGGAAAGGGATGCTCCTCAGCCACTGGGAGGAATGAAGTCTGGATGCGGGCTGCAATGCGGATGGAGCCGGACGGTGTGCCAAGAGACTTGTTAGTCAATCACAAAAGGACAACTACTGTGTAACTTCATTCTTATAGTGAACGAAGACGCGGCAAATGTGTAGAAACCAAAGTGTACTTGTTGGTTTCTGGGGGTGGGCATGTGGTGGACAGTCGGGATAAGCGGTGATGGACAAGTCACCTGGGAGAGACGGCTCGTGGTAAAGTGGAGGGGCAGCGAGAACGAGGATGATGGGTTGGCGCAGTGACTGCCACCGTGGGCCCACACAAGTGTGAGGGTGCTGCAGGGCCGGCGGGGTCCCCTTCTGTGCTGCTTGGCTTCGCCGAGAGTCAGAGCCAACTCGACAGCACACACAGGGTGGGCACGGTTGTTAGCAAGGGTGGGTTGTACAGCCAATTACTATCAATGCCGCGATCGCTGGTGAGGTTAGCAGTTCAAAACCACCAGCTGCTCCGCCGGAGAAAGAGGAGGCTTTCTCTTTTGTAAAGAGCTGCGGTCTTGGAAACCCACGAGGCGGGTCTACCCTACCCTATAGGGTTGCCATGAGTCAGAATTGACTCCCAGTGGTTTTTTTTTTGGGGGGGGGGTGTCAACACGTAGTACACCTGGGAAAAGATCCCACTTCTTTTTGCCAGCTCAATGACAGTAAGTTGTGTGATAGGTGCTCCCTCAGGCTGTGTTCCCAAGAAAAGCAAACCCAGTGACGTGTAAGCACTCCTCCCGAGAGGCTACTTTCAAGGAGGTATCTCTGACAGTGTGGAAAGTGATGCGCTCCAGGCCTGTGGCTCAGACGTCGGGTTGGAGGCTTCTCTGGTCTCATGAGGCTGCAGGGTCTGATGAACTTAGATTGGCATGTTAGACGGCAGGCTTCCGGATGCAGGGGCAAATGAATTCAGGGTCGACAGGTGAGGTGGAAGACTGCTGACAAGTCCCAGGATTGACAGACAACGGCTCAGGTCCAGTGAGCCCGAGGCCCGAGCCAGATACAGGACACAGACCCACAAAAAGCCGCAGTTCCAGGGGTCGATCCGGTCCTCATGGCTCCAGAAAGTCTGGAGCTCACACACTTTGAAATGATGTCCTGCATTTTCCTCTTGACCAGGTTTCTTCTACACGCAGTCTTTGCCCAAGCGTCCTCCTGTATTGGAAAGAAGCCATATCCCTGAAGAAATTCCCTTTAGTTGATCTGTTCATAGCAGATCTCATCATAGAGGTAATTGGATTACATTAGATCTGGTCTGGGGAAGGACTGGATCTTCACTGCCAAACCACTGGGGATCCTGGTTCAGCCAGGCAGACGCAGGTTCAGGGTGACCGAGCACAGACAGGTATTTACCACAATGACAGCTCCCCAAGAAGTGGTTGCTGAGGCTGCTGATTACGTACAGCCCCAAAGCTGATGGGGGTTGATGACTTGGTTTGGAGGCTTAGTCATGGTTTTATGGGATGGCTAGTATGTTTAGTGCTTCTGTTCTATCTCCTAGAGGGATGTCCCCCCACTGCCATGACCCCAGCCCTGCCTGTCACTGTGGGCCAGACCGGCGCATGTGCCCGGGCACGGATAGAGCTCACAACACACGGAATCCAGGGACAGTAATGGGAGTAGTGATACTAGGAAGGTAGGGAGAGGAGGGGAGGAAGAGGGAAGCAGTCGCAGTGATTGACACATAACCACTCCCACCCCAGGGGGGTGAACAACAGAAACCCTGGGAGAAATGAAAATAATAATTTATAATTTATCAAGGGGTCACGAGGGTCGGGGAGGGAGGGAAAAAGGAGGAGCTGATACCAAGGGCTCAATAGAAAGTCAATGTCTAGAAAAGAATGATGGCTGAAGAAAGCGGATGATGCCCGGCTATCAAAAGATATAGCATCTGGGGTCTTAAAGGCTCGAAGATAAACAAGCAGCCATCTAGCTCAGAAGCAACAAAGCCTACATGGAAGAAACACACCAGCCTGTGTGACCATGAGCTGTTGAAGGGATCAGGTATCAGGCATCAAGGAACAAAAAACCATATCATTGAAAATGTAGGTGAGTTAAGGGTGGAGACTCAAAGCCCATCGGTAGCCAACCAGACACCCCTTGCTGAGGGGTTGTGGGGAGGAGATGAACCAGGCAGGGTGCAGGGTAGCAACGATGAAACATATAACTTTTCTCTAGTTCTAAAATGTTTTCTCCCTCCCCACTATCAGGATCCCAATTCTACCTTATAAATCTGGCAAGACCAGAGATGTACATAGGTACAGATAGCAACTAGAGAAACACAGGGAATCCAGGACAGAGGACTCCTCCAGGACAAGTGGTGAGAGTGGTGATGCCTGGAGGATGGAGGGAATGTGGGGTAGAAAGAGGAAACTGATTATGAGAATCTACGTATAGCCTCCTCCCTGGGGGAGGGACAGCAGAGAAGAAGGCGGGGGGAGACATCGGACAGTGTAATATATGACAAAATAATAATAATTTATGAATGATGAAGGGTTCATGAGGATGGGGGAGCGGGGAGAGGGGGAAAATGAGCAGCAGATATTAAGGGCTCAAGTAGAAGGCAAATGTTTGGAGAATGATGATGGCAACAAATATATATATGTTCTTGACACAATGGATGTATGTGTGGATTGTGATAAGAACTGTACGAGCACCCAATAAAATGATTAAAAAAAAGAATGATGGCAACATATATACAAACATGCTTGATACAATTGATGTGTGGATTGTTATATAAGAGCTGTAAGAGCCCCCAATGAAATGATCCTCTAAAAAGAAAGTTTGCAAGTCTCCATCCAAGTCACAGTGGGACTCTTCGCCCGGGACAACAGAGGGAGAGTCAGGAAGAGGAGAAGGACATGGAACGTAGGTCCACTTGCCTTGAGAAACAACTAACTGCCCCTTTGCCATGAGACCAGAAACAATAGATGATGCCCGCCAGCCACTACTGAGCATTTTGATCATAGATTCTGTAGAAGATCAGGCTCAAAAGGGGAAAAACGCAGAACAGAATTTCAAATTCTTAGGGAGCACCCAGTGCACCCCAGAAATTATTTCCCCAAGATAATCTTTGAAGCTTAAACCAAGAATATCCCTCAAGCCAAACAATCCCACCACCACCACTACCACCACCCCCCACACACGCTGCCATCCGGTCGATGCCTCCGCAGAGAACCCCGTGGGGCAGAGTAGAGCTCCTGCTTACGGTTTCTGAGGCTGTCCGTCTTTACCAGGACAGACAGACTTCCTTGTCCTTGGGAGAAGATGAGGCCGCCTGTTCATTGTGTTGTTTTTAGAACATTATGGGACCCCGCGTCCGCGAGAGAGGAGGCTTCGAGGAGGGTGAGGACAGTAACAGCCGGAACGTGATCAATGTTATAAAAACTGTCCATGTAGAGACGGTGGGACGGCTCTGTTGGCTGAACATCTGCTCCACGGCAAAGTAGTATTTAGAGGTGTGTGTGTGTGTGTGTGTGTGTGTGTGTGTGTGTGTGTGTGTGTGTGTGTGTGAGAGAGAGAGAGAGAGAGAGAGAATTGGGTGACGGTGTGCAGAGCCAGACACACTTGTTTGATGTCGTTGATCCAGCCCTCAGCCCGGAGGTTCCCTAATCCCTCTCCCACTCTGTGCTTGCATTGCGACTCCTTCCCTAGCCTGCTGAACTCTGTCTTGATCTCACATGGTTGCTCAGTGCCAGCAGCCAGTACCTCCTTAGTTCCAGTCTTCCCCATCTAGTGAGGTGACCAGATTTTAACCTTGGTAAAGCGGGACACCATTGACGGGGGGTGGGGGCTGGGGTGTTCTTGATTAAAAATTTGGGCTATATGGAGCAACAAAAATTTTCATAGAATGCAAAAATAGTATTGTAATATATATATTTTTAATTTCAACATAAGTACAATTTACAAATATAATACATTAAAAATTATGTATAGTATTAGGTTATTCTTTGGCATATTTCTCATGTGTGAATTTTTTTAGTAGATTGCTGTCGTTGTTTAAAAGGTCATGAAAATTTTCACAAGAATTTGTTAAATTATATTTCACACATAAAATGGCTTTCAAAGGCTCAGCACTTAATTGTGATTTTGCTGATGTCCACACTTTATTTACCGTAGAAAAAACATGTTCAGTCACAGCATTAGTTCCTGGTAAGGGCAGAGTGTATTCCACAATTTTTAGTGCATTACTGTATGGAACATGGTTTGTTTCAAAATGATGAAATATTTCTAACCATTTGTTCTCTGTTGTGATTTTTGCTGATGCCCAAGATTTAACCTTTTCTTATCTATATATATATTTAATAATGATACCTCATTAAAAAGATCAGTTTCGGAAATATTACTATGTGGGAAATTTGGAGTAATATGATTGAATGATTTTTGCACGGCGGGAAGAATGATATTTCAAAGCACTTAGAGACCCAGAAACATAAAAGATATTTAAATACTGCTGCATCTTCCTCCAAAATACAGGAGTTTTTTTGGAAAACAACTTATGGCAACGAAGAAAATAACTTAGCACGAACAGAATAGCTGATTTGTGGACATCCCTTGTTTAACCAGCGCTAGCGCGCAGCACGATGTGTGTCGTCTGAGAGACAGTTACAAAATGTTCTCGTCGTTGCCAATGCCCCAAATGCCATCATTCATTAAGTCCAAACAATGGCGGTCGAATTCGAACAACTGATCAGCAATGCGAACTTTGATAAGCAGTTCTCGATAATCAGTTCTCAACAATTATTTGTTATCATGAAAGTTTGACATTGTAAAATTAACAGAAATAATATAAAACGCATATCCTGGCGAAATAGCCACATGGCACCTGAAAACCATATACCCCCTTCCCGTTCTCCTGCCGTTCCCTAGCTGGCCATGCATTCTTTCCAAAAATCGGGACTTTTTTAAAACGCCGCGGGACAAATTGTTAAAAATTGGGACTGTCCCGCTAATATCAGGACGTCTGGTCACCTTACCATATAGACCTGTCTGTGTGGGTGAAATTTGAGCCCCAGGGGTCAGTTCAGGTCCAGTGTTGACATTTGCTTCTGTCTGCTCTACCCCAGTCACGAGGGGACCCCTCTTCCCTTGTCCCCCATGTGCCCATGCCCCCAGAACCTCAGTTTGCTCAGGGCAGGCCCTTTTGGTAAGGACAGGGTGACGCACGGCCCCAGACAGGAGCACGTGGGCCTGCCCCATGCGTGGTCGCGTGTTGTGGCCGAGGCTGGGCTAGCACGGCAGCCACACTGCACCGGCACCCCGAGAGGCGTGGGAGACCTTGGGGGAAATGTTCTGAGCAGGAACAGTGTGTGTATTTGTTCAGCTCTTCCTGCCCCCCGAGAAGGAGGCCCGCATGTTTGGGGCACAAAGGAGACCCCAAAGATCTGTCTAGGTGACTGTGAGTGAGCAGGGACCCAAGCCTGGGAGACCCAACCAGAGCGTGCCACCGTGCTGCAGCTGATGGCCTTGGCTTCGGGCAGCCCTGGGGCAGAGCCTTGGGCCCGGGAACGAGGCAGCGTCTGAGATGCACAGGAAGCCCGGCTTTCCCGAGCCCAGAGCCCCTTCCAGCAGAAGCACATCAGGTCATGTCACGTTGTGTTCACATATACCGGGACCTGGTGGCAGGCAGACCAGGGGCAGGAGGGGTGCGCAGGGTCCCCGTGGCAACCTCCTCTCCCCCCCCCCGCCCCCCCCCGTCAGCACAGAGCAGGCAGGATGGTGCTCTTTGCAGGGCAGGAGTGGGTGGGAATTGTATTGTTCCCTGGCTTTCTGGAATCCAATTTTGTTTTCCTATGAAAAGAGAAAGAGAGAGAGGCGGCAGGGGGAGGCATCGCACTGGGGGGAATCGCTGAGATGGGTTGGGCCACCCTTGGGGGCTCAGGGGCCTCCTGAATCTCAGTACCGCCCAGCCCGCTCTCCGTGGTGCCAGGGCCATCCCACCCACTCACCCACCAGGCCTCAGCTTTTGGAGTGGTGGTGGCGGCGGCAGATGATGGCATCTGGCCCTGAGTTGGGGAGACGTGTGTACAAGTGTTTTGTGGCTGCTTAACAAATGACCACAAGCCAGGCAGCTTAAAACCACCGGAGTTTATTTATTTAAAGTGTGTTTATTGTTGTTGTTGAGAATCCACAGCAGAACATATCTCAGCGCAGCAGTTTCCCCGTGGTGCACGTCAGTGACGCTGAGTATAACCCTGGAGCTGGGCGGCCGTCCCCCCCTCCTCTTCTGGGCCGTGCCTCACCAGAGCTGTCTGTTGGAACTTTACAGCTGCTGTTAGCGGTGGGGGCCCATGTACCGAACCAGACCCGCTGCCATCAGCTCCATCAGGACAGTGCAGAACTGTCCCGGCGGGTTTCTGAGACTCTGAACTCTGCCTCGTCTTTCTCCCTCGGAGCGCCTGGTGGAGTCCAGCTGCTGACCTTGCGGCTAGCAGCCCAACACAGAACCCACTGCGCCACGAGGGCTCCTGAGCCCACGTAACCGGGTTTTTCAGATAGCCCAGTGCCCCGGCCGACCTTTGCTCGTTAACTACCGCTGGGTTAGTAGCAGAACCTTCATGTCTCCCGGTTCTGGAGGCCGGAGGTCCAGAATCAGGTTGGCAGCCTTTCAGCTGGGCCACATTCTCCCTGAGGGCCTAGTGGTGGCCCAGTCCTGTCTCCTGAAGCTTCTGGTGGCTCCGTGAGGTCCTAGGCATGTGTCCGCATCACTCCAGGCTCTACTTCTGTTTGTCTGTCTGGGTTTCCTATGGAATGACACTGGTCATTGGATTCAGAGCCCACCCTAATCCAGAGTGAGCGCCTCATCTTGAAGTCTTGAATTTCACCACATCTGCAAGGACTTTTGTCTCCCAAAGGTCCTGTCGACAAGTTCCAGGCAGACTTGCATTTGTGGGGGGCACCATTCAGCCCACCATGTTCCCCAAGCCCCGTGTCATTTAGACCCCAAGCTGAGAACCGGCCTGCGGCTCACAGTCTGCTCTTCGGGAGCCCCCGTGTTCTCCATGGTCGGGGGGGGGGGGGCCTCAGCCTGAGGCTGGGGGCAGGCAGGCTCTGCCAGGTCAGCGGAAGCCTCTGGCCTTAGAGTTCTGTGGACGGGAGGGTGTGCTGAGGCGGCTGGCCGCAGCACTGAGGTCTGCATAATGGCCCTTCTGGGCAGGACTTCCTCTTCTGGCACATTCTCCCGGAGGACTCATCCAGCATGTAGGTCTGCGCTCAGAGCTGTTCCCTGCATCACTGGTCAGAAGGTGGGGACCTGGGACCAGGTGTGCCAGTCAGTGGCCTTACCTTACCTTTTCTAGAATGTTCTTCATGGTTGACCAGGGAGGCCCGGGGCAAGGCTGGCGGCCCTCCTGGGGGCGGTTCTTGCAGAGAGAGCTCCAGCAGGGACAGAGGTGGAGGCAGCCTCACCAACACCATGAAGGGCAGGCTCTTGAGACCAGGCAGCTGTGGGGACTGAAGGCCAGGGAGGGGCCCAGCTCAGAGAGGGGTGTCACTCCTGTCACCCGGCGATGTCACATGGGGGAGGGACTGGCAGAAGGCAGCAGGGAGAGATGCCTGAGCAGTACTGGGACCTGGAGGGGGAGCTGGTGGCCGCTCGGGGGTCCGAGGACCCCTTTCCACACTGCCTCATGGGGTAGGGGTAGGTTTCTGGGCTGAAAAGAGAGATGACCTCTCATTTGGGGTCAGCTTTCCTGGGGAGGCCCCTGCAGGGGCAGGAGGCACTCGGGAGTGGGAGGGGGGCTGTGCAGAGTGAGGTGGGAGGCGAGTGAGAATGAGGAAAGAGTGCCCATTGGACCTCCCTTCTGGGCAGTGCTGAGCCCGTGCACGCTGTGGTGGGCTGGCTGGGTTCCCCCCAAAATGTCCTGAGGGCGGATGGATGGTCAGGGCCATGAGAACACCCAGCCTGGATGGTCAGGGAGGATAAGGGCGCCCAGGTGCATGTCTGGGGAGGGGAAGATGGGGCCCTGAAAAGAGTCAGGTGGGGCGGGTGACAGGCCTTTGAAGTTCTGGGTGCAGGCAGGCAGGACGGGATGTGGTCTGGCCCAGGAGCAGGAAAGCTGCCTCCTTCCACAAGCTGGGAGGGAAAAGGCCAGGCTGGCCCCAGCGGGCAGTCAGTGCGGGGCCCAGGGGACCGTGGTGGCCCAGAGGAGGGTGACACAGGTTGTGGGGTCTAGCCACCCTGTGGGGGGGGCTCCACGGGTGGGAGTGTGGAGCCAAGGGGCCCCCAAAAGCCAGGGGAATGGACTCAGCCGCTAAAGCAGAGCAGCTGGAGAGGACTGCCACGGGGGGTGGGGGGGGGCGCTCAGAAAGGCGCGCTCCTGAAGCTGGCCCCCTCCTCTGTCTGAGCCAAGCCCCTTGGAAGCAGCGGCTGCTTCCAGGTTCCGCCGAATTCCACACGGTTCTCTTCGCAGCCAAGTGAGCGGATGAGCCTGGGAACCAAGTTTAAACAAAGGTTAATAAAGTCTGTGCTTCGTAAGAAGGAGAGAAAGGGGGGTGAGGCGGGGGTGGGGGTGGGGGGGCGAACAGCAACACCAGTGTGACAGAGAAAAAGAATCGGAGAAGAGAAAGCTCGCCAGACACGGAGCTAGAGAGACAGAGTCAGAGAAACGAAGACAGAGACAGAGGGACGGAGAGAGACGCAGAAAGAGGAGAGACTGTGGCGGCTGGCAGGGGCACCGGAAGGGCAGCCCTGACCCAGATGGTCAGCTCTCAGCTAAGAGTGTCGCCCCTGAGGCGGTGTCCCTGCCTGTGAGGTGGGGCGGGGCCCCTTAGGACTCCCCTGTGGCCCCATTCACCCACCGGGCTCCCCCTCCCCCTTACATCCCGTGTCTGTGCCGAGCGCCACCACCAGCAAGGGGGACAGAACGTGCTCTGCGTGGACGCCCCGCTCCCCGAGCCCCAAAACTTGGCAGCAGCAGCGGTGGGCCTGATTAAAGGCATTCCGGCGCATGGCGTGTTTGTGTGTTTGTGCTGTGTTTACACGCTCCGGGCCAGCTCGGGGCAGCTGTGCAGCGTCTTGGACAACTCAGCTGGAGCCTGTGTGAGTGGGGGGTGGTGGAGGGGTAGTGGTGGGGACGGGGCCGGGGGTGGGACACACACTCCCTCTTTGTCAAGGGGCTCCAGCGTGCCGGGCGTAGCCCACAGGCATCAGGAGCCACGGCTGGACAGGGCCAGGGCAGACCTCCGTTCCCAGGAGACGGAAACGTGGAAGGCAAAACCCGGAAAGTCTTAAAAGGAAACATGGGGGCACGAGCTTCAGGACCTGGATGTGACCCCAAAAGCTCAGGCAGCATAGCAAAAATAGAGGAATCGGACCGCCCCCAAGTTTTCAAAACTGCTGTGCACCCCAGGACTCGGGCAAGAAAGGGACGCATCGGGCAGAGGCGAGGCAGTCAGGCGGGCACCCGGTCTCAGGAAGCTCTAGGCTCTGGAACAGGTAAAGCTACCCTACAACTCAACCAACCGAGTGAGCCCAATTGCAACAGGACCACAGACTGGGACAGACCTCTAACCAACGAGGCTGCTAAATGGAGAGGCTCGGCTTCATCCGTCGCCAGAGAAACACAGGCCCAAACCGCAGTGACACACCATTGCCACCCCCAGGCAGACGGCTCCCATCGGGAAAGTGGAAAGCATCGCCGAGCATTGGCAAGGAGGCGCAGGAATGGGAGCCCGCCTCCTCTCCTCGGCTGCTGGGCACAGAGCACTCAGAAGTCAAACACAGCCTCGGCACGGGACCCAGCCCTTCACCTCCTAGGTGGACACCCCACAAGGATGAAAGCGTGTGTCCCCCCAAATGTATACAGGGGGGTCCGCGGCGCCCCTTTTGTGGGAACGGCCCAGATGCCCACCAGCAGACGAATGGGCAAACACAGCAGATGTGCTGCCACACTGGCATATGAATGCTCGGTGACCCACCCATGGGTGCCGGCTCTGGGGGCTCTCCTAAGGTCCTCAGAGCGGCTTTGAGCCCTAACCTTTTGTGAGCGGCGGAGCACGTTCACCGTCTGCACCCTGAAGAAGAATGAGACTCTGGGGCGCGTGCGGTGACGGGTGAGCGTGGAAGACATCATCAGCGAGTGCGTCCAGAAGGGTCCCGCCCCTGTGGAACGGCCCGAACAGGCACGCTGGACGAGTGGCTGCCAGGCCTGGGAAGGCCCTGGTGGCAGCGTGGGTTAGCGCTGGGCTGCTTGCCACAAAGCCAGCACTTGGAGCCCGCCGGCTGCTTCTCAGAACAAGGATGAGACTTTGTACCTCCTTGGCAACCCGCGGGGTCAACTCTGTCCTCTGGGGCCACTGTGCGCCAGGACGGACTGACGCAGTGAGGCTGTGGAAGAGTGACCCGCACAAGCGCCTAGCTGTCCTCGTACAGCGGGCCCTGCGCGCTGCTTGCTGCCCCCGGGCACACGTACGCTGCAGTGCAGTGAGTGCGTGGCCCACCAGGAAGCTCCGTGAGCCCGGGACCCTGCTGGGGTGGAGCTGATACTCCACGGTCCAGGAATCCCCCCATCTTGAGTCCCCTTGTTGGGACAGACCGTCTGGGGTGGCCCACGCCCCGCTTTGAATCCCATTGTTGGGGCAGATCTTCTGAGGTAAGCGGAGATTTTTCAGGGAGGATCTTCCAGACTCGGCGGTCACCCCGAGAGGCAGGTCTGAAGCTAGACTGGCTCCTTGGTCAAGGTTACCCTGTTCTTCACAGCTCTACGGTGTGGGCTGCTGCTGGGTCATTGCCAACTGACCGCAGTCCCATTTGATAAGAGTCGAACTTCCCTACCGGCCTCCAGTGCTTCCTCCTGCAGAGCCACTGGGGGCGCCACGTGCCCAACCTGAATCAGTGGCTGAGCGCTTGATTTTGCATCACCAGGGTGCCTCACAGCTCCATTTGGAAACCAAAACAGCACTGCCATCCAGTCCATTCGGACTCAGAACAACCCGCTGGGCCAGGGCGGATCTGCCCTGCGAGTCTCCAAGACTGTACTCTGTACAGGAGTAAAGGCCTCGTCTTTCTCGCTTGGAGCAGCTGCTGGTTTAGAACCGCTGACCTTGCAGTTACTAGCTCAACTCTTAACCACTACACCACCAGGGCTTCTCATTCCATGTGGTACCTTATCAAAAGGAAGGTCAGTGTCGTGACAAGGTTCCCTTGTCCCAAAGGCGGAGAGCCCTCCAGCAAAGAGGGCAGGGATGGGGGCCACCGGGTGTGTGTGTGTGTGTGTGTGTGTGTGTGCGCGCGCGCATGCTGGGTGTGGCTGGGGCACTTGATGTCAGTCTTGTGAGGAATCGGGGTGGGTGGCCTCAATGACTCTCTTGTCCCAGCCCTGCCATGTCTGCACACCTGCTCTCTCTGACCTGGATAGGTGGTGGCAGCCGCCCTGTGAGGACGTCTGTGTTGGCCTAGTGTGCTCTGGACACTCACTGTGTGTCTGAGCCGCCTCAGAGGGCAGACTGAGGCCTGCTGTGAGACACGCCCGGAGGAGGGATTGGGGGCCAGCCGGGCCCAGGGCAGGCTTTGAGCCGTTGTTAGAGAGTAGGGGTGGTCTCGGTGGATGTCTTCGTGGGCAGGGGCCCCCAGTCCAGATCCCAGGCAGCCCCAAGAGAACTCCCAACTGGGCCAGTGAGGGAACGGGCCCAAGCTCTCTGGCTCAGCCCCTGCAGCCGCAGGAAACAGCTGTTTACCTGTGTGAGGTGCTTGCCCGGGCGGGCGGCCAGTTCCCCGCTTCGCTTCCCTTCGTCCCCGAGGCCCCCCAGGCGGTGGGGAACGGCATGGGGGGGGGGCTGGCCCAGCGGCTGTGTGCACGGTTGCCAGAAGCTGTTTTCGAGGGAGGCGGGCGGCCTTGTTGACGTACACAGTGTCGCACCTAGCAACCCGCTCGGCTGCCGAGCATGTGGCCACCACAGTGGCCTGCCCCCCACCCCCAGCCCGATAGCACCTTCCCCGGGGGACTCCGGGACCCAGTGTCCAAGGTGCTTGAATGCCTGGAAGGGCTGGTGGCGTGCATGGGAAGTCCAGGGAGCCTGGGTCTGGAAGATGGCCTTGGACTCCCTGTACCAGTCACCACGGAGGGTGACATGTCTCTGCCTTGCAGGTTTGCTTCTGCCCTGACTCCTGGTCTGGCCGGGGCGTCCCACTGCCATCCCCGGTGGCCATGAGCACCATGCCCCCATCCAGGGCCCCTCCTCTCTCACACTCACTTGCAAATGCTGAGTCAGCTCAGAGGGAAGCCGCCCCCCCCCATACTTTCTGGGGGCGCCTTTCTCAGACAGCTGGCGTCTTTTGAGGACCGAGTCCGGGTCCCTGTCCCCCAGATTGCATGGCCCCGAGTGACTGTTGCATTTCTCGCAGCTCCAGTACCTGCAGCTGGGCCCCAGCCGCGGCCAGTACTATGGCGGCTCCCTGCCCAACGTCAACCAGCTCGGCAGTGGCGGCACAGACCTGCCCTTCCAGGTGAGCCCCCAGGTGCGCCCACCCCACCCCGGCCAGAAAGCACAGCTGACGGGTGTGCAGACAGCCGAGGCCACTCGATGATGGCCAGCACCCCCGCCCCCGCCCCCAGAGGAAGCACCCCCCCTGTCAGCAGGCCCGGGGCCTGGACGCCAAGTTCAGCAGCCGCTCCACCTGCCGGGCCGTGGGAGGGGGCGGCCTCTGGACTTGGCTGAGTCTCACTTGGCTTTTTGGAAAGTCTGAGGACCCAAGGGGGAGCCCCAGCGCCTGACCCCACTTCTCTGCCACGTTTCCTGGCTGGGGCCCATGCGGCGCGGCCTGGAGCAGAGCAGCGCGGACGAGCTCGCTGCTTTCACAGTAAGGACGGCAGGGTGGGGGAGTAAAATGGGCCTCTAGCCAGGCCCCCTCCCCCAGCTGGTAGAGCCCCCCATCACCCGTCACCCACCTTCCCCCCCTGCTGGGAACCAACCCAGGCCACCACAGCGTTGCAGTCAGCCATCTGGGCTGCTGGGCAGCAGCTGTAACTGTGTCCCCCACCTGAAGGAAGATGCCTCCCAGCCGCAGGCTCCCCCACGGGCCGGATCTCAGTTTCCTTGTCTGGCCAGTTGGGGCTGCTGTGGGCTGGGGTGGGGGCTTGGATCCCTGTCCCTTTCCTCTAGCTTCCTCCTCCTCCTCTCCTCACTCCTCTCGGTCCCCTCCTCCCTCCAGGAGCGGGACTATTTCAGCACAGAGCCGGTCTCTGAGGGTCTCGGTGTTTTGCACTTTCAGGCCCAGGTGGCAGCTCCTGTGTCTTTCTTTGGTGAATGAGACTCCAGGCCCAGGCACACCCCTTGTACACCCCCACAGCCCATCGGCCAGACACGTGTCCACTTCTCACCCCCTTGTTCCATGCAGCCTCCTGCCCCCTGGGACTCCCGAGTCTGTCCCATGCCCACCCACGAGGCCCCCATCTTCTGAGCATGTGCACCCTGCTGCATGGGGAGGCCTCAGAAACACGTGGGTGTCAGGGTCCCCCAACCCAGCCTGGGACCAGACTAGGTTAGCCAGGGGCTTAGCTTCACCAGTGTCAGTCCTGGGCGTCCCTGGAGGCAGCAAGGCCTGTCTTTACTCTCTAGGCCTTGATTGTATATCCTGGGGCGGGGGAAGGGTCCCTGGTGATAGGGACCATCTGCCATGAGGAAGAGGCAGAAGTGGGGTATGGAGGAGGGGGAGCCCTGAACCCAGCACTGCTTGCCTTCCAGAAGGAAGAGGACGCTTCATGTCAAAGGGGCTTGTGGGCCCTGCTGCTGGGGGTGGGCAGAGGGCCTAAGGCCAGATGGCTGGGGGTGGGGGTGGGGCGGACAGTCAAGGCTAGCTAGAGCTGCCGCATTCTCCACCGGACAGATGGCCCTAACCTCCCAGTGCCAGGCAGCAGAGGGATGAGCTGGGACAAGGAAGGGGGGCAGGGGGGTGGAGCTAGTCTGTCCATCCAGAGGGTCAGTGAACTTGCACCCCAGGAGGCTCTGGTGCCTGGCCCTGGGGTGCTGAATGAGAAGGTACAGGGCTGTGGGGAAGCATCTGCAGGGCTGGCATAGGGGGTGGGGCGGGACGGGGAGGTAGGCATGTCTCCGGACTGACCCTGAGCTTGGCACAGAGCCTCTGGTTCCTGGACTTCGTGCAGCCAGCTGGACCCTGGAGATGTCCTGGCGTTCTGCGGCCCCTTTTGGCAGCTCCCCCACCCCACCCCAGAGTGACATGGGGGAGAAGAGGTGGCTGGAGGAGGAGGGGGCTACCTGCACCTGGCAGTGGGGAGGGGGCCTGCTCCATCCCTTGCCAACTCTGGTGCTGAGCTTGTGCTCCGTGCCTGCCCTGCCTCTGAAGCCCTGGGGGTGGAGGCATTGGGGTGGTGTGGCAGAATGTGTCTGAGGGCGTCCCAGGAGTATCCCCCCCCAGATGAGTTCCCGGGAGAAAGGCGGGGCCTGGAGTGTACCCGACTCTCTTGCAGCTGGTAACTGGTGTGTGATTTCTCTCCCCCACCCCCACCCCAGACTCCCTTCCAGTCCACGGGCCTGGACACCAGCCGGACCACCCGGCACCACGGGCTGGTAGACCGAGTGTGCCGGGAGCGCAGCCGGCTCGGCTCCCCGCACCGCCGGCCCCTGTCAGTGGATAAACACGGGCGGCAGATATCCTTTCTAGGGGACCCTAGGGTGACCAGCAGACATGGAGGGGGGCACTGGAAGACAGGACTGCCCTGCTCGCCAGGGTTCCTGGCATCAAGGGGCAAGGGGCAAGCGGGAGGGCTTCCTGGAGGAGACAGCACCATGAGTGAAGAGAGCAGGAGATGGGAGCAGAGCGGGAGTAGGACAGATGAGATCACAGGAGACACGGAGTGACTGCTGGGGGTGGGGACACAGTCCTGAGGGGCGTAGCTGCTGGGGAAGGCACAGCCAGACAGCGAGGCAGGGTTCCATCTCACTTAAGCTAGCTCCCGCCCCACACTTGGGCTGCCCGCCCCTCCCCGCCCCTTAACTCCCCATTGCCAGAGGCAAAGCGGCCCAGAGGAAGCCCCTTTCCCAGACCAGAGAAGCCCCTCTTCCTCGGGCCCGGGGTGTTTGGGATGGGTCAGCTCAGCACAGAGCCTCCAGCAAGTCAGCTGATTCAGCCGCAGGCCAGGACAGGAAGCAGTGCTGGGTGCCAGGATCACAGGAGTCCTTGGGAGCCACTGTGAGCCAGTCAGGAACAATCACGGAGCCCCCGGATGCCCGGCCAGCTGTCCCCTGTGTGCACGTGCTCCGGGTGGGATGTCGCAGGGCTGGGGCTGAGCTGCAGAGCTGACCCTTAACCAGCTCACGTGGACAGCTGCCCGTACGGCACCGTGTACCTCTCCCCGCCCGCAGACAGCAGCTGGAGAAGGTGAGTGCCAGGCAGCACCAGCCCCTCTCACTCCCAGCCCAATAGGCTCAGAAGAGAACCGGGGAAGCAGCTGGAAGCTTCTAGAAGCCAGCCCTATTGTGGAAGGCCACAGAGTGCATGTCTCCCAGGGAGTCCTCCCCTTGCTCTGTAACTTGTCCCTTTGAGAAAAGAACAAGGCCACGGGCTCATGCTCGGTGCCGTTCTGTTCTGAGCGCTGCCCACGTGGTTGTTGTGAGCGGCCTTGGCGTCCGTGCCCACGCCTGGTGACCCCGTGTTCAGAAGCAAACTGCTCCCCAGGGTTTCCACGGCAGCAGCCTTGGAGAAGCTCATGGCTAAGGCTGTCTTCCAAGGTGCCTGTGGGCGGGTTTGAACCACCTACCTTGTGTCCGGTAATCCAGCAGGTAAAACTGTCTGTGCCACCCAGTGCCGCACGTTTTCACCTGTCGAAATCCAACTGTAGACTTCGACTTTTTTCATGGAAGGGGAATTGGGGAAAGTCATAGATAGCCCGAAGAGCGAGAGCCACCACGCCCGTGCATCACCACCATCTGGAAAGATCTGAAATAGCAGGGAGACATCCAGGCCGAGAGCTGTCCCGGGGAACCCTGCGTGGCACAGCCCTCGAGTGCTCACAGACAAGTTGGAGATTTGAGTCTATCCAGAAACGCCTCAGAAGAAAGGCCGGGTTACCTACTTCCCAAACCTCAGCCATTAGAATCCCTTGTGAGCACAGTTCTACTGCGGCACCCAGGAGACTGCCAGGAGGCCAGGTCATGCCACCAGCAACCAAGCGCTCCCATGCCAGGCCCGGTTCCAGCTGCCACTGAGAAAGCGGGCGAGAGCTGTTTGCATTCCGGGCTTAGACGTAAGGAAGCTGAGCCAGAGAGGTCAGGACGCTCGTTCCAGGACACAGAGCGGGTGGTTCCTCAATGCCAGCCCAGCCACGGTGGCCAACAGCCACCATGTCCTCTGCACCAAGACATTCAGTGGCCGGACCTTCTCCTGCCCCAGGTGCACTGGCTTACTCTCCCCAAAGAGTCCACTGTGCCACCTGCTCACACAGCCGAGAGCCCTGAGAGACGCAGCATCCCCCATTCCGCCCAGCAGCTTCCGGCTCTCAGGGACTCGCCCTGAGAAGCCAGCCGTCAGGACAGCCCACTCCTAGAAATTGGGTTCCCAGGGCAGGGGCCCTCGCCACCTCTGGGTTCCCAGCAGCATGGTCCCCTGGCCGACACGTCCTCCTCAGGGTCCTAAGGAGAGCATTCTTTGTGGGACCTCCTTCCAGCATCGCATCTCTGATTTCCCCCCTCCCTACCATCCATGGTTCCGTATCTGAGTGTCCTGGAGTGGGGAGTCACAGGAGAGGTCCCCAGCCAG
Organism: Tenrec ecaudatus; assembly: GCF_050624435.1. Classification (NCBI taxonomy): domain Eukaryota; kingdom Metazoa; phylum Chordata; class Mammalia; order Afrosoricida; family Tenrecidae; genus Tenrec; species Tenrec ecaudatus. The sequence continues at coordinate 24,120,160 of NC_134530.1, forward strand.
GCGTGGAGCGGGGCTGACTTCACCACAACGGCGCTTCCAAGCAAGTGTCCAAGCGCCGTCTCTGCGGTGTCTCAGCAGGAAGGTCCTATTCTCTGCCTGAAACTGAGAAGCCTCGGAGGGGACCGAGGGACAGCAGTGGCTTTGCACAGTCCCCTTTGCAACTCTGTAGCGAACAGTCTCTGGGGTTTTTCCTAGGGACAGTCCTGCAACAATCCCCATCCCGCCCATCCTGCCCACGGCTTGCCCATCTCTGGCAGGCCTGTGCCCAGGGGGTCAGGGCAGCGTTCACTGTCTCTTTCTGTCCCCAGGACCAATTCTGACTCCGCCCTGCACCAGAGCACAATGACACCCACCCCGCCAGACTCCTTCACGGGTGGGTCCCAGGATGCACACCAGAAAAGAGGTACCGGCACGGGTGAGCTCACTCCAAAAGGTTGGGCAAGCCCAGCCTGCGATCCCTTCCCCTGGCACTTCCAAGCTTGGGGGTCGATGGGCGGCCAGTGAGGACTCGGAGTGCCAGGGAACAAGGGGAGGGTCTTTGTTGCAGGGAGACAGTGCGGTGCTGCCGGAGTGGGGGATGTTAAAGGATGCATAAGAATTTCCCAAGAGAAGCAAGCTCCTAGAGGCCTTTGTTCACATGTACTTATGGCACCCAGTTAGCAAGGGTATCTACTGGCTCAGGGTAAAGCAAGCCCAGGCTGGCCAGACAGCTTCAGGTGCAGCTTGATCCAGAGGCTCTTGGACTGATGGGATTGGTGGCCCTTCTGATTTCTTTCTTGGCCCAACCGATTCTGGACTAGGCCACAGCAGCGGGGGTGGGGAGAAGCCATCTCTTCCTTCCAGTTTTTTTCTCTGTGCAACTGGGCTGGGCGTGGGTCCATGGCCCGGCCCCTCCCTCAGTGCCCCTGCGCCAAGCCAGGGCTGGAGAGAATATTCCTGAGACATTCCAGGGAAGTGGACGTCATGCCCACTGTGTGAGTCTGGGGACTTCAGAGAAACAAACCCACAGACACGCACGTAGAAGAGAGAGTTTCATAGAAAGGACAAGTGTGCATCAAGAAAACATCCCAGCCCAGTGCTGCCCAAGCCCACAAGTCCAACATTAGCCCATATGTCCAACCCCAGTGCACAAAGTCCTCCTCCGGCTCACAAAGCACATGCAATGATGCCGACTGCAGGAGGAAAGCCGAGTCAGTGAACGTGCAAGCATCTCAGTGCTGGCAGGGGTCTCCACACAGCTGCTCCAGCACCCAGGGCTGCATCACGGCAGGTCCATGGGGCTTCTCCTCAGGGATGTCTTGCAGGAAGTGAGCCTTGCCAGCTGAAGCAGGGAACTGGCTAAGGCAGCTGCACCCTGGTCCGACCATCAGAAAGCAAGAGACCAGAGAACTAGAAAGGCAAGGCTCACTGAGCCATGTATCCCTCTGCCCTGCAATTAACACCACATGTGTTTATTGGCCAGGTTGGCACAATAAACTAACTAACTCACCCACCTAACTGGTTCCCAGAGGCACAGTCAGCCCCCAGATGTAGACCCCAGAAGATTCAGTGCGGGTCAGGTTTAGAGCGTGTCAGCCTTGAGCACTTCCTGGTGGGCACAGCAAGGTCCCTGGAGAGCTTGCTGATCAAAGGGTCCTGTGGAAACCTTCACCCCTGGCCCAGGTAGGGGGAGGCTCGGCGGGGGTGGGGAGGAGGCTTTCCCTGCACCATCTTTCCTAGGCCCCCTAGACATGCAGACCCAGTGTTAAGGTGGTGATGGTAGGGCAGGTCTGTGTGTTGGGGGAGCACCCCTTTGTGCCCCCACCCCCCCATGCTAGGAAGAGATTTCTGATTCCCTCTTCTCCCCTCCAGTTTTACTATTAACGGTCCCGGGGATGGAGGAGACCCCATCAGAGGCGGACAAAAACCTTTCCAAGCAAGCGTGGGACACAAAGAAGGTAAGCACCTCGGAGCTGCCACGAGGGGAGGCCCCCAGACTACCACTGAAGTGTGACCCCCGCTCAGCTTCCAAAGAAAACCAGGAAAAGCGTGTGTCTTTAACAATGTTACGCATGCCGTGCAGCTCAGGAGTCGGTCGCACTCAGCGGTTCCTGGACGTCGTCTCTTCTTCCCTGCGCCCCTCGGCGGCGGCGGCTCTGCATCTCCTGCCAGCCCCCCTGGTCCTGTCCCTCTGAATCTGCTCACCCGTCCCCTTGTCTCCAGGTTTACCTCACCTGGGTTCCATAGGCAGGAAGTCCTACATGCAAAGTCAAGGCAGAATGCGAACAAAGGTCTCAACAAGGATACAATGAAACGAAGGAAAGCCTCAGATCAATAACAAAGCAGGCAACATTGAAACGGAAGCAGCTATCCCTTCCAGACCAATGGCAAGGTGTCACACTTTGACCTAACTACAGTGGCGGAACTCTGCCCTACATGTGCTCTGCCTGGTAACAGGGCCTGGCCCATCGCTGGTCCCCAGTCAGAGGGGATTCCCGGCCCAGAGGCTTCACCCACTGAGAGGCTGTGCAGGAGTGTGGGGCTTTCCCCGTCATCCACAGCCTCCTGCAGGCCATGCGTTCAGAACTTAAGCTCCAACACCAGTCCCTCCTTCGCGTTTAGAATTTATTGTTTATAATCCTTGGATCACACGTGGTGGTCTGCTTCTTCCCACGTGGATTTAGCTGAGTCCTCACTTAGATGCCTGCCTGTGGAAGAGCCCAGCCAGAGTATGTTCTGTCTGAGAGCTGGGCACCATCTGCGGGCTTCCCCTCATGTTGCTCCAGCACGCTTATCGTCAGTGGTCACTTCGTGGGGCGCCCACTCAGCTTCTGACCGAACCTGCACTTCACATGCACTGCAGGCCTGTCGGAGGCCCGGGTGGTGCACAGTGGTGCCCTCAGCTTCTCACCCAAAGGCTGGCAGTTCAAGTCTGTCCAGAGGTGCCTCCGAAGGCAGGTCTGGCAATCTGCTTCTGGAAGTTTTGGCGTTTGATCAGTGAAGCAGAGAAATGACTGAGCGTCATGAAGCTGCCAGGGGTGGAGGGGACCGGTTGCCATGGAGCTGACCCTGACTCAGTGACCCTATGTGTGTCCAAGTTGAACTGCCCCCCACAAGGTTTTCAATGACGGCTGTGGGGGGAAGCGGATCGCCAGACTTTTCTTCCCTGGGGCCTCTGTGTGGACTCAGGCCTCCAGCCTTGCGGTCAGCAGTTGAGGCCATTCACCATCGCCCCTCCCGAAGACCCTGGACTGGGGGAGGGCAGGCCCAGCCTGGCGGTACAGCTCTAGCCACCCCGCGTCTCCAGCGGCATCCTAAGTAAACCCAGTCTGGTGCGCTGTGCGCAGGGCGGGCCTGGGCTGGAGCTTTTAATCTGTTTAGCAATCCACCGCCATCTCGGGAGCATTTGTGGGATTCCTCCGAGATGCCCATTGTGAGGAGGTTTTGTGGCAATCTCCTAATGAAGCGAGTGTTGACTTTGGGCATTAGGAGGCCCCAGCCAAGCAGAGACTCGCCCTGCGGCATCCCGCACAGTGCTGGGCCCCTGGTCTCACGCCACCCCATGGGCTCCCCAATCGGAGTGGTTGGGTGAGGCCCCCCTCCCCACAGGGTGTTGGCAGGTGGGTGGGCAGGCCTAGCACCCCCAGCAGCAGGTCCCTTTTTTCTCAGATAATCCCTAAAGAACATGCCAGCCAGCAGTGTCTGCCCGGGGCCCAGGGGGGTGGATGGGGGGTGGACGGGCAGGACGTGGGGCACCGCTGGGGCCTCAGGAGCAGGCAGGACTCTGTCCTGTCTTGTCTCAGTCGGAAGAGGACTCTGTCCTTTGTCCCTGAACACAAGTAGCGCAGCCTGGCCTGGGCCTGCACTCTGCCTCCCACTCCCCGCCCCATCACCCCCACCCCCACACACACCCCACCCCACCCCTGCCTTTAGCTGGCCTGGGGCACCTGCAGCTCCCCTGGGGCTCTGCGAAGCCTCCCTACCCTTCCACCCTTCGGGGGGTTTTCATGGACCCTCAAAAGTTCCCTTCCATCCTCAGACCATTCCTGCCCCCAGTGGACAGAGGAGCAACCCAGGGTGATCCCACAGTGCCGTCAGGAACTCACTGGAATGCTTATTAGGGGACATCGTTGCACCTCCTGCAGGGAGTCCACGACTGCCGAGGGGGAGGGGGCTCCTAGACCCCGAGGGGCAGCCTATTGAGTCTCAAGAGGCCGCTGGCATTTACTGCTGCATGTGCCTGCGCCCGATGGGCTGTCCCATGCACTCTGTGTCCCAAAGAGGTCCCCAACCAAGCTAGTCACGGGAGTCCTGGCCGTTGAGGGGCAGCGCTGGGGAGAGGTGGGGGTGGGCGTGGGGTCCCAGGTGGGAGCCGCACTCCGCAGGACGCCACGCCGGGCTGTGGGGAACGCACGTGTGCGGAGTGGAGCTGTTCCGGAGAGCATTCAGGGCCCGGGCTCAGGCTTTTGGCCAAGCAAACTAAGCTCCCTGCCATCAGTCCATGCTGACTCATGGGGACCCGATAGGGAAAGCAGGGCTCAGCGTCCCCATGAGTCTCAGAGTGTGACTCCAAAGGAGTGGCCAGCCTCCGCTTTCTCCCTCGGAGCAGCTGGTGGTTTCAAACAGCCGACCTTGAGGTTAGCCGCCCCAGGCATAGCCCCACCACCACCAAGGTTCCTTTTCGGCCAACAGTGATGTGTTTAACTGTTTGCATGACCCAGGGTCTCCTTTGGACGCAGGCAGCCCCCTCTGACCCGCCAGGGCTCAGTGGACTGTGGCCTGTTCCCTCTGTGGACGTGGGGGCACGACCCCTCACCCAGCCGATACAGAGCCCTCCAGAGTTCCTGTGAATGCCAAGCAGCCAGACAGAGGGGGAGTGGATGGGGGCTGGCACTCTCCATATGCAGGACCCGGGCATCTGAGGAGCTGGATGGCACACCCCCCTCCCTGTGGTGGCCAGTGGACAGTGACCACGCTGTGAGTGAGCAGTGTGTGTCAGGAGACTGTGTGCCATGTCGTGCCCCCCGCGCCGTCCCTCTCAGCCTGTCCTGTCTTCTCTTTCAGACGGGGTCTAGGCCCAAGTCCTGCGAGGTTCCTGGAATCAAGTGAGTCCTTACCATCCACACCCCCTGGGGCTGCTGGGGGACCTAGAACTTTTTGCCCAGGTGCAGGGCTGCAGGGCTCTGCAGAAGGAGCTCCAAGCTGCTGGCGACCACCCAGAGAACCCCTCCCTCGACCACCCAGGAGAGCAGCCCCCACCTTGGGCCCCAGGACACCCCACCCCTGGGGAGGATGTCTGCCCTGCCCCCCTCTCAGGATCAGACTTGCCTGCGGCTTTTCTGAGCCCCTGTTCCAGGGGCCTCCTGCCTCTGTAGCTCCTGAAGGAGGGACTACGCCCCCCCCACCCCCCAGCACTCACTGCCTCTCTTGCCTTCGCCTCCAGCATCTTCCCATCTGCCGACCAGGAAGCCGCCGCCACCCTGATCCCTGCCACCCACAACACGGGGGGCTCGCTGCCCGACCTGACCAACATCCACTTCCCCTCACCGCTGCCCACGCCACTGGACCCCGAGGAGCCCCCCTTCCCTGCCCTGAGCAGCTCCAGCAGCACCGGCAATCTGGCAACCAACCTGACGCACCTGGGACTCAGCGGTGCCCCCCAGGGTAAGGCCGGCTAGGGACAGGATGGCGCCATGGGAGTGTAGCTGCCAGAGCCACACACCAAGTGGCAGAGGAACCAGACTGACCTGGGAAGCACCTCATCAGGGCTCCTGAGAGGTGCTCTTGGGGTGATTGCAGGGGTGGATGAGTCCCAGAGGTGCTTGGAGGCAGGCTGGGTAAAGCCAGCCTGTTGTAGAAGGGGGGCCCTCCAGGGTTTTCACCCAGCACTGTCTTTTGTGTTCTCTCCTGGCCCCCTTTGGGTGCCCAATCCCAAACCCCAGCCTCGTCTCTGCTCAGAAGCCATGTCCACCCTTAGCACAAGACCCTTGCAGGGAGTCTAAATCTTCCCAAGTGGACACCAGGGCCTGGACACCCTTCTCCCAGAGATTCCAGCCCTCTCCATTAGATGACTCATTCCCACCCACCTGGACACTGCCCCTTGGCCCCCAGCCTGTGCCCTTTGAGACCCTGGAGGCTGTTAACACCGTAGTTTTTCTCCTCTCTCCCCCTCCTCACACGACCCCCCATCTCCCATGACCCTGTGTGCGGTGTTATGCCCTGGGAGGCGCAGCCTGGCTTGCAGGGAGAGTGGGGCCCAGCAGGACACCCTGGGAGAGCCAGGGGGCAATGAGGTCCTGGAGCTGGCACTGGAGACGCTGCCGTGAGAGAGGCCACAGAGCCACCACTGTGTCTGTCATCCTGTGGTGGCCTCCGCGTGGCTCTGACGCCGGAAGCCCTGCCTCCCGTGCTCCACATGCCAGCAGGCTCAGCCCCGGGGGCAGGCTTCATGGAGCTCCAGGCGAAGACAGACTGGGAAGACACGCCTGGTGATCCACTGCTGACAGTCAGCTGCGCAGGCCCCGTGGCTCCCAGAGCACCTTCCCGTAGAGTGCTCGAAGCAGAGCATTGCCTGCCTGCCCCGCTTTCGAGGGAGGGGTCACTGGAGGGAGACCCTCGGTGAGTGCCGTCAGGGCGGTGCAGAGGTCCCGGGGATGCTTCAAGAAAGACCGGTGATCTGCAAACCGTGTGGCTCCTCCTAGGCCGGAAAGCCGCGGCCACAGTGGGCTCCAGGCATGGCGGCGGTCGGAAAGGTGGCCCGGGAGTAGGCACTGTTTGGCAGCAGGCGGCAGCATGCAGTGGGCGGGCTGGGAAAGCCTCGGCGAGCGGCCCTGGACTGTGACGTCAGATGAAGCTGGGAGCAAGGAACTGGGCCTCCTGGGCACGGGTGACCCCGAGCAGCCTTCAGACGAACGTCGGGCTTGGCAGGGAGACCACCTGAGACTCGGAGCCAGATTCTGCCCGTCAGTGCCCAGGCACCCTCTTGTCTGCCCGCTGGACTCAGCCGGGGTGCGGCGCAGCCTGCCCCTGCCCTGGCAGGGTGGAGCAGGAAGCAGCGAGAGACCTCTCTGCCCTCCTGCCGACGTTGTCATCTTGTCGTGGTCTCCAGGCCAAACCTGACCCCTCCCAGGCCCTCCCAGGAACCTTCACCTCCACCGAGCCAAGTCTGAACAAGTTCAGCGGACCAGCGCACAGGAGGGCCGTGTGCCCAAGAACGTGCTCAGGAGGGCAGGGCCAACGGGAGTGCCCCCATGTGTGGCCATATGGGAACTGGCGCTCTGGCAGCTGCTGGGCAGGGGCATAACTTCCAGGGCACATTTGAACTCAAGCTAGTGTCAGGGCGCGGCCCCTGGAGTTGGAGGAGCCTGCTGGCTCTCGCACATGCAGGACAGTGAGGATGCTGGGTCGCCCATGGGGGCTCACACACGTGCCATAGCACGGCCGGACCCTGGCAGCTGTCCTGCCCAGCATGACTGCCTAAGGGACACCAGCCTGCCTACAGGGATTCACCTGCCTGTCTCCTGGGCCCCACTGGGCCTATGGTGTGTGAAAGGCCAGGAGCCACCTAGGTGAACACCCCCCCCCCGCCCCGTTGCTCAGGGCAGGTATTAACCACCAGGCAGCATGAGGGCTGAATCCATGTGCGTGTCTGTGGTACAGTGTGCTCATGTGATGGGGCACTCACGTGTGTTACTTCTGAGCGCGTGTGTGGTGTGTGTGTGTGCATGCACTCATGTCAGAGAGCATGGGAGCTGGCATCCCACTCGGGGGCAGGTGTGTACCCAGCTGGCCCTCTGAGGTTCCCTCATCACCACCTGCCCCCGAGAACCAAGATGAAGCCAGACCCGCTGCTGCGAGGTCGAATCCCTTGTGGGGTTTCTGGAGCCAAATCTTCCCAGAGACAAAGACCCCCGACTCGTTCCTGAGGAGAAGCTGGGGGCTTAAACCACCCACCTCCAGGCTAGCAGCCTTGTGCCCAACCCACAGTGCCCCCCAGGGCTCCTGGGCCTGAGACAGGACTGAGTCTCCATTAGCCACAAGCCCTATCTGACCCTTTCTGCTCCGGCTCTGTCCCCTGCTGGGTAACACTTAGCTAACTCCCAGCTCCTGGGCCCCCTGGTGTGGGAACTCAGAGATGGTAGGGGAGCAGCAAGGGGCCCCCAGCACCACTGTCTGTACCCACTTCTGGTGCCCAGCGGCATCTGGGCAGAAACCCGCAGTCAGGCTTCAGCTAAAGCAGCCACACGCATGGTGCCCGGCCCTCCAGCCCTGAGGCCACAGGAGCCAGGGGGCATCTGAGGGGAGGGGTAGCAGGGCTGCTCTGTTGGGGCAGCCGCCCTGGGCATGGAGGCAGACGGAGGTGGAGAACTAGGGAAGGGGAGGGAGGGAAACTCAGAATGAGAGGGAGGGAGACAGGGAAAGCTGCTGTCCCCTTGCTCTCTGGAAAGGTCCCCACCAGTCGTGGGTGGAGCAAGCCTGGTTCCGCCCAAGTAATCCTTGTCTTCCCTAATGCCTTCACCTGTACGGTTTGAGAACTCGGAGAGTCAGACAGCGGAACTGGCCTTGATGGCCAGATTCCCTAGAACAGTGGTTCTCAACCTTCCTTGTGCCGGGACCACTTCGTACAGTTCCTGTTGTGGTGACTCCCCACAACCATCAAATTATTTTCCTTGCTACTTCAAGGGTCATTCGGCCCCCAAAGGGGTCGAGACCCACAGGTTGAGAACCGCTCTCTTAGAGCTTCCGCATGGGTTTGCTAGGACCTCGTGTGGCCCTGGGAGGCGGTCTAGACTGAGAGGCCATATGGGGCTTTCCGGGTACCCACAGGGTCAGGGCCTTGGGCACCAGCATCCTAGTATCACATGCGGGATTTCCGACCCAGACATGCCCCGGGGACTTGGCTGCCCAGGGAAGGGGGTGGGCAGACTCCAGCAGGGGCAAATGCATTGGGACCTGGGACAGGAAGGCACTTGTGTTTCTAGCTTGAGGGGTGGAAGCAGCACCCCAACACAAGAGGATGTCCGGGAGGGTGGGGGTGGGGGTGCGTGAGAGGTGGCACAAGTGGACTCGTTCACTGAGAAAGGGTGGGGTGATGAGGGAACCCACAGGGCTGGGTTGTAGCTACCTGGGATCCACAAGAGTTCCTGAGAAAGGGGGGCTTTTGCGTTTCCCCAAGTCAGGAAGTACCCAGAGTGGCTGTACCTGGCTCTTCCTGCTGCCCTTCTTATCCCCGACTCCCAGTTATCTAGTGGCCCCAAGGATGCCCTGCGCGTGCGCACACACCAACTACATACACATCCCTTCCTGGAGTACAATCAGATCCCAGAGTAGGCTCTCCTTGGCTGAGCCTGGGCACAGGTCCATCCTGAGCTAATCTCACATTTCTGAGGCAGGGGAGGGTCTGCACCCCACACCCCTCCTGGACCTGGCAGTAGGAGGGGCCCAATGGGCAGGTTGGACTGGTGGTTATCAGCACGGGGAGGTGGGGTCCCCATTCTCAGAGCTTACACCTTGCCTTCCTACCTCCCTTCTAGGAATGACCACAACGGGCTCCTCGCCGGGCGTTGGCCCCCTTTCCCTGAGCACGGATGCCAGGCGGCAACAGGCCCAGCAGGTGCCACCCACCCTGTCCTCACTATCACCCATTACTCAAGCGTGGGGCCGGAGGGCGGGTTGGGAGACGTGAGGGGGTGTCTGTGGGATCCCACAGCCCCTCAACAGATCCCTGGTGCCATCAGAGTTGTGAGCCGCATGGTGGGGGCACAGACCAGCCACGGGAACCTTGTCCCTCATTGCTCACCGTACCCATGCGAGCGTGCCAGGCACTCCTGAGCAGGCAGGCCCGGGAGCTTGGTTCAAGTTGAGAGCCCCCAGTCAAGTGTCAATAGAGTTTTCCTGGGGTGCAGAGTGCAGCTTCGTGGTCCCTGACTGTAAGGTGGAGAAGAGGCCTGTGCCCAGGGGGGTGAGGGTGGGGAGAGGAGGCCCACATAGGGTACTGCACTCAGCTGCTCACTGAAAGATGAGCAGCTTGAGTACCCCCTAAAATGACCATCTGAGTATCTCCAGACCCTGGGGTAGGGGACCCCACTGACCTCCTCTGGGACTCTGAGTCCTGTCATCTGACCGACTCCTGCCATGGGGTGCTGTGCCCACGTCAGTCCACACCCATTGGGGGGAGGGAGAAGGGCGCCTTGGCAGGAGAGGCCCTCCATGCTTTGCAGCGCTGCCACGGGAGCCGCCAGGTGGGCGGTCCATGCCCTGGGAAGAAAGGCCTGGTGGTCAATGCACATGGGGCCCCCTGAGCAGTCTGCCTACTGGCAACTTGGTTTTGTAAGAGATTTGGAATTAAGTTTTTCCCCTTATATTTCAACAAAGCACCCTGACATTCCCCCCCCGCGCCCCCCCCAACAGACTCACCCAGGGTTCCTCCCTCCCCTGCCTAGCCTGTCTTGTAGTCTCCTATGATGGTCAGGTGAGGGGACCCCTGGGCCACAGCCAAGACGGAGGACGGTCGGCCCTGAGCACTGAGCCTCTGTGGCCTCCGCTCCTCCATCCTCTCCAGGCCGTGACCATGGACGCCCTGTCCTTGGAGCAGCAGCTGCCCTTCGCCTTTTTCACGCCCGCTGGAGCCCCACCCCCGCCGCAGCCACAACCCCCGCCACCCCCGCCACCCACCTCGCAGCAGCAGCAGCAGCCACCGCCCCCAGGGGGCCCCCTGATGCCCAGCGCCAGCCTGCCACGCGGCCCACAGCTGCCCCCACTCCCAGTCACCCTGCCGTCTTCGCTGCCCCCGTCCCCCGCCGAAAGTCCTGGTCAGCCACCCCTGGGGATCGATGTTGCATCGGTGAGCTGGGCTGGGAGCCAGGCCAAGGCCTTGGGGAGGGGACCGCCAGGGGGCAGGGGGTGAGACCAGGGTTCAAGTGGGGGACTCAGGGAGGAGGGGTCAGCCTGTAGGGGGCTCAGAGGGAGTGAGGCAGTGGCCCCAGTGGGTAGATGGAGAAACTGAAGCACAAGGAGGTGCTGCTGGGCCAGACTCCATACCAGAGGGGCTCCCACACCCTCCCTGTTGCCTCTCTTGAAGCCCACCTTCCTGGGTCTGGCTTCCATGGAGAGAGGAGCTCCCAGCACCCAGGGGATGGACTTCTACTGGGGGTGACTGAGGGCAGCCCTGTGGGGCTCAGTGTCACCAGAGTTTGGCTTGGCTGCACCCCCATGTTCTCCATGCGACCCGGGTGTTCAGGTTCCCAGGGGCAGGGGGTCCAGCTGCCTAAGCCAGACCCAAGGGAGCAGCCAAATACTTGGGGTGCGGTGAGTCCCCCACTTATCTTGGAGACCCCACCATGTTCCCAGCCCACCCTCAGAGAAGGGGTGTCAAGGTGAGGCTGCCAGGTGCCTCTGGCCCCTGACCCCTGGGCTGGTCCCTCACATTGGAACTGGGAAACCTTAGGGACCTGAGTCAGAGTGGGCTCAGGGGGTGGGGGGGTGTGACAGACCCCACCCTGTGCCGAGGAGGGGGAAGGGCTCTTCCAGGAGGCCGGTGTTATGGGTGGCTGCGCCCCATGCTCTGGGGGCCCCCTGTCCCGCAGGCCCCGTCCCTGCAGCAGTACCGCACGAGCGCCGGCTCTCCTGCCACCCAGTCTCCCACCTCGCCCGTCTCCAACCAAGGCTTCTCCCCTGGGAGCTCCCCGCAGGTGAGGCCCCACCCCCTCCCTACACCCCCACCCTGCTCCTCCCTGTCAGTCAGTCAGACAGGGGGCGATACCAGACTGATGGCCATCAGGTGGGAGGTGGGCCTGTGCAGGGGGGCCTACCTGGATCCTGGTAAGAAAGCTCACTCCCTCCCCCCCCCCCCCATTGCTCATATCTCTTAAAGTCCTGGAGCAGGAGCAAGGGGCAGGGAACTTTGAGTTTGTGTTAATGATCCTGAGCCCCTCACCCCAGGGCCCAGGCCACCCTGGAGGCTCCATGACCATAAGCCCCAGAATCTGCCCTCTGATGTGACTCTGAGCCGAGACCCCAACACAGCCCAGCCTCTGAGCTCCCAGAAGCAGAGGAGACCCCCCACTTTGGCCTTTACTGTGGGGAGCAGAGGTGGCCAGGGCTGAGTCATCCTCAGCGAGAGGATGGGTACCCTTATAGGGTCTTGAGTCTTTCCCCATCTCGCACACAGGGAGTCAGGGCGCTCTGCCCATGTCTGCCAGGGTTTCTGTCATCCCTGGCCACCCCCAACCCTGCATTCACAATAAGCACAGATTGGTCCAGATCTCTGACCCAGCCCAGTCTCCTGTCCCCTGAGCCTGTCAGCCCCCACCCCCCACTCCAGAGCTTCTGGCCTGCCCTTGCCCCGTTCGGGTTTCGGTCCACCTTCTCAGAGAAAGCAGCTCCCTGGGCCCTTCTGGCCTGCAGCCGTGGGTCTCTCTGAGCCCGCCCTGGGAGCTGAGATGCTTCCACCTGCACCCAGACCCTGAGCAAGACCGCAGGAGGTCCTGTGGCTCTGTCTGACAGAGCAGGGGCTTCAAGGCCAGGCCAGTGCTCTCCTAAGAGAGAGAGAGACAGACAGACAGACACACACCTTCCCCACCAACACCGCCACCAACTCCCGCCATCACCGCTCAGGGGAAGGAAGCTCCTGGGCCAGGCCTGTGCAGGGGCAGTGACTCGGTGAGCTCGGATGTTGCGGGTCGTGTGGCATCTACACTCACTCCCCACGGTCTCCAGCCACACGTCACCCTCAAGGACTGAGCAAGCAATAGCCAGGGGACATCCCCGAACTACTACTCAGGGGTCAGTTCCCCTGCTACTACTCAGTGAAGTGTCCAGCACACATGGCAGGACAGGCGTCCCCCTGTTGATCACTTGTCAGACCCAAACTCTGAAGCAGGCTGGCTGGTCCCGTACAGTGCCACCGCTGTCTGACCTCTGCGTCCAGGGCTATCAGGGTGGGGGCAGCCTGTCCAGGGACAAGCACCCATCCAGCCCTGGTTTCAGAGAAGCCGTCTCTTCCTTGGCCGGACTCACTCTGTGCCATCGAGTCGATGCCGACCCATAGCCACCCAGTAGGGCAGGGAAGAACTGCCCCTGTGAGTTTCCTGACGGGAGTAGAAAGTCCCCTCTTTCTCTGGAAGAGCAGGAGGTGGTTTCCAACCGCTGACCTGGCGGGTTGCAGCCCAGCACGTTTCACCCCTGCGCTGCCCCGCCCAAGCCTGGGGGCGCCCTTTTGCACCATGTCATGCTGTTTTGCCAGGACCGCTGCCCCACCATCCCACAGAGGGGCCTTCAGACAGCACTGTGCTCACAAGCCAATGTCCGCGCTGCTCCCCCGGGGAGGGGCCTTCCTGCTCCTGGCTTCTGAGCCCCTGCAGCTGGGCTGTCGTGGCATCTTCCCGGCTGGCCGCCTCTCTCCTAGGGCCAGGAGTCACCTGCTCCTGTAGGACCTCATGTTCCCCTGAGGTCACTGGGTCTGCCCAGGTCCTTCTTCCACACCAGGCCTCGCTTGGCCACGGGGACGGGCAGGACTGGCACAGCTCATGGAGAAACAGGATCTGCCCCCAGCATGCCCGCATCCTGCCCTCTCCAGCTGCTTTCCTGGCCTCGAGAAGCCGAGGGGCATCTGTCCTCCTGGATCCCCGTGTCTGTTCTCAGCCCTGCTCACTGTCACCCACAGCTGCCAGCTGGTCAACCCCATACTGGTCTCACCAGAGGCTGCCCCACCCTGGCTGTGGTCAGAGTACCTGGGGACTCAGTCAGCGTCCGCCCGTCAGGGCATGCCACGGGCTTTCTCCAGAAAAACCTCAGGGGTAGAAGGTCCAGGTGTTTGCTCAGCGTGTGGACACGCGGCCAGCCCACGTGTTGTGTAGCCCGTGAGGGCAGGAGGACAGTGGCAGCGGCTATGTGTGGGGGCCCCTCTGGGGCCGCTCGTGTTGGCGCTCCCTGCTTGTCTTGACTCTGTCCACCCGCCCTGGGTCTTTTCGGGAGTCAACTGGGAAGAGACCCCCAAATACCCTTTTCTGTCCTGAGTCGGGGAGGTGACCCAGTCACATCTCCCTCTCTGGGGCTTACCCCTGTGCTCCCAGCACACACCCGTGGAGGAAGGACTGCCCCCTGTCTGAGCCCAGGGTGACAGGCTGCCTGGGAGGAAGTGGCTATCCCAGGGCATCTGACACCCCCCACCTCTTCACCTCCCTCCTGAAGGCGGGGTCCCTGGAGCAAATGTCACCATCCCCCCAAGTCCTAGAAGGCTGACTCAGCCAGAGCCCCTCACCCAGCAGCCTCTCTGTCCACAGCACACTTCCACGCTGGGCAGCGTCTTTGGGGACTCCTATTATGAGCAGCAGATGGCAGCAAGGCAGGCCAATGCCCTGTCCCATCAGGTGAGCCGGGGCCACGCCAGGGCCCAGTCCCAGCAGCCCAGCCCCAGCGGGGACGGGAGTGGGCCTGGATGGTGGGATAGCACCGAGACAGGCCATATTACCTGGACACTGGGTGTCGGGAAGGGGGCCATGGAGTAGGGTGGGGATTAGGGTGGGAAGGCAGGCCCAGCAGAGTGGGGGGGGGGTGAGACAGGATGCAAGGCTGGCCAGGTTGGGAGCAGGCGTTGGGCTAGGGGTGGGGTCAGGGCCAGGAGGAGGTGAGACTGGCACTCCTCTAGCTCCACCTTCGTCCATGGGGACCCAGGTGGGCTGTGGGAGGGTGTCCCCGGGCTGATAGCCACGTGGTCCCCGGCCCGCAGCTGGAGCAGTTCAACATGGTGGAGGGCGCCATCAGCTCGAGCAGCCTGTACAGCCCGGGCTCCACGCTCAGCTACTCGCAGGCCGCCATGATGGGGCTCACGGGCAGCCACAGCAGCCTGCCGGATGCCGCGCCCCTGGGGTACCCAAGCCACGGGGGAATCCCCAACATCATCCTCACAGGTGAGTGGGGACTGGGGAGGCCGGGACACATACTCCCCTCCAGCCGGAGCGAGATACAGCCACGCCCCACTGGACCCTGGTTGGCTGGGACGTGTGCCCAGGGCATGTCTGACATGTGTCACAACTGGCACACACCATGCCCAGCGTCACTGAGCGGCCTAAGCAGGGCCCCCTCCAGCACCGAGCTTAGACCCTCCACATCCCCCCCGCCCCGGCTGCTGATATGGAGAGGAGGTAGTACGCTCCCGTGGTCCCATGCTGGCATCTGCCAGGGGAGCCTCCGGTGGCCTGGGCTCCCCTAGAGGAGTCCCTCCAGCACAGAGGGGTCAGCGGTTTGTCCACCCACTTCCCAGATGGGGAGACGGAGGCCCAGAGCCTCATTTCTTGAAGCACCTGGGGCTTCATGGTTTGAAATCTCTGCCCCAACCCCCAACTGTGCAGCACTGTGTCCCCACAGGGAAGTCCTTGGCCCTCCACTGCCTTCCCCGTGCCCACACTGCCAGCCCAGACCCGTGTGCTTGCCCACGAGAACCTCCTGGTAGAGCCGGGGTTGCGTGGAGGAGGGGTCCTAGCAGGACCCCTGCTTGGGACCAGATCGCCCTCTGGGAAGGGGTGTCCCGTGGCAGGTAAGGCCGTAGAATAGCAGCCCTGGCCTCCACTTCCTTCGTGCCCCTACAGATTGCTGAGGTGACAATTGCCCAGGTGAGAACTCCTGGGCATAGGAATCCTACTGTCTCCAAGACCCCCTGCTCTGGGGCCTTCTCATCTGCTGGCGTCTTAGGACACAGCCCATATTGAAATCCACCCCCCAGTCCCACTAGTGTGTGTAGGGGGATTCACAGAAGCTCGAGGGGCCCCTGGTGGTGAAAGTGGGGAAGTGCACGTCTGCAAACTGTAAGTTTGCAAGTGTGAGTCCCCCTCCCCCGGCGTCTGGGGAGAAAGGCCGGGCCATCGAACCTGCCAGGCCAGATCTTCTCGGGTCACCACGACTCCGGGTCCACTCGTGCAAATGGGTCTGTTTGGGGGTTGGGTTGTTTTTGAGACGCAGTCTGGTTTAAACTATCTGAATCCCCGGAAATGTGGTTTCAACTCACTCTCCCAAATCAGTCACTCTTGCCTGTCTTCCCCGTCGGCACTGTTGCCATCCAGGTCCCATGACCATGGGGGGCAGACACCCCTGGCCTTCACACACTTCATGCCAGTGGCAGCCCTCTGAGTGTGAACGCAGATTGTCTGCAGACGTTGCCCAGTGGCCCCCGGGGCAGAGAGTTACCTTGGGTGAGAGTGTGTGTGTGTGTGTGTTGGGGGTGGGGGGGGGCACAGTGGTCACCGACAAGGAGTCCAGGGCTCAGCTGGGCCTTTTGTCCCTCCCCCAGTTACTGGCGAGTCTCCACCCAGCCTCTCGAAAGAGCTAACCAATTCGCTGGCCGGGGTTGGTGACGTCAGCTTCGATGCCGACGCCCAGTTCCCCCTGGATGAGCTCAAGATTGACCCCCTGACCCTGGACGGGCTGCACATGCTGAACGACCCCGACATGGTCCTGGCCGACCCAGCCACCGAGGACACCTTCCGGATGGACCGCCTCTGAGCAGCTGCTGCCACCATCGCCGCGCCCCCGCCGCGGTCAGTGGTCCCCACAGCGCCGCCACGCACTGGCCGAGCTTGTATTCTGAGCTTGCCATGCTGCCAAGCGCCCCCCACCCGCCCGCCTGCCCGATGCCTCCCGGTTGTCACCCACTCACTTATCCCAGCGTGAGGCTGCCGGCCGGGCTGGGTGGGGCTTGGAGGCCTGAGCCACCAGCTCACGGCCGCCTTCTGGTTGTCCCTGCCCGCTCGCCTGGGCCGTCCGCTTGGCACTGGGTAGGGGTTGGAGGCTGAGCCCCCTGCCTGTCGCCGCCCCTGCGCACTCTCGTCTCCCCCTCCCCCCCTTGCCTGGGGCGAGAGTGTGTCCATGTAAGTAGCAGAAGCATGTGATGGGGCCGCTGGCCTGGGCGCCTCGAGGTGCCCCTTCCGACTGTTGTCCAGCTCTCACTGCCTCCCACCACCCCGCCCTCCGCCACCCCAGGGAGCCGGTGCCAGAGGGGGCCCGGGCCCAGAGCAAAATAAACACTATTTTGACCGCTGCCCTTTCTATTTCTGAGCACACGCAGGGTCCGGGCTGCATGCAGCGGAGGTGCCATGTGGACGGAAGCAGCCCTGGCAGGAGCCTTTCCCCCTGCCTCTCCCCCGGCCCCCACCCTGGCCAGTCCCTGGTCACCGCTGCTGTGAGATGCCCTTCCTGGTGCCCCACCCGCCACCCCAGGCCTGGAGGACCATCGGCAGCCGCTCAGGGAGGCTTTCATCATCTTCCCACCACCGCGGACCTGTCCTCGGGTGTGCGTGCTCCCAGTCTGTCTGGCTTTGTAAAGGCGGGTGGGGTGGGTCGGCCAGGGCCCCTCTGCTGTGGTTGTTTTTCTTTGGTTCATGTTTACATTTTGCTCATAGACAAGAACCGAACACTTCCGGCCGACCCCTGGCTGCCAGCATGTTTCAGCCCCAGCCCCCTCGTGTATATTTTCACTCTTCACTGGAATGGGTACACCCCAAGTTGTCCAGAGTGTTGGGTCCGCAACCCTGAACCTGCCAGCACTTCAGCTCCCTGGGCAGGAGTTAGAGTTTTTATTTGAGAGGCTGTGAGGACCACATAGTGTTCCTGGCTGTGGACGTTGGGCTGGACAAAGGGGTGCCTTCCAAGCCCACCCCCCACCCAGGTTCTAGAAGGTTCCAGGTGCTTCTAGAAATGCTCCCACCCCCAGGCCAGTGATGGACCTGAGGCTGGGGCTGGGCCCTGGACCATCTCTGACCCTTTGCCCTACAGACCCCTTGAGGGGGCTGCGGGGTGGCCCCGTGCTCCGCAGCTACTTTGGAACGTGAGCCTGCTCCACCGCTCGCCTGCTCTCTCTCCTGCTGGCCCTGCTCAGGCCGGGGGCTTTCCCTCTGGTACATGGCCCCTGACGGCCGGACTGCCCCTCACTGCCCGTGACACTATGGCCAGCCCCTGTGAGCTCATCGCTCTCTGAGAGCCAGCCCCCTTTTCCTGGTTCTTGAGGCAACGTGTGCAGGGGCTGGGATCAGAGATGGGGACTTTGTTATTTTTTTTTAAGAGAAACTACATGTAACCTGTACATAGGATAATTTGATGATTAGACTTGTACGTGGGACTTTTAAACAACGGCCTTAATTCCGTGATCTCCATCTGCCCGACCAGCTAAGGGTCAGTGGAGGGCGCGTTGATTTGGGGGACCCATGTCCTGCTGTGCACCCCTGTGTTGTATGAGCCAATAACCCAGCTGTCTTTGTGTTGCTTTGCCTCCAGGAAGTGACCAGTGCGCCTGAAGTTTCGCAGGGACAGGGGAGGTTGAGGCCAACTGGGAGGCGGTGTCGGTGTGGCCAGGCTCAAAAGGATCCCGTTCTCCTAGCTCCGGGCAGTGGGGTAGGATTGCTCTGGCTCGATATCCCTGCCGTTCATTACGCTGAGCTGCCAGGCCTCTCCGAGACAAACAGCAGGCAGGATTAGCCCTTTGGGGGACTCTGGGGTCCTGCAGATAGGCCTGTGCTTTTATCATCATTGCGTGGCACAGGCAGACACTCCAGTTTGTCCCCAACCTGATCGAGCCTCCCACCCCCCAATAGATCCCTGCCTCTGTTTCCCCTCTAATCTTGGGTCTTCAGGAACAGAGGGCTTGCTCTCATTTGGCACCTGGGCCCAGGGGACCTGGCTAGCTCCCCACTGTTATCAGAAGAGGGGTTTGTGCCCTGGGAGCTGCCAGGACAGGGCACCCCGCATCACAGATAATAGGCGACTGGGTGAGACACTGGCTCCCCACACTGCCCTTAAATGTGGAACAAGCCAGTGCTGTTGCCCTCTTCCTGCCCTCTTTGCACGCCCCACCCCCTCCTGAGGCCTTCCCAGGAGGATGGGGGCCAGGCTCTCAGAATGGAGGTCCTGAGACCCGTCAGGGTGCCCTAAAGCCTTGTCCACACTTTGTCAGAGTTCAGGAATTCTGCAGCTGCCGGCACACAGACACTGAGTGGCTGCCTAGTTAGAGGAAGCCCATCGCATGGGTGCCCGATGGGTGGGCCCTTCTGTAGAAGTTCAGGGGCCCCCAGGCCTGCCTGGCACAAGGCTGTGGGTGCCAGGGGAGGTGTGGCACGTGGCGGGGGAGCCTTCATCTCAAAGGACATCTCCACTGGTGTCTGCCTCCCACTGGCTCTCTCGCCGTCCTGTGCCCTCTGAGGTCCTGGGTCACGGTCAGGGAGGCGTGGCCATGTCTCTGGCCTGGTGTTGGGGCAACGGTGCCCCCAGGAAGGTGGTCTGGTGATGTGGTTGTGTTGGGTTGTGATCAGAAAGGTCTGCAGTTCAAAAGCGCCAGTTGCTCAGGGGAGAAAGAGGAGGCTGTCCACTCCCATCAACGGTGACCGTCTCAGATACCCACAGGGGCAGTTCTATCCTGTCCCAAGGGTACTGGGAGTCGGGAGGGACTTGATGGCAGTGAGTTTGGTGCCCCACGATGGCATCCCAAGGCTGGGTGTAGTTAAATGATGTGAGACCTCCACGCAGAGGGTGAGGCCCCACGTGTCTCAGGCTGTCCTGTCTGACATGGAGGCGGACCTGAGTCTGGGCCTGGGCCTGGCACTGGCTACAGCAGAGCTCAGCACCTGCTGGTGAAGGCCACCTCCACCCAGTGTCTTGGGCCTGATGAGACCCTTGGGGAATTCAGAGGTTTTGAGGAGGCAGGGGAGCAGCCCCATTTTGGTCCCTCCTATCACTTGTGACCAAACATTAACTATGCACCTGCCCCGTTCTGTGTTCCCCAAAGCTGTCTTGGCACCCCAGTCTTGGCTCAGGCTGAATGGAGTGGGTGATGCCTGGCAGTATGGAGGGGCCTTGCCTCTGTCCTCCCACCCTCATCAGGGTGGCAGTTCTGGTCACCCTCACCAGGCCCTGGTGGCACCATTCACTGTCGATTCAGGGGCCCCTGCAGAGTCTAGGGCATTGGGGGATCCAACATGCAGAAGCCCAGTGCAGGAGGAGATGCTCAGTGCGGGGGCTGGGGCTGGGAGACCCCGGGGCTGTGACATCAGAGGGGTGACAGTGTGGGGGCCCGGGCTTGGAGGGCCTCGTTGTGGCCATAGAACACCCTTGGCTTGGGGCTACAGGTCAGCCCTGAGGTCGTGGACCACTGTTCATCTGGGGTACAGCAGGGGAGCTAGGGCCCCCCTGGGGTGAGCAGCATGCTGGATGCATTATACCCTCTGGGCCCCCACTTCTGGGCATCTCCCATGCTGTGCAGCCCCTGACGTCCTCCGATTGCTCCTGGGCAGGCTCTCTGCTCAGTGGTCAGTGATGGGGAGAGGCCCCCTCAGCCTCCACAACCCTGCCAGGCACAGGCAGGCCTCACCCCTGCGCAGGCTGTGGTCACTGTTCTGTGACTATTGCTCCCCAAGAGCAGAGAGGTGCGACAACTTGCTCCCCGTGGCCTGCCCCGTGGTACCTGGCTCCACTCACAAGGGTATGGAGGGTCAGGGCCACGCTCTGCCTAGCCAAGCCTTCAGTGGCTCAGAGCATCCAAAGGTGGGGTCTGGAGTCTGGGTGAGCTCCTGCTGCAAGGGGCCTGTGTCCCCATCTACAGGGGACTAGGATTTGGGGGCAGTTTTGCTCAGCCTCATTAGCCCCAGCACCCTGACTGGGAGGCTACCACGTGCCCCCCACCCCTCGGTAGGAATTCCCAGGGGCTGGTGCCCCGCTGATATATGCAAACCCGTGGCCTGCCCTCCCCCCAGCATGTACTGTGGCGGCGGGGCTGGCTGACTGGCCGCCCTCCTCCCTCGGCGCGGATGCTTCTGTCTTTGTACCTTTGCATCTTTGTAATGAAATGTAATAAAACTCCAATGTTTTCGTCTCTGCCTCATCCTTCCTTCCATCCTCTATCCGCCCCCGCTCCGGAGGAGCCAGAGGCATTCCCAGGGATCACCCATGGCCCTGTGTGAATATAGCAAGGCCAGGGAGCCCCTCGTTGGGCCCAACATCTGGCCAGGGGTGGACCCCATAAACTTGGGTCCGAGAGTCCCACTCCTGGGTTCTGGGGCATATGCACGTGTGTGGGGGGGGTGGGGGGGTGGGGAAGGGCGCGGCAGGGGCAGCGCAGTGCAGGCCTAGCGGGAGCAGGACCTTCCTATGTCGGGCCAGAAACTCCCAGTCCGCTGCAGGATCCTCGGGTACAGGGGAAACCCCAGTCCAGCCCTCTGCAGACAGGCAGCAGCACCGTTCACACACACACACACACCGCTTTATTTCGCCCGCTCGCAGCCCCCCTCCCTTCTCCAGACTGAGGGGCAGCCCGCAGCCTTGCCACCGGTGCAGCTCGTCCCATGGAGAGTCCCCAAACCCAGTCTCTAGGCTCTCCGCCTCTGGGCCTCGTAGTCTTCGGGGATGGTGTCTGCGGAGGGGCGTGGGGAGACGGGGGAGGAGCGGTAAGGGGCGTGGCGAGAAGGGAGGGGCGTGCCCACCCGCCCCAGTCTCCCTAGCGCTCTGCTCACCGTTGCAGCGGTAGCGCAGGTTGGCCCAAATGATGTTCTCTTGGGAGAAGCAGAAGACCCCCAGCCGGCCGCCCCGCATAGTGGTGTCCAGTATCACGTTGCTGTCGGCCACCAACTCTGGCCCCTCGTAGAATCGCACCCTGGGCGACGAGGAAAGGCCAGTGAGGCGGGGCCAGGAAGAAGCCCACCCTCTGTGCCCTCAGTGTACCTGCCCGGGTTAAAAGGACCCTCACTTGGGGGTGGGATGGGGGTGGAGGGCTGTCAAGTGTCAGCATGGGCGGGGCTTAAGCATGACCTAGGAACCAGTGTGGAGCTGACCCTCCAACCTGGAAGGATAGAGGCAGGGTGGGGAAGACCCACTGTGTGCATCTCCCCTCCTCATTCCCGTTCCCAGAGGAGGAGACCCAGGGCCCCCGAGGCAGGGCAGGGTGCAACAGGGAGTGATCCGGCCCATTTGTGGGCGGGGCCCCACCTGATGTAGCCCACTTGGGGCCTGTGCTGCAGGAACCAGCGGTAGGACGTCTTGTCCTTCCAGCCCACGTTGCGAGGGTCCTTCCACAGCAGCCGCACCTGCGACGCTGTGTCCCCCGTGTGCCACAGCGCATTCCGCAGCTGCTCCCCAGGGCCCGTGGACGACTTCACGGCCTGTCACCCCGCAGGAGACAGTGGGGAGGGGCTCAGATGGGCCGGGTCAGCATAGCCCACCCCCAAAAGCCTGGCAGGGTTGCAGGGGTGCTAGTAGGGGTGGTGGTGCTGGGTGAGACCCCATAGGAGTCTCCTCGATGCTAAATAGGGGCTTTTAGTGGGTTGTAGGGTGGAGTTGGCCTTGGGGCTTGTGAGAGGATTTGAGAGCTAGACAGGTTTGGGGTCTGGGAGGGTGTGGGGGGGCCTGCAGGAGGACCTTAGCACGTTTTGAGGGGTCCATTGATGAACCATGTCTGAGGACCTGGAGGAACTGCTGAAGGTTCAGGGCTATATTGGGGTTGGGAGTCTCGAGAGCCATTTGGAAGTGCTGAGAGAAGGTTTCCGGGTACAGGGGTAGTGTTGAGGGCTTATGGGAGGATTAGGGTCTGTGGAGGGGTCTAAGGTCATGTAACAATGGAGCTGGAGGCCTGGGAGAGCCTGCAGGCTTTGGCAGGTGGGCATGTGGAGAGAGAGGAAGAATATTCCAGAAGGGTCTTTGGGGGAGGTCAGGGTCCTGGTGAGGTTTCAGGGAGGTCAGAGGTGGTGGAGGAGAGCATTAAGGAGAGGTCTGAGGGCCCCCCCAGGGACACAGGCCTGGCACCCCTCCCACCTTGAGCTGTATGCCCGGCTCGGCCACAGCACGGAAGGGGTTCGCCTGCCAGTACGTCTGCTCCATCTGCTTCCACATAACCACGTAGAAACTGGAGCTGTCTTGGTAGCCGAAGATGAAGCCGGCATAGTCATCATCTGTGATGGTGTTTACGTGGAATGTGCCCTCGAAGTCGACGCCGTTGAAGGCCGTGTAACCTGCAGGGGGGGGGCGGGGAGAATGAGGGCTACCATGTCGGGTCTACCTACCGTCTTTGCAGGCCCTATGGAGACTCAGAATGGACCCTCCAGGCGCTTGGTGACTCAGCACCCTAGACACAGCCAAGGCCATAGAGCTCTACCCTGCCTTGTCTGGCAAAATGGTCCTGCCCCTCCCATGTCCAGACAGCAGTGACCAGCCGTCCTTCTGGGCCCAGCCTCGCTCGCTCCTCCCAGACCCAGGCACAGCATCGCTTGCCATGGCTTGCCAGCCAGCATCTCACCTACTGCCAGGCCAGGGTCACTGTTCATGGTCTGCACGATCTCCATGCCCTGTTGGTGGGTCAGGAAAGAGAAGAGTCAGGCTCTGGCCCTGGCACCCTGGGCTCCCCGCCCCCAGCCCCGCCCTCACCTGGTTCAGCACCACCCAGTTGGGGTCGATCTGCGCATCACCCTCAGGGTCCAGCACCACTGTCTGGAAAGCCCTGAAGTCGGTGAGAGTGACCTCGGCGTTCTCGGGGCACACGTCGATCTGGTCCACCACCTGATCAGCATCGAAGTCGCCCTGGCATGCATCCCCTACGCCGTCCCCTGGAAGAATGTTCAATCTCTCAGGGCCAAGCCCTGCCACTCACTTCCACGGCCCACCCCCTGGATCCCATGCTCTGCCCCAAACAGAGACCCGGCCCACGCCCACACAGGACACGCCCGTTCACACAGGGCCTTGCCACGCCCATCCAGTTATGCCCCACTGTCCCATGTCTTACTGTCCGCATCCTCCTGGCCTGGGTTGGGCACCACTCGGCAGTTGTCCCGACTGTCGGGGACCCCGTCATTGTCGTCATCGTCATCACAGGCATCACCCTGGCCGTCATGGTCTGAGTCCTGCTGGGCACTGTTGGGCACTGTGGGACAGTTGTCCCGGGAGTCCTGGTGCCCATCCCCATCCCTAGGGTGAAGGGACGGAGAGGTGATGTGACTCCCAGAATCACCTAAGGGGCACTACCCAATCCTGGGCTTCTACACACACAGAGAACAACCGCCTTACTGGTCTTGGTCACTGTCACAAGCGTCTCCCACAAAGTCATGGTCCACATCTCTCTGGGGAGGGAATGACCACAGTCAGGGCAGAGGGCCCTGGAAGCCTACCCCTATCCCAGCTCAGAGCACAAATCCTTCCCACCCCAAGGGCCGCCCAGACTGGGCACCAAGTGGGGAGAGAGGAATGGCCCCCACCCGCTGGCTGTAGCACCCCCACCTGGTCAGAGTTGCTTTTCTGGGGGCAGTTGTCACAAGCATCCCCTATGCCGTCACCATCGCTGTCCTTCTGGTCTGTGTTGGGCACTCTGGGGCAGTTGTCCATTGCATTTCGGATGCCTGGGGGTGGGGGCAGGGAGAAAGGTCAGGCCCAGGAGATAAGGGTGGGCCAGACTGACCTCAGCAGGGTCAGGGCATTGCCCTGGTCAGCTGGACACAGAGCTTGCCACACCTGGCTCCCTGTGGCTGGAAAGTTATATGTCTCTAGAACACCTGCCTGTGCCAGCCTCCAGCCTGGGGGTTTAGGATGGCTGTGGAAGGGCCCAGGTGGTCTAGTGTTGGACTCTGATCCACCAAGTCAGCAGTCCGAAACCACGATCAGATCCACGGGACAAAGACTTTCTACTCTGGTGAAGAATTAGTTTTGGAAACTCACAGGGGCAGTTCTACCCTGTCCCAAAAGGTTGCTGAGTCAGCATTGACTCGATGGCACTGAGAGGGGTCAGCGGGCACAGAGGGGAGAGCAACAGGCTTCACAGGGTCAGCTCAGCTGGGTCCCGCCGCCATGCGGGCACCCCACTCCCTGAGCCTGTTTTCCAATCTAAACCATGGGGGCCTCCCGGCCTCTAAACCTTAGCTCACTCCTAGCTGCTCCCGGAAGTGCCCGCACAGGGACCACTGGCCTCCAGCCAGGCTCTGGGGCTGTGCTTGCCCCTGGCCTCCGCTTGCCTCCCCACCCTACCCAGAACTCACACTCGACCCTCTGCCCCCCTCCCCGCGCGAGCGCTCACGGTCGCCATCAATGTCATCATCGCAGGCGTCGCCGCGGCCGTCCAGATCCGTGTCCTTCTGGTCATTTTTCTGGGTCCGGCAGTTATCGCACGCGTCGCCCCACTTGTCACCGTCTGTGTTGCGTTGGTCTGGGTTTCGCACCAGAGGGCAGTTGTCCTGGATGACGAGGGCGGTTAGGGGATCAAACGATGGGGACAGGGTCACCCCCAAGATACTACCCTTCACCGAGTCCCGCCCTGGGCCCCACCTCCTCGTTGAGGACCCCGTCCCCGTCGGCGTCAGGATCGCAGGCGTCTCCTATGCCGTCGCGGTCCACGTCCTCCTGGCCTGAATTGGGCACGCTGACACAGTTGTCCTGTGGGCACGGGAAGAAGGCGTGAGGCCAGGCCACGCCCATCTAGGAGACCCCCATCGCGCGGCCCCGCCCCGGGCGAATTTCGCCCCCCCCCCCGCCCCTGCTCACCTTGCGGCACTGTGGCTCCGAGCAGCGGAGCTTCTCATCTGGGAAGCCGTCCAGGTCGGTGTCGCGGCCACAGTGGAGCCCGTTACCAGCCCAGCCGACCGCGCACTGCGCGACGAAGGAACGTGGGTACGCGCCCCCTCCGGACGGCTCCCGCTTCCTTCAGGCTGCCCTCCCCCAGCCCTAGGGTCGCCCCGTGTCCCCCTCCCCGACCACATCCCTGGCCGGTTCGCCCGCACTCACGACGCACGACCGGGAGCCGTCGCGCTCCAGGACGCAGTTGGCTTTCTCGTGGCACGGGCTGGGCGAGCCGTCGGGACAAAAGCGCTGCGCACGCCGCTTACAGCCAGACGCCTGGTCGCCGACGAAGCCCGGCTGGCACGGGCCGCACTGGAAGGAGCCCTGCGCACGGCCGCGGGCGGTCAGCACGGGCTGCAGGTTCTTCCACCGGGCCCACCGCACCCCGGCCCCGGCCCGCCGGACTCACCCGCGTGTTGACACACACGGAATTGGGGACGCAGTTATGCTGCCCGGTCTCACACTCGTTTATGTCCGTGCACACCTAGGATGCGAAGGCGTGGCACCGAGGTTACTGTCCATTCAGACACCCGGCGGCGCGTCCGCTCCCCCTCATCCCGCCCCGCGCGCCCGGGCCCCAGTCCCTGCCTTCCCAGCCCCTCCGTCGCAGCCTGGCCGAGAAGGTAAACGTTTATTGAACAAAACGCGCGCTGTGCAGCTGGGGGCCTAGCGCGCCCCGCGCCCCTCACCTGCTTGTTGGCCTTGGCGAAAGCCAGCCCCACGCCCTGGTGCGTGGCGCCGCTGTACCCCGGCGGGCAGGCCTCGCAGCGGAAGCCGGGGCTGGTGTTGACGCAGCGGACGCGGGGAAAGCAGGGGTGGGCGTTACACTGGGGGCAGAGGGGTGCAGGGTCAGAGCGCGGCGCCAAGGCACACAGCTCAAAGGCCGTCAGTCTGGGCGCAGGGGCCGGCAGGGGGCCAAGAGTGGCCCCGGCTTAGCCTGGTTGGGGAGGGGAGGGGCACCGCGGCGCCTGGAGGGGTCTGCTGTCCCACTTGGCGGCCTGAGCGTTCATCAGCCGGGCAAGGGGCTGTGGCGGCGGGCGTCCCCAGCGGCTCGAGGGAGTGGTCGTTGGCACGGCCGAACTCGGCGGTTGGGGGGTGGTCGAAACCTAAGGAGCCCGGAGGTGGGGGGGTCGTCGAGATGGGCGCTCCCAGACGCTGAGGCTCCCGGGGGCGGAATCACTCCGGCAGTAGGGGGTTCGGCTGGGCCCAGCGCCCCGGGCGGTGATGGAGGCCTTGAGGGCGGAACTATTGCCGCGGTAGGGTCCGCGGGACCGGCCCCCCGGGTGGCAAGGGAGGTTGCCCCGGCCGGATCACCCCGGCGGCGGGCCGCGTAGTCGGCTGGCACCCCCGGGCGGTGGTGGGGTTCGTTGGGGTTCCGCCCCGATGGTGGGGCGCTCGTCCGAGCGGGGGTCGTGGGCGGGGAGAGCGGCCGCCCCCCGCGAGGGAGGAGGGAGGGGGCGGGGCGGGCGGACCTCGTTGACGTCTGCGCAGTGGGAGCCGTTGCCCGTGTAGCCCGCGGGGCAGGGGCCGCAGCGCGCGCCGCTCGCCGACTCGGTGCAGACCACGCCGGGGAAGCAGGTTTCCGGGCGGCAGCGGGGCAGGGGCCGCACGCTCAGGCCCGGGGTGAGCACCGGCTGCATCCCTGCGAAGGGGCGGGCGGGGAGGTCACAGCCCCACCCCGGGACCGAGGTGACCCCGGCTCCTCTCCTGGCCGGAGGCCTCTCTCCCAGTCCCTCTGGCTACTCCCCGCGCCGAGCGTCTTCGGTTACTTTTCCAAGGAGTGTCTCCCTTTCCGCGTCCCTGCGCGGGCGCGGACTCGCAGCGCCCCGCCCGTCTCCTTCCCCTCCCGTCCCTCACAGTCCCGGCCTCCCCCTCCCCGCGACCCCATCCTTCCCTCGTCGCCCGTCCCGCGGCGCTCACCGCAGGCGTCACACTCCATCACCGTGTTCTTCAGGAACGTGATTTCCTTGACCTGCGGGGCGCGGAGCGCTCAGCGGGCCCTTTCCGATCCCTCGGGCCCTGCCGGGCTCACCACTCGCTGTTAGGGACCCCTTGACTTGGAGCGTCTTGTGCCCCACCCCCTCTCCCTCTCCGGGACTCCTCTCCCCGCGCCCCCTTGGTCCCCTCACCCCTTTCTATCACCCCCATTTCCTTGCCCCACCCCCATTTCCATCCACCCCTGCCCCCCCTAGGTCCTTCCCCCCTCCCTTATCCCTCACGTGGCGCCTGCCCTGGAGCCCTCCTCCCCTGCCCTCCCCACTGCACCCCACCCCAAGCCTCCCGCCCCCTCCCAGCACCTGCTGCCGCAGCAGCTCCCGCACGTCCTGCAGCGCTGCGTTGGTCTCCTGGAGCTCGCGAAGCATCTGCGGGGCCAGGTCTGCGCCTGCGACGACAGGGGTCGCTGGTGAGGCACCCGGAGACGGGGATCCCGCCACTCTCCGCTCCCGTCGCGGGGACCTGGGACTCCCCGCTGCGGTCCATGGGTTCTCCCTCCAGAACACGGGGCTCCAGCCTCCCGCCGCCTGCTTTCTCCACCCCGAGCGCACAGTCTGCGGGGGCCCCAGGAGACGCTCCTCCCGCAGGTCCGCCCCCCCCCACCCCCCCCCCCCGGCTTCCGGGGAGCCAGCAGCGTGAAGCCCTGGCGAGCTCGGCTTACCCAGCGGGAGCTGGCCCTGGCCCGACGCACCCAGGGCCCCCAGGGCGAGCAAAAGAACGCAGGCGGCGGCACGGGCCATGGCGGGGCACTGGGCGTTCGGCACGCTCTGTTGCCCGCGAGGTCGCAGGGCTCATTTATCTGGCGGCCAGGCACAGCCCACCGGCGGCCCTGCCCAGCCCTAGGTAAACAGACGGGCGGGCGGGGCGCCGCTGGCCGTGCTCAACCGCTCGCCCCGTCTGCCTGGTGAGGTGGCCAGTGTCTGAACTGGGACACGGGGAAACTGAGTCAGGGGGGCTGTGAAGTGGACGGTGAGTGGGGGGGGCAGCCTGGAACATCCCTCCAGCCCTCCCACTCTCTTATTAAGTGTCTGCTGTATGCCAGCGGAGCTCTGCAGACCCAGTGGGTTGGCCTGCCAACCAAATAGTTGGCAGTTCGAAACGATCAGAAAAAGATGAGGCCCTAAGGCCGTGGGACGTTTACATCCCTGTAAGCCCGGGGGACAGCACTGCTCTGTCTGGTAGGGGCACTATGAATTGGAATCAAGCATGGGTTTGCTTTGCTTTAGCTATGTGCCAGGCCTGGGGCACAGCTGGCAGCAGGGTGGGCTCCCACAGCTCCCATGGGGAAACAGAGTCCCAGTGGATGGACAGCATTTTTCAGGTCAGGCCCACCCACCCTCCACTCCCTCCTAGCTCACTTCTCCACCAGGCCAGTGGACCCATGAGGGGGCTCTGTGCCTCAGTTTCCTCCCTGGTAATATTGTTAAGAGATGATAATGCTGGTTAAAGGGCGGTGATGGGAGGGAGGAAGGAGCCATGAGCACAGGGACCCTCAGTCTCCCTGCCCAGGTCCTGGTTTCCCCAGGCAGGGACAAGAGTCCACTGTCTCCTCCCTGAAGTCTCCCAGGGCCAGAAGTCTGGCGGCCGGGGGTTCCCACTCTTCTCCATGCCTCAGTTTCTCAGCCTGTGATTCCGTTTCCCTATGCAATGAGGCCTGTGTGCTCATTACCGGCTGGGATATCCCAGGGGAGGGGATGGCTGGAAGGACTCCAGTGTTGGAGGCCCAAGGGGGTCCCCAAGGCCCCTGTCTGTCCAGGCTGCACTGCATCCGAGAGCTGGCCCCACATGCAGTGGGGATGACCCACCGTGAAAGGATGGCTAATCGGGACAAGATCTCCTGCAAGACCAGCAGCCACTTGTAAGCTCCTAACGAAACACCTCAGCTTCCTTCCCAGAGTCAGCAGGGGGAAACTGAGGCCTAGAGAGGAGAAGCACCCAGTTTATGAGCCCTTCAAAGGGCAGGGCAGAAGCCAGAGGCTGCAGAGAAGTCCCTGTGGGCTCCCTGGAGGCAGCCGCGATGGAGACCTAAAGGAAGGAGAGGCCTCAAGTCAGCAGAGGAGGGAAACAAGGCCAGAGGGGAGTGCCTGGGTAAAGACCTGGAGACAAGACCATTTCAAGCACATTCATGTTTGTCTCGAGTGTGTCTCACTCAGGGTAATGACCCACATTTATAAGTGTCCCATAGCTAGCTATCCATCTTGGCTTCGTCCTCCCACCCCCCCCCCACTCCATCTCCTGATAGGCACCAGGGACACAGTGTCAGCAAGCCACACCTGGTCCTTCTGGGGGCAGCCCGTCCCCTGGGAAGGCAGTTCCCTAAGCAGATAGTGGTCACCCACAGAGCCGAGCCAGGAGATGCCTGGCCCAGCCCAGAGCTGGGAGGCAGTCAGGGCGGCCTTCCCAAAGGAGGAGGAGACCTGGGAGACAGAGAAGCATGTGCCAAGCCGAGAGACGGTGGACAGGTGTTCCCGGCTGAGGGAACAGCAGAAGTGAAGGCTTGGAGGCAAGACGAAGCTGACACAGAAGCCACAGCCCGTGTCCATGAGCATGTGACTGCATACACACAGTACGGCCCTAAAGACAAGTCCAGGTAGATTCTTCTACACGGGTGCACCGCCCAAGCACATGGAGCAAAGAAGGACCAGCATTAAGGACTGGTGTGACCCATCCCACTGAAATCAACTGCCCAGTCCATCCTGACTCGTGCTAAGAGGCTCCATCAAGTCAGTCCAGATGCGTAGCAACCCTCTGCCAAGAGAAGGAAACACTGCCTGGTCCTGCACCCTCCGCATGTTCAAGCCCATAGATTCAAGCCCATCAATGCAGCAGCTGCTGGGTCCGTCTGTCTTGTCCAGGGCCTTCCTCTTTCTCGTTGCCCCACTACTTTCCTGAGCATGATGTCCTTCCCCAGGGACTGGTCTCTCCTGACCACATGTCCAAAGGATGGAAGATGGAAGTCTCACCCTCCTGGTCTCTAAGGAGTAGTCTGACTCAGAGTGACCCTGTCTAGCATGTCCGAGGCTGGAAATCAGTATGAGAGCAGACAGCCTCATCGTTCCCTTACAGAGCCACTTTGGGGTTTGAACCGCCAACCTTAAGGTTAGCAGTCAACAGTGCCATAGGTACAGTGTATCAGTCATTACAAAGGGCTGGGGGATGGGAGAATGGGGAGCTATTACCATATATACTCGAGTATAAGCCGACCCGAATATCAGCCGAGGCACCTAATTGTACCGCAAAAACTGCATAAAAACATTTGCATCAGCAAATGAGGGAAATGAATGTACAGATGTGCCTTATACAATTGATGTACATATGGATTGTGATAAGAGTTGGATGAGCCCCCAATACAATGATTTTTAAAACTGCATAAAAAATGTGCTGTGAACCCCGGCTTGTACACGAGTATATATTGTACTTCAGAGCCACTGAGCTTTGTTAAGGGGATAAAAAGGCGTTGAACATGGCTGTGCAGCTTGGCAAATGTACTGAAGGTCACTGACCTGGACACTTTTAAAAGGCTCAAATGCCTCCAGGGATTTGCTCGGCTCCTGTGGGCGTGCTGTACACCCTACTCCATGGCGACTAACGACGACGAAAAGGTTTGTAAAAATGGTTCAAATGGCCAAAGGCTTGTTCCATATATTTACTAGAGTCTTTTTGCATGGGTGGGGGGGTGAGAGCTTGGGGTTCAGGGAAAAGCGAGAGATGGGTCGTGGAGGGGCAGTACTAGTGATGTAGGCCTTAGGCTGAAGACCATGGGGAGCCACAGGGGGTGAGTGAGGCAGGGCAGCTTTGTATAGGAGGCGGTGGGCACAGCCAGCCCCAGCGCAGGCACTTCCTACAGAGCCCGAACCCCGACAGCGCTCATTGCCTGCTGCCTGCGGCGTCGGGGGCCATGAGCTCACCTCCTGTTTTCCTTGGCGTTAGGCTCACCTGGGGGTGGCCCCCAGCCTGCTCTGGATTTTTTGGGAAAACCACCGCTCGGGGCAGAGCTGGCATGTGGCTCCTGTAGCTGGGACAAGGGCACATGGAAGCCAGGCCCCTGCCACAGGTCCAGCACGGGGCTGGGGCTGCAACACACGTGGCCCGTTTGTGGCTGGGCCTTGGGGAAGGGCATTCCAGGCAGAGGTGGAGGCCCTGAGGATGTTCCCGTGTGCACAGAGGGCAAAGGGGCCTCACAGGACAGCTCTGGTTTCATGCTCCTGCCCCCTGGACCCCACGCCCCCTTCCCGTGGCCAGGCCCCCTCCTGTCCACACACGCCAGAGAACAGTTCCTGCTGCGTGGCTTCAATGCCCATTGCTCACTGCTCCTAACTCCTTGAGTCCCCTCCTCCACCCTTCCAGGCTGGACCCCCATCGCCCCATCTCCAGAAAACCTTCCTAAGTCTCCAAGGGCCGGGTGGAGGGCCGAGTATTCTTGTGACTGGACTGGTTGTTGGGGGCCCCTAGGGACACCCCCCCCAACTGAGATTTTCAGGTAGAGAAGTTTGGGATGGGTGACTCTCCAGGTCAGCCCTAGGTCCACTCTCTCCCTGCCAGCTCGGGGGCCCATCGGGCAGGTGGGAGGGCCTGGGGAGCCCTGATCCACAATATAGCATCGTTAGTATCCCTTACCGTTAATGTAATCATTGTGCTGTCCAGTAGGACGTCACCAGCCACCACTCTACTCTCTACAGCGGTCCGACGCCTGCCAGGGCCACAGTGCCTGGATTTGAATCCATCCCGGCGCAGCCTTGCTGGGTGACCTGGGACAAGTCGCTTGACCGCTCTGTGTATCCACTGGCCGGCCTGTCGAGTGAGGTGGTGATTATGGAGTGGATGAAGTGCGGCTCCCTAAACAAGACCTAACGCAACCTCAGGATTTCTGGGTGGCACAAGCAGCATGTCCTCGATGTACAGAGGTTGGCAGTTCACATCCACCCAGCGGTGCCTCTGAGGCTCGGCCTGGAAGTCTGTTTCCTAAAGTTCACAGCCACTGAAACCCACATGGAGCAGCGGTGTCCAGCACCCATGTGTCTCCCTGCGTCACCGTCCCTCCGCAGTTCAGAACACAGCGGACCCATGGGAGATGCTTGTTTTCATTCAACCCAGAGAGGGGGCATAAAGGGAGACAGTCACCCCATGAGGATTCTAACCCAGAATGCAGGACCCCAAGCCCTTCACAGCCCCTGTATCCCTTGACCACGGAATCTAGCTGAGTGCGGCTGCCCGATCGCCTCATTAGCCATGCAGCCTTCAGGCCAGACCCTTCTCTCTGCCAGCCCCGCCTACCCACCATACTAGACCCACTGGTGCCAGGAGCCCAGCCAGGCCGGGGCAGAGGGGCTGGTGCTGGTGGGGAGATGCCCAGAGGCCTGCCGGGCCAGGAGACGTGTGGGCGCCCATTGCCTGCCTGCTGCCCAAGCCACCTCCCCCTGTGAATCCAGAGGGAAAATATGTCGGGAAGGCCAGCCTGCCCCACCCTGCACAGGCCAGCTGCAGCCCTGGGTTCTGGGAAACACATCAGATTCGCCAGGGAGGCAGCCTGCCCGGCCAGACTGCGTGCTCAGCCAGGGGCCCGACCCTGGGCTTCGGAAGCCTCCTGTGGGCCCATCTGTCCAGAAATGCCAAGCCAGGGTGTTCGTGAGGGGTCCCAGGGCTGGGCACTCACCCTTCTAACTTGACCTTTGGTGGGTCCCATCTCCTCTCTCATCCTCCATATGCCCCCATGGAGGGGCCCCAGGCGCCCCTCTGAATGATGGAAACGGAAGATATAGACAGCAACAGCTACAACCTAATGAGCAAATAACACAAAACTTCGGTGGGATTTTTCCATCCCGTCTTCCCCAGGCTCCAGGAGGTCTCTACTATTATTGGGGCCCGAGCACTGCCGCGGGATCTGAGGCAGGGGGTGAACCTCTCTGTACCTGTCTCCCTCACCTCCGGCCTTTTTTTGTGTTTTTCTCCCGACCTTCCAAAGTCGTGTGTGTCATGGTGAGCGTGCTTCACAATCAGGCTTTGGACGGGCTTCAGGAGGAACCTGGAGAGACAAAACGAGTCTCCGAGATGACTTGTGTTCCAGAGGCTTCCGTCGCTGACTTGCAGGAAGCCGATCGCCAGGTCCTACCTCCAACACACCTCGTGGCGTGTGCTCGGTGTTTGCAGCGTCCACAGTACGAGAGACACACAGGGCAACACGGGTGACGTCGCGGCGGGACGCAGGGCCGCCACGCTTCCCGTCTCGCTTTCCCTCCCCTATTGAAGGACGCTGTTGTAGGTCAGGGCTGGAGACCCTCTGTCCTCTCCCTCTGTCTCTCGCTCTCCCACCTAATGGGAATCCCAGCTTAGCAACCGCAGGGGAGGTGAAGATGGATGGAGGCAGGGTGTCAGCCCCCACCTCTTAGGGCATCGAAGGAGCAGGACGCGCGCCAGGGCTGGGCCCTCAGTCCACGTTGGCTGCTGGGAATACCCCTACCTTGCAAAGGGGCAAACCAAGGCTTGGTGGGTCAGTTCTGTCTGCCTCTTTCATTGGGTCTTTGGAAGAGGGTTGAGGGGAGGGGCAGGGAGGGCAACCTCGGAAGAGCTCCAGCCTGGGGCAGAGAAGGGGCCTCCCCTCAGGGCACTGGGTGTGGGAGGCCGTCAGGAGGATGTGGAACCGGAGCCTGCTCCCGGGGCCCCACTTGCTTCCCGCCCTCCCAGCCCCTAGCCCAGGTTCTTAACAGAAGGCCCTTGTTCGAGAGTGATGGATGGAGCGTGAGGGAGTGGGGGGGGGGCGTGTTTACCCACTGGCTGCCTGGCGGGCAGAGCTAGGGTGGCAGGGGGGCTCTGCCAGGAAGGAAGGGGCACCTGCCCCAATGTGGGAAAGTTGGCAAACAGTAGGCTCCAAATTCATGCTTGTTGTGCTATGGGATGAGATTCAATAACTCCATCCACCTGACAGACTCTGACTCCACAGTGCACAGAGCCCAGTGGGCGGTGTGTGGACATGCCTCTGATCCCATAGTGCGAGGAGAGCAGAGGTGAACAGGGTGATAGGGAAGGGCCCCCTGAGCTGGAAGGAGCAGAAGATAAGGGGTCAAGAGGTGACTCGGGACATTTGTACCACCGGTTGATGGTCATTCCCAGGCAGGGGCATGGTTGTGGCAAAGGCCCGACAGGGGAGCGCTTGGTGCAGGAGAGGTACAGCCAGGCCATAGGGAGCTGCAGGCGGTGGGTGTGCAGGTAGGCTTGGAGTATGTTGGGGTGCCAACATGTCTGGGCTCTAGAGGCTTCTCTAGTCCCATCTTTCTGCACTGGGGACCCTGCCTAGACTGTGGTGGCTCCCAGGCACACCATCTCTGTCCGACAGCACAATCCCCCCTCATTCCAGTGAGGCTAAAGGCCTCTGCTGGCCCTCACCGCATCCTGCATGTCCCCCATCCTAGTTCTGACCAGGAGGTACAGACGCATCAGCTCCTGTGGGCTGTGTAGCTGCCTTCTGCCCTGTCTGAACCCCACCATCTTGATATGCTTGGATGGGGAGGTGGGTAAATGAGTGATGGATTGATGAGATGGATGGATGGTGGGTGGATGGATCAGTGGGTGGGTAGGCAGTGGATCAGTGGGTGGGTAGGCCATGGATCAGTGGGTGGGCAGTAGAGGATGGATCAGTGGGTGGTCGGTAGGTAGATGGATGTAGAATAGATGGGTGAGGCACATGGGTGAGTGGGAGGACCCACAGTGGGAAGACCCATCCAGGAGCCTCTCTGGCTTCTCCCTTGGTGGCGGCAGCATCCAGCAAAGTCATTACCAGTCATGCCTTCCCTCACACGTCACTGTTTCCACAACATTGCCCAAGGCCTTGGACTCACTGGGTAATAATACTTTTTTAAAAAAAGAATTAATCTAGAGATGGGAAAAGGAACACTGCTGAAAGAGGCTCAAGAAGGCTTAAATAAATGGGAAGATTTCCCGTGTTCACAGACTGGAATACTTGCTATTTTTAAAATGATAGTCCTACCCAGAGCAATCCCAATAAAACTTCCCACAGAATCAGAGAGCCAGTCTTCACCTTTTGTGGAAGGGCAGGGGGTCCTAAAGAGTTAACACAATTCAAAGGAGAAGAGTCCGGAGACTTACACTTTCTGATTTTAAAAAGCACACTAGACAGCCCCAGTCATCCAAGCAGCCTGGTGTTGTTACAGCAACAGACACACACTGGGGTCAACTGGGAGTTCAGAAGCAAACCTACACATCTGTGGTCAGCTGCCTCTTGATAAGGGTAAGTTCATTCCAAGGGAAAAGGAAATCTTCCCAGTCGATATTGCTGGGAAACTGGATTTTCTACCCGCAGAAAAACGAAAGGGGTCCTTGCCTCGCACCATAGACAAGCACAGTGGCTAAGGGGCTAAGTCATAACGGTGTGGTCGTTGCGTAATCTGGTGTCACTTTGGGACTTGAGAGGATTAAGAGTGAAGGGGTGGAGTCTAGTCTGTCAATCAGGTCATAGTCAAGGAGGCCTCTATGTTGGCATGACCTTCTCCTGAGGATTCTGGGAAATCTGATTTCCTCCAATCGGCCAGCCATCTAAGTCCACATGGAAGAAAAAAGCAGTATATGTGCGACCCAAGGATTGTGAATAATGTAATCCAAATCTGCAGGAGGGCCTGGTATCAGAGCTTACATTGTCAACAGCTGGTTTGCAGAAGGCTCTGGATGGCCGTGGAAACCCGCAATCCATGTGCAGGGTCCACACGTGGACTAACCCTCCTGTGAATTCTCTCTGGCCATAGTGGAGGGATGTGGACAGCCCTCTGTCAGACAGAGAACGTCGTAAAGTTGATGTGGCAGACAGAGTTCAGGTAAAGGTAATATCATTTGATCTCCCTTTTGACCCATTTTAAAGCTCTTTCAGGTAAAAAACAATTGAAGGGGATCTACACGTAGATTAAGCCCCTGGTGAATCCCTCTGACCGCAGACCAGGGACGTGCCTGCCTCGCGCTCATGCAGGACGCATCGGGAAGTGGCTTGTGGCAGGTGCAGTGAGGTTAAAACTCAGCATCCTGTCATTGATTCTCCCTGTTGATCCTTTTAAGTTTGTTCTAGTTTTCAATAGTTTCCGCTTCCTTTGATTGGGGTTTTTACCTGGTGACTCTATAGAGAGACAACTGGATCGATGGCTCCTGGGGGGCATAGCAGAGAAGGTTGGGGTGAAGGGGGAAGCGACTGATGAGTATAACAATGAAGAAAATGTTCTAAAAGTAATTGTAGTGATGATTGTGCGACTCTGGGTGTGACTGAACGATTGAATTGTGTGACACGTGAATTATATGCCAATAAAGTGGTTGAACAGGAACAGCGTGTTCTCATAACCTGGCACTCTTTGATGCTCACCTTGCCGACATGATCGCTGAAGACAAATGGGTGCGTAAGCAAATGCGGTGAAGAGAGCTAATGGTGCCCGGCTATCAAAAGAAATAGTGCCTGGGGTCTTAAAGGCTTGAAGTTTAAACAAGCAGCCATCTAGCAGGGAAGCAAATAAGCCCACATGGAAGAAGTGCACCAGTCGGTGTGATCATGAGGTGTTGACGGGATCAGGTATCAGGTATCAAAGATCCAAAACAAACAGTTATATCGATATGAAAGAGGGGGGAATGGAGACCCAAAGCCCATCTGTAGACAATTGGACATCCCCCACAGAAGTTACAAGGAAGGGATGATTTGACCAGGGTGTAATATAGCACCAATGAAACACACATCATTCCTCTGGTTTCTGAATGTTTCCTTCCCCCATCCCCCACCCCATCCCACTACCAGGACCCAGTTCTACCTTACAAATCCGGCTAGACTGGAGTACACACACTGGTACAGATAAGAGCTCTAGGCACAGGGAATTCAGGAACAGTCGTGGGAGTAGCAATGTCATGAGGGGAGGGGGCTCGTGGGAAGTAGAAAGGGGGAACCCATCACGAGGTTGGATACATACCTGCCCCTCCCCAGGAGGATGAATAACAGAAATATGGGTGAAAGGAGACAATGGACAGTGTAAGACATGAAATAACTAATAATATCGAATTGATTAAGGAGTCACTAGGGTGGGGGAGGGAGGGGAGAAAAGAGGTGCTGATAGCAAGGGCTCATGTAGAAAGAAAAAGCTTTGGAAATGTTAATGGTAACACAGGTACACGTGTGCTTAATACAATTGAAAGGTTTGTAAGAGCCCCCAGGTTAAATGATTTTTAAAAAGAAGAAGGCATCCCAGCCCAGCGCAACTCAAGTCCATGGCTGGAACCTTCTTCAGACTCACACGGCCAAAGTCTAATGACCCAGCAAGGGGAAGCAGGACGCAGGAAGATCACAGGCCAGTGGTGCAGAGTCTCCTGGATCCAAGGTCAGTGGTAACATGGCAGGGTGCTGACAGCTCCCAGGTTGGCTCCCATGGTCAGGTGGCCCACCAAGGAACAGGGAGGGCAGAGAGAGAAGACACTCTCACTGTTCCTCTTACACAGCGGCTCTTGACCTTCCTCAGGCTGCGGGCCTTCCAGACAGTTCCTCATGTGGTGGGGGCCCTCCAACCATAACATTATTTCATTGCTACTTCATCACTGTCATTTTGCTACTGTTCTCAATTGTCGCATAAACATCTAATAGGCAGGATGCATTTTCATTGTTACAAATTGAACATCATTAAAGCCTAGTGATTCATCACAGAAACAATATGTAATTCTATATTGTGAAATATTTATTTCTAATGACAAATAAATGAAATTTTGTCTTGAAGCATGGTGTAGCAACGGTTAACAGTCTTCATGTCGGGTCCTCATGTGTGGGCGTATCTGCACGTGGGTGGATCCACCTGGAGACGGATATAGGAGCCGTGTCTCAGGTCCTAAAACCATCAGAAATATGTGTTTTCTTAGGTGACCCCTGTGAAAGGGTCGGTCAACTCCCAAAGGGGTCACGACCCACAGGTTGAGAATCAATACTCTCACAGACGGGCCATATCCCCAAGCAGGCATCATCAGGCTCCCGCATCATTGGCAGGTTATATCCCACCCCTACTTCCACCAAGGTACCATCCAGTTGATATAAAATCCAAACTCCCTACTGCGGAATCGATGCTGACTCTCAGTACATCCGTAGGACGGGGCAGAACTGCCCCTGTGGACTTCGGAGATGAACTCTGCAGGAGCAGAAAGCCTCATCTTCCCCCTTGACTCATACAAAAGGACAAATAGGGCTAATGCACTTTACTGCCCCTATCACTCCTGTAACTTGGATGGTGGCTCACACGGCAGATCATGCAGCATGTCGCAATGGAAACCACAGTCAGGTTCCCAGCCCCCCCTTCGCTGCTCCTCGACTTCCCCTCTGCCCCCCGTGGAGCGCCGCCCTCCACGCCACCCCACATCACCACCCTTCAATCATCTGGCCCACCACTTCATCCTCTCCCCGCTCCCCTTTGGCAAACTCCAGTGGGTCACCTTCCGGAGGAAAGTCTGTATGTTGCTTTCACTTGCATTTCTGCTCTGCTGCTCACAACGGTGGCCGCATCTAGTGCTGTCCTTCGGGGGGTGGCTAAGTGCCCTCAGCACGAGGATCTCCAGGCCCAGCCATGTCGTGAGGTTCACGTGTGTATTGTTGTTGTTGCTTTTCAGCGACGCATAGCATTCGCTTGTGTGCATGGACGAGCCTTTCCATCCATTCTCCTACTGGCGGGCATGTACGTTGTTCCAGCTGCCTGCTCGTGTGAGCAGTGATGCACGGGTCATGGGCGTGCATCGATCTGCTCATGCCGGGGCTCTTACTTCTGGAGGATAGAAATCCAGCGGAGGGATTGCTGGAGCGCACAGAATTTCTGTCCCCAGTTGTCCCACGTAGGCCATCCCGCTTCCCACGGGGCTGGCGCCTATTGACAGCCCCGCCCGCAGCCTCTCCAGCATTCATTGTTATCTGTTTTGTTCGTTTGTCTTTTAACTTGGCTGCCGTGGTCAGTGTCTGGTGGCATCTTAGCGTTGCCTCTTCCGGATGGCCGGTGGTCATGAGCAGTTTTTCATAGGTTTGTTGGCCACTTGGATTCATCTTTAGCGAACTGTCTGTTCATGTCTGTCCATTGCCCACCTTTTTTTTTTAATTTAAAGGGAACATTTATTAAGTCTGAAGCAGGACAAGGGCAAGATAACTACAGAGACACGTCACCCAGGTGAGGGAGGTCAGAATGGTGTCTGAGATACAGAGCTTTAAAAGGACATGGGAGGCCAAAGAAAACGTTCATAAAAACTTGGTAGGCAGCAGAAGCTCATGACGTCCTGGTGACGGACAGAACCCCTAATGAAGGCAGGGGTGTTTATTTGTAGTGCCCAGCGGGGATTGGGGAGAAAGGGGGTTAACAACGATGGACAAAGCACACCGATTACGGGAAGAATTAAAAGAAGGAGCCTCCACACTCACTGCCATCTAGTTTATGCTGACTCATAGCAGCCCTATAGAGCACAGTCAGGCGATCACCATAACTGGTGGCCGTGGTGGTACAGCTGTAAAGAGTGGAATTGTCAAAAGTTGTGTGATAGATACATTTAAGACAGTGCCAAAAAGGAGAGAGACGGAGACAGAGAGACAGAGAGAGACAGGGAAGCTGTGGAGGCCCGCGTGTGTGCAACTGGACACCTCAAGGGATTTGGTTCTTAGGTTTGGGGGTTTAGGGTCACGGTTTCATGGGACATCGGTCAAGTGTTAAGGTTTATGGTGCCAACCTGGCCGATAAACACGTGTGGGATTAACTGAAGGAGGAGAGATAAATGGCTCCGTGAGCCTCGCCTTTCTAGTTCTCAGGTCTCTTGCTTTCTGATGGTGGGACCAGGGTGCAGCTGCCTTAGCCAGTCCCCTGCTTCAGCTGGCAAGGCTCACTTCCTGTGAGACATCTCTGAGGAGAAGCCACATGGACTTACTCTGATGCAGCCCTGGGTGCTGGAGCAGCCATGTGGAGACCCCTGCCAGCGCTGAGATGCTCACACCACCATTGGATTCAACGACTTTCTACCCACTGGCCTGTGATCCTCCTGTATTCGGCATCATTGTGTGTGTTTTGTGAAGACTTTGTAGATCGGTGTTGGACATTAGGGCTAAGTCGGATTTCTGGGCTTGGACAGCACTGGGTTGGAATGCTTTCTTAATGTGCACTTACCCTTTAAATAAAATTCTCTCTTATACACATGAGTTGCTGTGGACTTGTTTCTCTAGCTTACCCAGACTAACACAATATCCAAATGACATGTTTCGTTCTTCTGTTGTACTTCCTAGTGCCTGGAGTCTCAAAAGTCTGCAGGTAGCCAGCCAAGCTACACCAATTGGTCTCTATTCACCTGGACTGCAGATCCCAAGGGAGAGTCAGCAATAGGAGGAGGATGTGGAATGTGTACAAAGGCTAATAGTCTCCAGGAACAACTGCCTTCTCTGTCACGACACCAGACCTGATGACCTTGACCACCACGAATGAGCATGTTGATCGAGGATTACATAGAATTGCATCCTGACCAGAGGGAGGGAAATGCAGAAGAACATGTCCAGTGCTCATGGGGCAGCACCCATCATTTACCAGAGTCCTGGTGGTGTAGTGGGACAGTGTTGGCCTTCCAATGGCCAGGTTAGCACTTCAAAACCACCGGCAGCTTCGAGAGAGAGAAGGATGAGGCTGTCTTCTCCTATAAAGAGTTACAGAAACCCACGGGGAAGTTCTTCTACTCTGTCCTATGGATCGGAATCAACTTGATGGCAGTGGGTTCATCTGAGTCCATGGACTGTAGACTTTCTGGAGACATGGGAGCTGAGCCCCAAAAATTTCCCTGAGAGGATCTTTTAACCTTAAACCCCAGATCCCCCTGGCGTCATCTTAAAACCAAACATTCGTTTTAGCTGACCTAGTTACAAAGGTCAGCTTTGAGCATTGTGCTCTTTCAAGACCTATCTCTATGGGATCCCACTGACAAAAGCAATTCCAAAGATCAGATTGGAGTCCTGGGGGACAGGGGCAGGGGGTGCGGGGAACAGTGGGTTTAAGATAATAAGGGAGAAGCAATCGGCACAGGAGGGGGCAACTGCTTGCCCAACTCCAACGTGATAACAAAGATCACGAACTTGGCCATGTGGAAGCTGTTCGGTTGGTGCATGCTTTGCTCCGTATATTATCAGGAACAAGAGAAATAAAGTCAGAAGGAAAAAACAAAACAGAACTATGGAACATTTTTTGACTATTTGGAGACTTTGCATGTAAAGTCCAAAGACAACAACGGTAGAACGACACCCCCCTCCAGGAGGGGTGTCGAGTCAGGGCTAAAAGCTGAGTCCCATGGGTTGAAAGCCACCCGAGGCAGGCGGGAAAGAACCTGGGAAGTTGTTCTGTTTGGCACGGGGTGGCCCTGAACAGCACCAGAGCCCTGGAGTTCTAAAGAAGCACAGCATCACAGGGCCCCAGGCCTGCGGCATCGCCATCATCGAGCCCCGGAAGCACAGAAACAGAGAAGACCAGCAGTCGGGAGGACGTCCGGTGTGGCTGGATCCAGGCTCCCAAACGATGGCTGTTGAAATCCGTGTGTTCCTCCCCCAGCTCAGCTGTCCTAGAGCCACAGAATGTCAAGACTGACCGTCAAGTCCTCGCCCCACTGGATCCGAGGTCAACAGAACCACAGGGTGTGGAAGCCACGGGACGCCAGGGCACAGAGGCACTGCAGCGAGGGACGCCTTTTCTAAGAAGCCACTGGGATGGAGTCTTTAAGTGACAGAGACATTCTCTGGCCACATCCCACCTGTCAGCTCTCTGAGGGACACTGGAGCCTCAGGGCACTACCTCCTTCCTTCTCCGGGCCGAGACACGGGAGGAGGAGCCCGCGACAGCTGCCTCCGGAGCCAACCAGTCCCTGAATGTTGCACCAGGCCAGGCAAGCCTGTCCAGTCCGGGGACACAGTGCCAACCTCGGCCGGCGCGCCGGGACGCCCTGTGCTTGGCAAGGAGGAAAAGAGGCAGCGAGTTGCTTTTACATACATGTCTTTTAAAGCCAACAGCAACACACTGGACGGGAGGCCAACCTCCAGCCACCAGCCCAACCACCCTCCGCTGAGCAGCAGCCCGGCTGCCAGTCCCTGGCGCACGGAGAACAGACACATGGGGGTGAACAAACTCCCCGGGGACTGCTAGCCTGCCTTAAAGACGGGAAATGGACACACTGCAGCAG
The DNA here is from genome assembly GCF_050624435.1 of Tenrec ecaudatus. NCBI lineage: Eukaryota > Metazoa > Chordata > Mammalia > Afrosoricida > Tenrecidae > Tenrec > Tenrec ecaudatus. The sequence goes on from NC_134530.1 coordinate 24,162,889, forward strand.
AGCTGAGCCTCAAACCCAGGCCTGCCGGGTGCCTGTCAGCACCCAGCTCCGCTGCCGGGGCCTAGCTGTTTGCCTTTGGACGCACAGCACCATAGCTGGTGTCGGGGCCTCCTTTCTCCACGTTCAGGAAGTTTTGTTCGTGGGAGACCAGGAGCATGCACTGGACACCACTGGGTGCCGTTGCTGTGAAAGGAAATGAGGGTGCTCAGTCTCCCCAGAAGCCCGCCTCTGGGACCTTCCAGGAGAGCTGCTGTCCCCTCAGAGGACCAGGACATGGCCAAGGGGAGGTGGTGGATCAGTACTTGAAAAGACTAGTGGTAGGGCAGCCTTCAGGCACGGCTGGACCCAGGATCCCAAACGATGGCTGGAAGGAGTGGGTCTCTTTCTCCCTCCAGCTTGGCCATCTTCCCTTTCCTTTTACTGAGCAAATGATGCCTAACAGGAAGCTCGCAGTTTTAACCACTCTTAAGTGTACAGGTCAGTGGCATTTAGTACATTTATTCTGTTGGATAACAGATAAAGTTTATTGTGCCAACCTGGCCAATAAACACAGGTGGGGTTAATTGAAAGGTGGAGGGATAAATGGCTTCGTGAGCCTCGCCTTTCTAGTTCTCAGGTCTCTTGCTTTCTGATGGTCGGACCAGGGTGCAGCTGCCTTAGCCAGTCCCCTGCTTCAGCTTGCAAGGCTCACTTCCTGCAAGACATCCCTGAGGAGAAACCCCGTGGACCTACCCTGATGCAGCCCTGGGTGCTGGAGCAGCCATGTGGAGACACCTGCCAGCGCTGAGTTTACACCTTCACTGACTCGGCTTTCCTCCTGCAGTCGGCATCACTGTGTCTGTTTTGTGAGATGGAGGAGGACTTTGTGGATTGGTGTCGGACATATGGGCTAATGTTGGACTTGTGGGCTTGGGCAGCACTGGGTTGGGATGTTTTCTTGATGTGCACTTACCCTTTATATAAAAGTCTCTCTTATACATGAGTTTCTATGGATTTGTTTCTCTAATGACCCAGACTACCACAGTAACCAATGTCTCTATCTAATCCCAGAACATTCTCATCTCCACCCAACCCTACCCACCCCATCCCCTACCTCACCCACACTCCCTTCTCCATTTCCCTTCCTCCGGATGCTGGCAACCACTTTTGGTCTCCGGGATTGCCCGTTAGAAGTATTTCGTGTAAACAGAACCATAGGATGGGTGACCTTTATTCTGGGCTTCCTTCACAGCGCATGGTCTTGTCAAGACTCTCCCCGCTGTGGCACATTCCAGAGCTCCAGTATAATGCTCCAGTCTGTGGATGGGCCACACCGTGCTTATCCAATCCTCTGTTGTCGGATTCCGGGGTTAGTTTCACCTTCTGGCTATCGTGAATGCATTGTGGCAGCTACATAATCTGCTGTCAATTTGAAAGGATTAAGAGTGAAGGGGTGGAGTTTAGCCTATCAATCAGGTGGCAGCTTGATGCCCTCATCTGGAGGCGCTAAGGAGATAAATAGCTCACTGGAGGCAGAACACGCACTCACTCCGTGGGAGACATTGCAGCTGACAAGACACATGGAGCTACGCAAGAGCCCTGTGCTGGAGGAGCCACGTGGAGACCCCTGCTGGCCCTGAGATGCTTATACCCCCACTGGATCCAAAGACTTCCCAACCACTGGCCTGTGATCTTCCTGCATTCAGCATCATTGCATGTGTTGCGTGAGTCTGGAGAGGCATTAATAGATTAGTATTGGACAAATGGGCTAATATCAGATTTATGGGCTTGATCTGGACTGAGCTGGGACGTTTTCTCAATATTCAGTGGCTCTTGTATATAAAGCTCTTTCCTATACACATAGGCATGTCTATGAATTTGTTTCTCTAGTCTACCAGGACTAACACAGAATCATTCGACATTTCCAGTTTCTCCATGCCCTCACCAACGCTTTTTACTTTGTTTCTTTTTAGAATTGTATTTGTTGGGAGGGCCATCCGTTCACTGTGGTTTTGATTGTTTAATCAGGCATCTTCTTGCCCCTTATGGTGACGAAGATGGCCCTGCCATGCCAGAATTAAACCTCCCAACTCCAAGTCCAGCAGAAACAGGGAGCAAAGATCTCAGAGTTGACTCTCATTGGCTCAGCTTAGGCCCCACCCCCATTCCTGAACCAATCACAATCATCAGTAGGTAGAATGTTCCAATGGGCCAGCTCTGGGGCCTGAATCTGCCTCTATAGCCAGAGGATGTAGGTTAGCCCCTCCTAGACTGACCGGATGCGAATAAGGCAAACCTAGTGGAGCCAAACCCAGATCCGCCCCCACACATCCCCTAAAAGCCTAAATCCCCACCCAGACTCCTGCCTCAGTGGGTCTCTGCTACTATTGAATTGCTGGGCCTGAAAGCATTCAAGGGTGTCCCTGGCCACGTGGCAAGCTTCTCCCTGGAACCTCCACCTCCAAAAGGCGGTACTGTTAGACCCTGACTGCCTTTTCCCCCCTGTGGACCTCTAGGGCCAGCGGGGGCCCTCCCTCCTCTGCTGGCCTCCTGACCTCCCCTCCGGAGCAGCCAACCTCGAACATGGAAAGGAAACAGCCTGTGCCTGGAACCGTCCGCGCCACTGCCGCCAGCCTGTTCCTTCCAAACAGCCAGCCGGAGTGGAGGTGCCAGCAGACCACAGGAGGGGCCTCCTCACTGCCTCGTAAGCTGCCCTGGAATGTCCGGCTCCTGGCCCCCAGCCTCCCTCCGTGCGAGCCCCACCGGACGGAGACAGGCAAAGACAGCCTCACTGGAAAGGGCTGCACGGGCCCAGCCACCAGGACCGTGAGTGACACTCGGGAGGGAGGGGGCAGCACCCTGGAACAGACCAAAGCCCGAAGAGCGTGAGACCTGTGCTCAGGACTACACAGGAAGGGCAGGGCACATGTGCTGAGGAAGACCTCCTGCTTTGGGGGGGGTGGGGTGTACATGTGCACCCATCGCTACTGCCTGTTCCCAAACTGGGTCCCTCGTCCCAAGCAGCAGCCCGCCCAGAAGACACAGTAGAACAGTTCTTTAGACTCTCTAGCCTCTAACTCTGTACGAGAGCAGACAGACTCATCTTTCTCCCACAGAGTGACTGGTGGGGGCCAAACGGCTGACCTTGCCGTTAGCAACTCAAGATCTAGGCCTCTACTGCCACCAGGCACCTCCCCGCCTGCCCACAGTCCCCTAGCCCCCCAGCCCTCAAACCAAAACCCAAACCAAACTCACTGCCATCGAGCCGATGATGACTCAGGGAAGCCCTATAGGACAGGGGCAGTATTGCCCCCCTGGATTTCCAAGGGTATAGCTCTTTTATGGGAGTAGAAAGCCGCATCCTCCCATGGAGCGGCTGGGGGTTTGGAAGCGCTGACCTTGCGGCTCACAGCCCAGTGCACAACCACGATGCCACCACGGCATCTCCGTCCCAGCCCTAGGCGACAAATAATCGCCTTCCTGTCTCTATGGGTTTCCCTCTTCTGGACATTGCCTATAAATGGAAGCACAGGATCTGTGGTCCTTGGGGCCTGGCTTCTTTCCCTCAATGTCAGGAGTCCTGGGTTCATCCATGGTGTAGCAGCTGACAGCGCCCCATCCTTTTTAAGGACTGAGTAATATTCCATGCCCTGGAGACGGGCATCATGCTTGGTCAAGTGGAAGGACAGTGGCAAAAGAGGGAGGGCCTCAATGAGATGGATGGACATCGTGGCTGCCGCCATGGGCTTGCGCACAGGGACCACGGTGAGGATGGGGCAGGACCCAGCAGGGGGGCCCTCTGTTCCGCATCGGGTCGCTGTGGGCCGGAACGGGCGCCGTGGTACCCAACAGCCACCACCTTCCGCGATGTGGAGGGACCACACCGCATTTCCTCGGGTGATGAACCACGTGGGCTGCATCCTCCTGGGGGGACTGTCCATCGTGCCGCAGTGAACCTTCGGGTAAACAGATTTGTTGGAACATCTTGAATATCAATTCTCTTGACTATTATTTTGTCCTTGTTCTTCAGTTTTAATTCGGTGCTGAAGTGCGTGCCATGACGTGGCCTTCTGCCTGGGTTTTGTGGAACAACAGCTTGAGAGATTTTTCTCCTAAGGCCTCATTTTCTACCCCGGAGGGCTTGTTACTTGTCCAGGGCGAGAGGCATTTCCTGGGCAAGCTGTAGAGAACTTGATAGCTTTATTATTTTTTCTCTTACGTCCTAGGCTGCTGCCTGCCCGGTGATGGGTCTATTAAGTGAACCTTCCAGGGATTGGTCAGTAAAAGATGTAATTCTGAGGTCACGGCGCGGGGTCGCTACCGCTGCTCCAGCTGCGTGATCCGAGTGCCGGGCAGCCGCCATGGTCTATTGCCTGCAAGAAGGGAAGGACCAAATCATATTTGTGACGAAAGAAGACCATGAAACTCCGAGCAGTGCAGAGCTGGTGGCCGATGACCCCGACGATCCGTACGAGGAGCACGGACGGATACTGCCCGATGGACACACTGACCGGAGTGGCCCGTGCCTTGGTGGCATGGCCAGCGGCCCCTGTGGGGAGCAGTTCAAGTCCGCCTTCTCCTGCTTCCACTACAGCTCGGCGGATGTCAAGGGCTCAGACTGCATAGACCAGTTCCGGACCTCTACCCTCAGGATGACGACCACGCTGAGGAAGAGGAGAAGCCGGAAGTGTTAGAGGGAGTCGCTCCCACGGAGGCGGGCTCGAGTTCATGAAGGCCACAGGCCTGCGAGTTCATATCCAGATGGACCTTACAGAGAGGCCTTTCAGTCACCCTCAGAAAAACCCTCTCCTTCTGTTCCGTGCACTGTCATATACAAAATAGCTTTTTCTCATACTTACCTGGCAGGGGAGATACCATGATCACAAAATAGCTTATTCTGTGAAGCCGTGGTCTTGGCTGTTTAAAAGACACACTGCAGAAGCGAAACAAAAACACGGGTGTCCTCCGGCAAACCTGTCGGCAAAGGTAGATTGTTCCCCTCTCAGGCTGCCCTGGCTCGTCCCACTCTGAAACAACGTGCTGAGTCGTCTCAGCAAACCAATGTCATCATCCAGGGGTGTCTCTTGTGAGTGAGCTGGTTGATTCTAACCCATCACGACTTGGACTGCATTTCAGACCCCTTGGGAAACAAGCATACTGGCATGGGACCATCCGAATAGAAGAGGCCAAACAGACACTTAGTTTTCAGAACGCCTCTCCATCTTCAGTGCAGGAGGCAGCGCTGTGAGACTGTCAGCACATCCGTCATTCCTGATCCAGTCTGGGTTTCACTTCTGCATTGTTTCTTGTTTGGAAGGAGGGGGTCTGGACTTTGCATTCACAGTCCCTAGTAAGTGAAGGGGAGGGCTGGTTATCACTGTTTCCTCCCCCGCCCCCCTACCCTCTGGTTTGGGGCTGGTGTTCATCCTGGTTCTGTCTCAGCCAGTGCAGGCGCCGCATCTCAGGATGGGAACCTAATTATCCCCAGAGGCACAGCCCAGAGGGCGACTGGTCTGGATTAAAATGGCAGGGGGAAAGATTTCTACCTAATTTTGAATGTGTTCTTTAATTTTACTAAAGATTTTTTTGATGTAAGGAAATATAAATTATATAAAGTTTAATTTCTTCTTTAAAGATACACTGGTAAACCAAAAAATGTAATTCTTTTTTTAATTTAATAAAAAAAATCATTTTATTGGGACTCATACAACTCTTATCACAATCTATACATACATCAATTGAGTAAAGCACCCTTATATATTCATTGCCCTCATCATTTTCAAAGCATTTGCTCTCCAAGATATAATTCTTATAAGAGCTGTAAGAGACCCCAAGAAAATGATCTTTTAATAATAAGTTTTTAAAAGATATTGTGTTTAAAAAGTTACGTTAAATATCCCACAAAAAGACAAGATGATTTTTTTAACCCGGTGGTCAATAATATTCCATTTATAATTTGTATCCATAATCGCTCCTGTGGCTGTCTGGCAAACAATGATTGATTCAAGATGGAAGTCTCTGCTTAGGTAGTATTAATATAGATAAATAAATAAATGGTGCAAGAGGGGCTATTGACTATGCAAATGAAGTGACTGTGGTTCACTGAGAGGATTGGTCCCTCCCTGCTGGGCTGGCAATACCTTGAAATTGTTGGTTCTATATGCAGCCACCTCCACGGGACTTTCTGCCGAAATCCAGAAAAGACAAGAAAGGTGAGAAGAGAGAAGACAGACAAAGCAGAGAGAGAGAGAGAGAGAGCCAGAGCTGTCATGGGAGGGAAAGGTTGGAAGGCTGAGTGGCGAGGGATGAGGGACACTGACAGAAATCTGCCGCAGGTAAGGGACCCGCAGGGAGCTGCCCCGCTGGCTGTGAGCCCGGTCAGTGTGCAGACAGCAGGGAGGCTGAAGACAGAAGCCGGCACAGCCAAGAGGGAGCCCACACTACCACGAGGAGGCTGTCCTTAGGGGGCTGAGAGAGCTTTCCTGCACTGAAGAAAGGCGGGGTGTGCCCTCTTCTTGAGGGGAGCCTTCCAGACATTGCCTACATGTTTCCTGATTCAGATCCGGAGTTCTCACTTATCACTGCTGGTCCCTGTTACTCCACTCATAAAACACTTTATGGGAAGCAAGGACGCCTCATTTGCTCTGGGAGATGTCTTCTTGGCAAACAGGGAGGGAAGTGCGCTGAGGGGTCGGGGAGCGGGACCACAGGTGGGATCGATGCGACTCCTGCGTAAGGGGAACTGACTTTGGGCTGATTCTTATATTTGAAATGATTTGTGTGGCTATGCAGGAAGGGACCTGGCAGGGGACAGGGGGATTCTGTGTCGACCCTTCCCCGGCGGCTGTGGCCTTTCACAGCCCCGTGCGCAGTGCACAAGGGCCCTTGAACATCCAGCGCCGCTTCCTGATTCTCTGAGCTTGCCATCCAGGAGAACCCACACGGTGAACTGCCTCCTCCTCTCCCGTGACCCTGAGATCAGAACTAATAGTTATTCAGCCCCGTTCCCACCCCACCCTGGTCTTAAACAATCAGGTTGCCTCACACAGCAGAGGAGCAGTGGGCCTTACATGGTCAAAGGAAAGTGTTGTCAGAATGGTGGTGGTTCCTCGGGGTGCATTGTGTCCCCCTCAAAAAATACTGTGGAATCCTGACCCTAAATACTACGTGTAGATAAGAGCTCTAGCCGATGCAAATGGGTTGCACCCACTCAATAGCACCACGCCAGAAAGGCCTGGTGATCTGCTTCGGGAAAGATCACAGCCAAGAGAACCCTACGAGGCAGGCCTGCCCTGTGCCACACAGTCGCCATGAGTGGGGATCGATTCAACACCAAGTGTGTGCCATTGCTGTCCACGCCTGTGGACGTGACCCTCTTGGGAAATGGGGTTTTCTTTATGAGGTTAGTGAGATCCACCTCCTCACAGAGTGGGTCCTAAAGCGAGTCACTTCTGACCCGGAGAAACGGAGGGCACGTGCACTCAGCCACCCCTGGGATACTCCTCCAAACACTGCCACGGAGTCGGTGCAGACTCCTCACGGGGACCGTGTCGGACAAGGTATAACTAACTGCCCCTGTGAGTGTCTGAGACGATCACTCTTTTTTCTCTTTTTAAAAATCCTTTTATTGGGAGCTCTTATAGATATCATAACATTCCATAGTTCAAGCCCATCAAGCAGTGTTGTTCAATTGCTACCACCATCAGTTCCAAAATATGTTCCTCCTTCTTGAGCTCCCCTTTATCCCTGCCCCCCCAGGAAGCTTATCTTTGGCTGGGTCTTACATAATCTAGCCTATCCGTGCACAGGACATGCTGTTGTTCTCTCCCCTCGAGTGGGGTCATCCAGCCACCCATGCTAGCAGTCACCCCACCCCAGCCCTCTCTTCCCATACCCTCGTGTATCAAACAATCTTAAATATAAAAATGGACGCATGCAAATCTAACAGGATTGAGGTAAAACACATAAAAACCATAATAGAGAAGGGAGGCCATATTAAGGAAAGGGAGGATGATCATGTGGCTGGGTTAGTCTGGGTGGACGAGAGAAACAAATCCAGGGAGCTGATATGTGTTCAAGAAAAGAGCTTTCTGTACAAGAGCAGTTGAATATCGAGAAGACACCCCAGCCCAGTGCAGATCACGTCCATAAGTCCGATATTAGCCCATCTGTCCGATACCAGTCTATAAATTCCTCTTCAGACTCATGCAGCACATGCAATGATGCCGAATGCAGGAAGATCACAGGCCGGCGGGTGGAAAGTCTTGTGGATCCAGTGGCAGGGGACGCATCTCAGTGCTGGCAGGGGTCTCTGGGCAGGGATTGACGTGGCAGAGCCCCCGGTTGGGAGCCTTAGCCTCCAGAACGGCAAGACATTCCATTCCTGCTCCTCAGAGTCACCCTCACTGCCTGCTTTGCGTTTAGTCATCGAGGCTGTGTCACCCGCCTGTCCCAGGTTGCGAATGAGTCATGTGCTTCTTCGGAGAGTCCAGTGTCTTGAGCAATTTGCTCAGCATGAAGATCGACTGAGTGTGGTGACAGGAGACAGTCGTGATGCGCACCTTTCCCAATTGTAAGCCACGCAGTAGCCCGTTTCCCCAGGACTGTCTCTTGCTCTGTGTCGAGGTTCCCAGTGAGCACAATTGTCCCCTAGGAACGGGAATGGCCCTGCTCTGCAATGTTGTCCATGATCTGTTGAGGTTGACCTTGAGTAGTCAGCACGGCACCGGTACCCATCGTCCTGGTCATCTCTGAGATGAATGACTGCAACCTTCCTTACGGATTGCACCTCAGCCTGAGGGAAACAAACGTCTTCACAGTGAGCAACCTCAGGACACGTGGAGAGAAGACGGACATGGCCCAGGATTGAGTCTTCCTTGGACCCGTAATCCGTGCTCATGGAACCAGCAGCCAAGGAATGAAAGAACACGACACGGGCTGCTGTCAGGAGCCGCTGAGTCACTTCAGATTCCCAGCGCCCCGCATCCAGCAGAATGCAACACCGCCCGGGGCTGCGTCACCTGCACGATGGTTGTCCTGTCTGAGCCATTTCCTCCGAGAGCTGCTTCTCTTTCGCTGCCCTCCGCCTTTCATAAGCACGATGTCTTTTCCCAGAGGCTGGCCTCTCCTGACAACACGTCCCAAGGACGTGAGACGCAGTCTCGCCACCCTCCCTCCCAAGGAGCCTTCCGGCTGTTTGTCCTTCTGGCAGCCCGTGCTAGTGCCCGTCTTCTTTCCCAGCCCATCACTCCCCTACGTTGACTCTTCTCCAGTCGTCCTCAGTGTCCAATGTTCACATGCACATGAGGCCGTGTTGCATACCGTGGCGCGGGTCGGCTGCATCTTAGCCCCCAAAGGGACGTCCTCGCTCTTCAAAAACGGAGCGAGGTCTTCGACACTTTACAGCGACATATTGCATTGGGGAAATCTGCCGCCAAAAACCTCGGTCAAGTGTTAAAGAGCAAGATGCCCTCCTGAGGACTCCGGCGCCCGGAACCCAGGCGATGGCGTGGCCAGTGGCCTCCTCTGCGCGTGGGAGCTGGACAAGAACCTGGAAGACCGGAGAAGAATCTGTGCCTTCAGATGATGGCGTGGCAACGGATACTGCATAGACTACGGTTGCCAAGACAACAAGTGCAGCGAGATGCTCCTTCGAAACCAGCAGGCAAGACTTCATCTCGTGTACCCGGACGTGGTATCAAGAGGGATCAGTGCCCGGAGGGGCATGTCCCGCCGGGTCAAATAGAGCTCAGTGGAGAAGACGGCCTCACCCAGAGGGATGGGTGTGGTGGCCGCAGCCACGGGCAGAACTGGGCATCGGTTTGTTCTGCTGCACACGGGGTCGCTCTGAGCTGGAACCGACGGGGCTACGTCTAATGACAGCAACAATGAAGCTATATCGGTATAGAGCAGGGGTTCTCCACCTTCCCCATGCCACAACCCCTGAATACAGTTCCTCATGGTGTGGGGACCCCCCAACCATAACATGATTTTCATTGCTACTTCATCACTGTCATTTTGCTGCTGTTATGAATCATGTCAATATCTGATAGGCAGGATGTATTTTCATTGTTACAAATTGAATATCGTTAAAGCATAGTGATGAATCACAAAAACAATATGTCATTATATATTGTGAACTATTTATTTCTAATGACAAATCAATGAAATTTTGTCTGGAAGCACGGTGTAGCATGGGTAACAGTCTTCACACCGGGGACTCGTAGGTGGGCGGATCTGCATGTGAGCAGACGCGCCTGGAGACAGAGAGAGGAGCGGGTTCTCGGTTCCTAAGAACATCGGAAATAGGTGTTTTCTGATGGTCTTAGGCGAACCGTGTTAAAGGGTCATTCAACCCCCAAAGGGATTACGACCCACAGGTTGAGAACTGCTGGCGTAGAGGGATCCCTGTACCTAATGACTTTTGAGTTATGAAGAGACCGGGCACACACACACACACACACACACACACACACACACTCACACACTCACCACAGCAGACAGAAGCCACGTGAGGATCAGCTAAAGCCCAAGGAACAGCCCGAGCTACTGACAAGGAAGGTGCCCACGTGGCCAAGACCCTGATTTGCACTTTCAGCCTCCAGGACTGGGAGGCTGCATTCCTGTTCCTGGAAGCCGCCCGCCGTGGTCTTTGGGTGACGGCGTCCCCAGGGACACCCTGCGGTGGCTGTTGTGAATCTACTCTTTGCCAGAGATGGAAAACTGAAACCAGGGCCCAGGGAGTCTCTGGCCTGAGGGCTTCAGAATAGACTCAGGGTTTGAACCCAGACAGGAGGTGAAAATTGGCAACCCTGGCTCCTGTCCACCCTGAACCCCTCTGGGTCCTCCAACGAATCCATTGGCCTGGAAACCTCTGGGGGCTGGCCAGTCTTGTCTGACCCGACCGGCTCCCAGTGCTCGGCCCAGCTAGGCACACAGGAGGTGGGGCTGCCTCTAGTCCTTGAGTGGCGGTGCATGGACAGGAAACTGAGGCACCCTCGTGTCTGGGAGACTTGTGGTGCAGCAATTGGCTCTGCCGACACGGGCCCCTGCTCCTCAGCAGGCTCTAGCCCATCCTACAGGGTGTCCACGGTCTGTTTTTCCAATCAGCGTTGGGTTGGAGTGGGTGCAGCCCGGGCCCCGGTCCTGGTGAGTATTTTTATAACTTTTGCAGATTTAGCCAGGAGGCAAACAGAGCCGTCCTGTCCCCCAGACCCGGCCGGACTGTGGCCAGTGGGGCCACACAGAGCTGGCTGCTGGGAGTGGCCTGGGCTCGGGCCGCCCCAAACCGCACAGTGCCGGGGCCTTGGCCAACTCCACATCTGGACTGTTTGACTTCAGGCCTCGTTCCCAGCTGGAAAACAAGACACCAGGGATCGGAAAATCGCAGGTCCCCACCCTGTGTGCAGAGCTCAGACATTAGGGTCCAGGGCCTGGCCGCACCCCTGCTGCCCCTCCCCGGGGTCCCATCAGGTCTGGCATCAAAGGCCCTCTTCGTCCTTGATGTCCAGCTCAGATGACCCGAGTGTCAGGGCCAAGCAGGCTTACAGCACCGCGACTTCCCTCCAGGTCTTCCCACCTCTCAGAGCCCGGCCAGAGCCGGAGGCATCCAAGAGTCCTCCCTGGCCATCACCACTCATCCGTCTATGTCCTCCATAACACCCAAATCTCACCACTTGTCCCCAGCCCGTGGCCCTGTCCTGGTCCCAGCCCTGCCGACTCCTGCCTGGACACTGCCCTCACGGCCCTCCTGCCACGGCAGCTACAGGGAATGTCTCCAAATCATAAATCGAGCTGTGGTTCTCCTCTGCTCACACACCCCGCGTGGCTCCCCACTGCCCTGTGAACACAACCCACGGCTTCCCTGGGGCCTCCAAGTGAGGTGATCTGACCTCACCCCCCCCCCACCCACCCAACAGCCTCTGCTGCCGGCTCACTTACCTGCTCCAGCCACACAGGCCGCTCACTGATGCTCTGGCAGCCAAGTCCTGCCTTACTCCAGGGCCTTTGCATAGGCTGCCTGGAATGCTCCGCTTTCACATTTACCTGTCAGGTGTGTAAAGAGGCTTGGTAGCCGTGGGGTGGGGGTGGAAGGGGGGGTTGTTAACCTCTAGTCAACTGTAGTTCAAACCCACCAGCCCCTCTCTTCTCCTGTGAGGATCCACAGCCTGGACAGTTCTCTGTCCTTTGGCGTCACTGTGCATCAGAATCGACTCAGTGAGGTTTTAGGCAACTTTGTATCGCTCAGGTCTCAGTGTACATTTCCCTGCCTTGTGTCCCTGAGCAAAAGTACTTTCACCTAACTTTCTTCCAAATACCCTCTGACATTACTTTCTTTGTGTTTCATGAGGGAGGGGCTGGAGTTTACTCTTAGCACACAGCAGGCGGGGGGGAGGACTGTGACTTCTTAGCACATAGCAGGGGGGGGGAGGACTGTGACTTCTCAGTGACAAAGGGACTTGCCAGCCTCCACGACAAGGTTTGAGAAACCTCTCCCTGCCCCAGACTCCTGGTCACCCCCCTCCTAGGGATGAACCAGGATTTATATCCCAGGGGCTCCCCTTAGCAAGGTGCGCTGATGGTACTATGTTTTAGGCATTGGCCTATGAACTGCCAGGTTGGCAGTTCAGACTCACCAGTCCCTCCTAGGGAGCAAGAGGAGGCTGTCTGTTCCCATTAAGATGCGTAGCCTCGGAACCCTGTGGAGTGGGTCTGTTCTGCCCAGTCGGGTCACTCTCAGTCAGAGTGAGCTTCAGACGACCAGAACACAGTAGGTCATCAGGAGAAGAGACCACTAGGTAGAAGGTTAAGAACCAGTCAGGTATGAGACCACAAGGGTGTTCCAGCGTGGGGAAGACCTGGAGGCAAGAGAGAACAAGGAGGGGGCCCTCCTCCCAAGGTGGGAGGCTAAGGAGCTCAGCGCCTCTCCAGGGCCATGGGGAGCCACGCAGGTCGGAGCAGAGGCCCATCCAAACTGTGATCTATACCCATGTGACCGCAGGAGCCCCCTTCCCCAGACCGCAGGGCCCTGTGGGCTGCCGGGCTGGGTGGGACCGTCTCAGGGCCACTTTATATGAATTCCTTTGGAAAGCCATCTCCCGACTGGCCAGGCCACCCAGCGTCCCTGCTACCACAGGGCTCTGTGTGGGGGGTGGGGGTGGGGGAGGGGGAGTGTCTGACCGTCTGCGGAGCCTCCCAGCCCAGGGACAGTGCTGACAGCACAGGGCTTGGCCTGGACCTGCGGTCTCCCCCAGGTCAACCCGGTCCCCCTCCCGGGCCCCTGGTGAATGTGCTGGAGTTCTTTCTTATATTCCCCTGGAATTTTCCTCGCCGGTCCTGCCAACGCCTCCAGGAACACATTAAAGAAAAATGTTTCCAGTTTGAGCAGGGCTGTTTTACGGCTCTCCGGGCCGAGAGTCTGACCACGGAGTGGAAAGGCCTGGTCACAGCTCCTCTGGCTCGGCCCTAGCCCACCCCTCCCACACCCTCCGCCAAGCGCCGCTTCCGCTGAGTCGTCCAGCCAAGCCCAGTGCCCCCAGCTTATAGCAGCTCCCCAGGAAAAGAGGGGCTCGGTGCTCAAGGCTGGAGCGGGCTCACTTTCAGCAATGCAATCGTTCAACGGCCCGTTGGCCCAGCCCGAGGCCAGGACATACAGCAGGACAAGCGGGACCTGGCTTGGGCTTCGGAGAGCTTGGGGAGAGGTGGACTGGACCGCTCTATGCCCCCTCCGCCCCAACCCCCATTTCTCAGGTCTGTAAAGGGAAGCCAGAGAAAGCATAAGTTTCCCCAGGCCACACAGTGGGTGCTTTTCAAAGCCAGGCTGTCTGCGGTGAACTCGGTGGATGGTAAAACACGTGGCCCCCTGGCGGCATCGTGGTGACATTTTGGACTGCTCACTGCAAGGTCGGCAGTTCAAAACCACCAGCTGCTCCGAGGGAGAAAGAGGGGGCTTTCTACTCCTGTAAAGAGTTACAATCTCAGAACCCCCTTGCGACAGTTCTGCCCTGTCCTATAGGGTCGCTGTGAGCTGGAATCAACTCGATAGCAGTGAGTCTCACACCCACTCGAACCCCAGACCAGTTGCCTTCAAGTCAATCCTGACCCGTGGCAACTCCGTGTGACCCCGAGTGGGACTGGTCCACAGAGTGACTGTGGCTGGAATCCTTACAGGAGCAGACTGCCAGACCTTTCTTCTGTGGTCCCACCAGGTGGGTTTGAACTGCTGACCTGTGGGTTTGTCTCAAAACTCATTGCCACCGAGTCAATGCCAACTCAGAGTGACCTGAGAGGCCGGGGTAGACGTGCCCTTGTGGGTTTCCCAGATGGTAGCCTTGCAGTCTTCTTACTCCCTCTGAGCAGCTGGTGGTTTTGAACTGCTGACCTTGTGCTTAGCAGGCCAGCGTGCAACCACTAGGCCACGAGGGTTCTCCTGTGGGTTGGTAGTTGAGCACAGGCTGTTGACACCATCAGGAATCGCAAGAAGAATGAGTCACTGCCATGAAATCTGTTGACTGCCTGGGCTCTGACTGCGGACGGTCGGCCTGCCCCTCTCCTGTTGAGAAAGCATTGACAGATGTGGGTCTGGGGCCTGGGTGAGTGGCCACCAGCCTCCCCACTGGCCAATCTAGGGAAGCCAGGCCTGCCGTTAGCCTGAGACCTGTGGTCAGCCCAGTGTGGGGTCTCAAAGCCGACCTCTCAACTGACTCGGGGCCTGGATACCTGGGTGGGAGGTGCTGGCCCTGTGCGTCCTTGTCTGGCCACCATCACACAGCCATGGTAGACAATGGTGCGGGGACCTGGATCTCTGGCTCAGTGACTCCCCTTCCTCCTGATGGCAGCTTCACATCGCTCCTGGTGACAACTCCAAATGTCGTCCAGAGAACACGGTGCTCCCACCTCTCAGTCCCTTTGACTTCCAAGAGCCGATCTCCGTTGCGTCACCCGCCCGCCTTTCCGTCGGTTTCACCCATGAATGGCTGGTCTCGAGTGGACGAGGTCTTCAAGGCTCCTTCCACCGGAGAATGCGCCTTGAAGAACTAGCCTCGCTCAGCCAGCGGGGCAGGTGAGTGATCCTGCAAGACCGTGTTTTCAGGGCAGGGGGCATAAACGCTGAGTTCCCTCCTCCCCAGGGCCAGTGTTCAGAGCACGGAGACAAAGTCCTAGTTCCCTCCATGGCTGGACCACAAGTTGATAAGAGGCTGCTGGGAAGTTCACCAACACATGCCCATAATTACCCACACCGACGTGGTGACAGTGGCACGGCATGGTGAATGTGGCGAATGTCAGTCAGTTCATGAGAAGCCCGCTCACACTGGGTGAGGGCCCGCCCTGCTCCAGCATGACCTCATGGGAACCTAGCAGCAACTGCCACCACGCTGGAAGGTCAAGAGCACCAGGACCTGCGACGAGCACTTGGGCATATTGGTGGGGGGGGGCGAGGCATGGGGGCATGGGGGGCAGTCGGGGAGGGACACAAATCAACCCATGGCCATTTCCCACAGGGAGCTCTGCCCAGGGATACAGTGGTCAGCCTAATGGTGGAAATGTAAAAATTGCCCCAGGTAAGGCAAGACAGCTCACCAACAAGATGGCGGGCCCCAGCGCTCAGAGCCACGCCTTGGGGTGTTCAACACCCTAGAGCAGAATGGAACTGCCCCTGTGGGTTTCCAAGCCTGTCACTCTTTATGGGCGCAGACAGCCTCTTCTTCCTCCGGAAGCATCGCCCGGGGGGCTTGAATTCTTGACTTGGCCGTCAGCAGTGCAACACTTAAGCCACCGCGCCACCAGGGCTCCAGCAGCGACTCTGGGCTGTTACTGCCATCCCCAGCCTCTTGCAAACAGGCTGCTCAGAGTTTAAACTCTAATACAGAAGAAAGGCCTGGTGATCTATTTCCCAAAACCGGCCAACGAACATCCTATGGGTAATATAAAACACTATGGAGCTCAGGGGTGAATCCCAGGGATCCCCAAACAGGCAGAACTGATACCTAATTTTTTGTTGGTCTCAGTGAACCGGTTGTTAAAATAGCCCTTGTAATCGGGGTTCTCTTCCCCAAGGTGGAGACCCCAACTTTACATTTCTTACTCGTTGTTAACATGTATCTGCACAACAGCGGGTTCCCAGCACCCTGAGTCGTGTTCATTCCGTCCATAGGTATGAAAAATTACACGGCACTAGGTCTGCAATATTTATTCAGTTCATGAGCCTTTTTACACTTTTGATGGAATACTATGTTTCTATTCCTTTGCGTTTGTCACTTCAGTAAACAAATGTAGACCGTAAACAGAAAGCGTGTCTAACAACCCGAGGGCGACGCGCTGTCATTTGTCCCAGCGTTGTTGCACCCGTATCCCCAGGGGGCAGAATGAGTGGCTTAGGCAATTCCTGACCGTGTTCAGAGAGCTGACAAGGCTGTTAGAACAGCTGCCGTAAACGCAGCAGAAGAGGAAGAGGCTTCTCAAAGATGAACAGAATGTCCAAAGAGACGTCGCCGGTTTCTAACATGTGGAACACAATGACTGTTGTCTAACCTTTAAAGGAGTACAATCCTTCCTGCTCCCACGGTGTGAAGATTAAGGACGAACCCCACAGCCGATGATGCTTGGACAAGAGCGAAGAGCAATATTGCAGGTGAGGGTGCCAATTAAGAAGCAATAGGGAAATAGCTTTTCCCCCTTCATTTTATTTGTTTAAAGATCTTTTCTGGGGGGCTCTGACAGATCTTATGACCACCCATACATCGATCGTATCAAGCATGTTTGTACATATGTTGCCATCATTACTTTCTAAACATTTACTTTCTAGTTGAGGTCTGGGGATCAGCTTCTCTCTTTACCCCCCTCTCCCCCACCTACCCATGTGACCCCTTGATAACTTATACATTATTATTTTCATACCTTATACCAACTGCTGTTCCCCTTCCCCCTCTGTTTCTTCTCCCCTCCTCTCCCCAACTTTCCCTACCCTCCTGGTAGCACTACTCCCCTTTCTGTTCCTGAGGGGTTTATCTGACCTGAATTCTGTGTGTTGTGAGTTCGTATCTGTACCTGTGTACATGCTACTATGGAAACATCTTAACAGTTTTGCTGTTTTTTGTCAGGTAGTATGTAATATGTTTCATGAATAGCTTATGTGGGGGAACCAGCCTCTCACACTATCAGAGGTCCAGTAAGCACAATTGTAAGGTTATGATAGATAAAGATGATAGTAAAGTCATAGAGAATAAGAGAGACACAAGAGAAGGTAAAATAAAGGAGTCAGACACATTTCAGGGTAGCATGCTCACCTCCTGAACAGCCATGATCTCACCAGCCAGGTCCGTGCACAGAGAGGGCAGAGAGGGCAGGAGGAGAGTTTATTTCTAACCAAGGCTTATATGTCTTTTGGGGGGGGGGGATTACAGGTAACCACACGCGTCATAGGAAAGGGCTGCACAGTAGGCATACAAGAAGGAAGGAGATGAGCTAGGGGTGTACATGCAATAGGAAGGGGAGGGATTAGGGGTGCACATGTGACAAGATGGGTGGACCCTAGGCTCAATATGGCAGCCTAACCTTGGTCAACCTTCGGTGGGCTTGACCTCCCTGGGCTCTCCTTCAGGGAAAATATCTACCATCCTTATCAGAAGGGAGTGGGCCCTACTTAGGGGGGGACAGACTATACAGTCTGATTGCTCTAGATGGCTGACAACCCCCAGAGAGAATAACCTCTGACCTGCGTTCATTGACCTCCAAGTGTACAGCCGTTTACCATAAGTAGCAGACAGCGTCTTAGGTTTGGCGTATATTTGGGGGAGACAACTTTGGAGAAATCCCACAATCTTATAACATAGTTTTGTGTGCAGCTTGATTATTCTTATTTAAGTGTTAAATGAGTATTAAGTTACGTAAATATGTATCAAACAACTATCCTTTTGGAAAATCATCATTGTGTTTTTTTAATACTTTTATTGGGGTCTCTTACATCTCTTATCACAATCCATACGTTCATCCAGTGTGTGAAGCACATTTGCATCATCATTTTCAAAGCATTCTCTTCCCACTTGAGCCCCTGATATCAGCTCTCCATTTCTTCCTCCTCCCCTGCCACCCTCCCTCACAAAACCTTGATAAATTATAAATCATTTTTTCCATATTTTACATCGTCCTCCATCACCCCTCCCCCACTTTTCCATTATTCGTCCCCCTGGGAGGGGGTTATAATTTATCCTTGTGATCGATTCCCCCCTTTCTCCCTACACCCTCCCCTTATCCTCCTGGTCTCTCTACTCTCCTTGTTGGTCCTGAGGGGTTTATCTATCCTGGATTCCCTGTGTTGTGGGCTCTGGTCTGTAGCAGTGTGTATGCTCTGGTCTAATCCAATTTGTAAGGTAGAGTTGAGGTCATGATAGTGGGGGGAAGGAAGCACCAAAGAACTAGAGGCAAGTTGTGTTTCATCAGGCATACCGTGTTTTTATAGTTAAAAGTCATTAAGATGGTAAACTCGTTGTTAAACTGTTTGAAGGCCGCCACTGGACTCAGCCCCCCCCCCCCCCCCCAGGCTCTCAGTCCTCGTCTCTGCGGATGTCGGCTGAGTTACAGCCACGGGCTCCCTGTGGGCTGGCGCAGACCCTCCTCCACAGAGAGGCACAGAGTGCCCACAGGGAGGTGGCCTTCATGCCCCTCTCCCCCTCCTCTGCACACACCTCCTCAAACAGCCCCAGGGAAGTTACCTGAAGTAAGCAACGACATACACACACACACACACACACACACACACACACCACCCCCACCCCCAGCTTCACACATCCTTAGCCTCAATAGCAGTCCTGTGGAAAGTGAGACTTTGAGATGGGTCCCCACCCCATGCACCTTTCCAGACACTTTCCCCATCCCCGGCCCTGTGCCTTCCCCAAAAAAGCAACCTCTGGGGACATGGAATTTCAGCCTTACCCACTGTCCCCACCCAGGCCCACCCTAATCCAGCCTGACCTTCAAAGATACTTCTCAGCACTAGGGAGCTTTAAAACACACACACACTCTCTCTCTGCCGCCCTTTCCTTCCCCACCAGCGCCTCCGTATGACCACACGTCCCTGTCCCACAAGGCGATCCTTTGAAGCAAGAACCAGAGCTGCCCAGGAGTGGCCCACAAAGCACCCGATGTGGGTGGGATGGTGTCCCCACATGGGCCTCTGGGCCTGCCCAGGCTGGCTGCATCTCAGCAAAGGCTGGACACAAGGGACCCGCTTGTGGGAGGCAGCCCAGGGGTTTCAAAGGGGCTCATGTGAACTGCAAGGAGCGGCCACAAGCTGGCCAGCTCCCGTCCTCAGCGCTCGGATGCCCGCGTGGCCAGGCCTCGGCTTACCCTGGAGAGACCTCTCTCGGTATGAGGGGAAATATCTTTTCCTGGCTTTGGGAAGGCTGACGGGATAGGGGAGGGGCCAGAACTGTGGGAAGTTTGAGTCCCCCAGTGGGATTGGCCTGGGGGTGGGGCTGGCCAATGTGGTGCGCTGAAGTGTGTCTCCACCAAGTAGATACAGTAGAACCCCGGACCTGGACGCTAACCCGATCTAGAAGGAGAGTTGAGATGGGATGGAGTCAAGTTCTGAATCAATTTTTCCCATAATAAATAACTGAAAACGGATTAATCCGTTCTCAAAATAAATAACTGAAAACGGATTATTCCGTTCTCAACCACCAAGTTTTTACTCTAACCTTGTCTTTTTATGCAAAACATTACACAGAAATTTCAAAGTCAGAGTTAAATAATATAATATAATTTAAATAAGAAACACTTGAGAATGATGAGGGCAGCAAATGTACAGATGTGCTTCACACAATGGATGTATGTATGGATTGTGATAAGAGTTGTATGAGCCCCCAATAAGATGATTTAAATATATATATATATAACACAACAGTTAACAAGTGTTTAACAGCTGCAGTGTGGCCCATACCCTGAGCATGATGAGGATCTGGATCTGTGGACGCGCATGTGGAGAGAGGTGTGGCGGGAGAGCATTGTCTGGAAGGAGAATCCCCTTCCATCAAATCAACTGGGAGCTGCTTGTCGGGAGTTTTTTTCCCCTTCTTTTCCATTTTTCACTAGGACCTGGCTGGCTTTCTCTAAAAAAAAAAACAATCAGTCTAACGTGGTCTGCTGTTGGTGTTTCCTTACCTGTTTTCTGAAAGGGTTAACTAAATGATCATCAACAATATCAATAACACGGTTAACCAGTTCTTTATCATGATGATTCTTTTCAAAGACATCTTTCTTAGGACCCATGTGTTTTTTAATCTAAAAACAGTACAAAAGCCACAAACATCTAAGAAAATGATAGCAAAACGCTTGGAACACAGCTGCCAAAGGTTTAAACAACGCCATACAACAACGCCAACTAACGCCGAGTGGCCGAAACGTGACTGCTTGTGTTTACAAGAATCGCGTGCGTTGGGTCGGATTCCCATGTTTTGTTCGAGCTCCAATGCACAATTTTTTTGGCATTTCGAGTCAAGATCCAGTTATGTCGGGGACTGCTGCGATCGAGTGCCGGGTTCTGCTGTACGTTTGTTAGAGTCCTGCCTCGGGCACCTGTGACTGTGGCCTTGTTTGGGGTTTCTAGTTGGTATAGAGCTGCTGCGGGGGGGTGGGGTGGGGGGGTGTGTGTGGGAGGGGGGAGCAGCACACACCCTCGCAGGGGTCCTCAAACTACGGCCCGAGGCCACAGGCAGCCCGCCGAGGACATTTATCCGGCCCACCGGGTGGTTTTTCCCTGTTTGTTTTTATTTTACTTGAAAATAAGATATGTGCAGTGTGCACAGGAGTTTGTTCATAGTTTGTTTTGTTTTTTAAACTATAGTCCAGCCCTCCAACGGGTCTGAAGGACAGTGAACTGGCCCCCTGTTTCAAAAGTTTGAGGACCCCTGTGTCCTTTGCTTTTTGAATTTCAGTTGTGAAAAGATTGAAAATACGTCTTCTCCACAGTGTTACTACGTACAATCCTGGGACCCGGACTGCGTTGCTTCAAGCCAGGCAAGCATTCTGGTTTACCTGTTGCAAATCAGCCCGCCACCTTAACACAAGATTACTCCCTCCCACCTCTGGCAACCTCGAGTCAGCTGTCAAAAACAGACTCCCTGACATGGAGTCGCTGCTGGCTCACAGCGACCCTGTAAGACAGGGGCGAGCTGCCCCTGAGGGGTCCCAAGACTTGAATTCGTTCTGGGACTAGAGAGCCGGCTGGCTGGTGGCTTCAAATCACTGACCTTACGGTGAGCACCCACTGTGTGATCACGGTACCCGCAGGGCTCCTGGGGTCAGCTTTGGTTTCTATGTGTTTGCTTATTTCAAGAGTGGGATCAGCCATATCCATCCTTTTGCAACTGACTTATTTTCCTCTGGGCAATGTTTTGAGGCTCCTCCACATGGTGGTGGGGAGGCAAGACTTCATTTCTCTTTCTGGCTGCATCTGTTCCATTAGGCAGTGTTTCACTGGGATTCATAAGGTTTCCATTGGCTAGTGTTTTCAGAAATAGACCGTCTGAGTCTGGAAGCTCCACTGAGGTGAGTCTAGAAGCTCCACCCCAGCTAACCCTGCTGATATTTGAAATGCCAGTGGCATAGCTTACGGTATGAGGTAGTTAGTTTACTGTGCCAACCTGGCCGATAAACACATGTGGGATTAATTGAAGGGCGGAGAGATAAATGGCCCAGGGAGCCTCGCCTTTCTGGTCTCTTGCTCTTGATCATCAGACCAGTGTGTGACTGCCTTGCTCATTCTGTGCCTCAGTTTGCAAGCTACACTACCTGTGGGACACCTAACCCGTGGACTATGTCGCTTTAACTTGAGGTTCCTCCAAGACCTGCTTCGCTACACCATTGGAATTCACATCTCTTGACCCTGTCATCTGGCTGACTGTTGGTGACCTGCCTTACTGTTTGCTGCCTGTGTCCGGATAACCTGAATTGCTCTACAGAGGACTACCTGGCGACCCTCAAGACTTGAAGGACTGCCAGTGTCTCACAACTGTCTCACAGGAGTGAGTCGCACTGAGCCACTTGTATTGCTTTATAATTAAATTGTTTATTTCTTATGTTATATATCTATCTACCTGTATAAATATATATATATAATTATTAGCAATCTGGTTTTGTCTCTCTAGAGAACCCTAACACACGGTATCACCAGGAAACACACACACACAAACACTGCCTGTGGTAGTTACATAATTTCACGTCAACTTGAAGATCTGTAAGTGGAGGGGTGGAGTCTAGCCTGTCAAACAGGTCACAGCCTGATGGTACCTCCTTGTGGGCGTGGCCTTCTCATGGGGAGGGCCCTGGGAACCTCCCCCTCCCTCTCTGCCAACACCTACCTGCTGGAGGATCCTGGTTGCTGAGAGCCCAGGAGAAGCGGCTACCGCCATTGGATCCACATGACTTTGCACCCACCAGCCTGTGTTCTTCCTGCATGCTGCATCTTTGCATGTGGCTGCGTGAGTCTGAAGAGGGATTGATGGACTGGTGTTGGACTGATGGACTTGAGCTGGACTGGAGGGGAATGTTTTCTCGATAATTCTTGACGCAAAGCTCTTTCTTACACATCTATGAGTGCGTCTGGATGTTTCTCTAGTCAGCTTGGTGTAACACACTGCCATCAAGTTGACTGATACTCACAGTGACCCTAAAGGGCAGGGTAGAACTGCCTTTACAAGACTAAGTCTTTGCAGAAATAGAAAGCCTCATCTTTCTCCCTGGGAGTAGCTGGTGTTTTCGAACTGCTGACCTTGGGGCTAGCAGCCCAATGTGTAACCATGACGGCTCCAGGGCTCCTCTCCGGTACTCTCCGGTACCACTGCAACATGCAAATTGCTATGGCGTGACAAAACGCTGAGGGCTGCATTTACTTAGTTTCATGGCCCTCATTCAAGTGTTAAAAAGCAGAGATGTCACTCGGAGGACTCTGGTGTGCCTAACGCAAACCACTGCCTTTCCAATTGTGTCCCAGGCATGTGTGAGCGGAGTGGACAACGAATAAGAAGGACCTAAGAAGAACTGAGGCGGGAGAAAGAAAGAGGTTTGGGAAATGATGGCAACATCTGTACAAAGGCGTTTGATACAATTGATAGATGGGTTGTTATGAGAGCTGTAAGAACCCCCAATGAAATGATTAAAAAACAAAACAACCGGGACATTTGAATTGTGGTGTTGGCAAAGAATATTGACTATACCAGGCATGACCGGAAGAACAAACAAATCTGTCTTGGAAGAAGTGTGGCCAGGATGCTGCAAAGCAGCCAGGACCGTGAGACTTCGTTTCATTTATTTGGGTCGTGTTATGTGGTAGAGAATCCTGACAATTTGAGGATTGAGTCTGTAGGGGTGGAGTCTAGCTTGTCAATCAGATCATAGCCAATGAGGCCTGTGTGTGGGCGTGGCCTTTCCCTGAGAACTTTGGGAAATCTGGTACTTCCTCTTTGGAGGCGGGAGACACTTCTCTCTCTCTGCCCCTCCCTGGCAGACCTTGCAGCTGACAAGACACATGGAGCTAAGGCAGTGCCCTGAGCTGGAGAGGCCACATGGGCCTACCCTGATGCAACCAGACCTCTGAAGCCACGTGGAGACCCCTGCCAGCGCTGAGATGCTCACGACGCCACTGTACGCAAACACTTTCTGCCCACTGGCCTGTGACCGTCCTGCACTTGGTGTTTCCTGAGTGTGAAAGGACTTTATATGTTGGTATCGGACATCTGGGCTAGTATGGGACTTATGGACTTGGGCTGGACTGGGTTGGGAGGCTTTCTCAATGTTCAATTCCTCTTGTCAATAAACCTCTTCTCCCTTATATGTATATGCGAGTCTTCCCAGACGAACACGTGTTGTCAGAGGGGAGACCTCATGCCTGGTAAAGCAGAGGGGCAGTGAGGAAGAGGAAGGCCCTCTGTGAGCTGGACGGACACGACGGCTGTCCCATGGGCTCCAGCATAGGCCGGCGGTGCGGCCCGCGCAGGGCCAGGCGGCGTCTCTCCGAGGGTGCACGGGGTAGCCGGGAGTTGGGACAGAAAGGAAGTTGTGATTGTGGTTGTGTGCTATTGCGTTGAGTCAGAACCGTAGCGACCCTCTGCACAGCAGAACCAAACACTGCCCGGTCCTGCGCCGGCCTCCCCCTGGTTCTTGTACCTCGGGGTCCATCCATCGCCTCGAGGGCCTTTCCCTGTGTAGCCGCCCCTCCCTGTACCAAACCGGATGGTCTTCTCCTGGTTTCTCCTGACAACACGCCCACGCAAGTCGGGCAAAGTCTCTGCACCCTTCCCTGGAAGGAGCACTCGGTTCCACTTCTCTGGAGACAGAGTTGTCCGTGCTCTTGGCCGTCCATGGTGCTTTCAATCCCCTTCCCCGGCACCATGTCCACGCACATCAGTGCTTCGTTTGTTTTCCTTATGTCCAATTTTCACCTGCCTATGAGGCGGCGGAGGGTGCCATAGCTCGAGTCAGGCACATCCCGGTCCTCAAAGCCACACCCGTGCTTTGCCACACTCTAAAGAGGTCTCGGGCAGCAGACTTACCCAATGCAATGCGTCTTTTGATCTCTTGACTGCTGCTTCCATGAGCACTGATTGTGGATCCAAGCGAGACAATCCTTGACAGCTTGGATCTTTTCTCCATTTTTCATGGATGGTGATGTTGCCACTGGTCCAGTCGGAGTTTAGCCTTTTTTGACACGGAGTTGTAATCCATACTGCAATTCCAAAGCGGCAATCCTCCATGATCGGCCTCAGCAAGTCCTTCGAGGCCACCTCACTTTCAGCAAGCAAGGTGTGTCCTTTGCTTATTGCAGGTTGTTAAGAAGCCTTCCTCCAAACCTCATGCTGCATTCTTCTTCTTCATCTAATCCAACTTCTCAGATTACTTGCTCAAGAAAGGAAGTAGGATGCTCCCAGCCACTCTATCAACGAGGGAACTGAGACCCCAAGTCAGGACTTGAAGGCCCATAAACCTGTGGCTGATTGTTCTGGATGTAAGTGGGTCTCCACCCCACCCCCAGATATGTGCCACCGTGGCTAGGCTATGATCCCAGTATTGTGTGATTGTCCTCCATGTTTTAAAATTGTGATATAATTGTCCTACGTGTTGCAGACCCTAATGGTATACAAAAGGCCGGGTAAGGCCGGGTACAGTCGACATGGTTAGGTTGCAGCTTGAATCTCTTTTGATATATGACATGAAATAAATGGGCAGACATGGGAAAGGCGGGGGTTCCTACCAGAGAATCTCCTGAACTCAGAGGCGGACAGATGTTCAAACACCTGGAGATCTTCAGCGAATGGCAGGCCCAGGAGCCGGAAGGAGACAAGGAACTCTCTCTGGAACCGCGAGCTGATGCCGAGCGAGCCTTCCCCTAGTCCCAGTGCTCTGAATTCAGACTTCAAGCCCCCTGAAGGAGCGCTGGTGGCATAGTGGCTATGCACTGGGCTACGAACCACAAGGTCAGCAGTTCAAAACCACTAGCCTCTCTGATGGAGAAAGACAGGGTTTCTACTCCTGAAAAGAGTTACAATCTTGGAAACCCTCCAGGGCAGTTCTTCCCTGTCCTAGAGGATCTCTACGAGTCAGCAACTCTGGCAGTGAGTTGGAGCCTCCTACTCTGCAGACACAGAGTCAGTACATCCAAAAGAACCCGTCGATCGGTGACCACTGTAAGACGTAGCATATGATCAAGAACTGATAACACTGAAGGAAAAACTCTAAGCTATGTTGAAAGTACTAGCCCCAAACAAGGCCCTAGGGGTGGTGGGATACCAATCGAAATGTTTCAACAACACACTGATGAGTCCTCAAAGTGCTCCCTTGTCTATGACGAGAAATTTGGAAGTCTGGCCAACTGCCTGGACAAATCAAGTTCATTTTGTACGCGTTCCAAAGAAAGGCGACCCCACAGAATGCGGCGATTATAGAACAATATCACTGATACGCATGACCTAACACAGTAGCACTCAAAGCAGGGAGTACCAGAAAAAGATGTACTTGTGTTCTATCTATTGTGCAAAGGCACCCAACTGGGTGGGTTAGAGCAAACTGTGCACAGAATGGGAATTCCAGAACACCCCACTGTGCTCCTGTGGAACTTGTACATGGGCCCAGAGGCGGTCGCTCCACAAAGGAATCCTGCATGGTCTAAAGTCAGGAAGGTGTGCATTAGGGTTGTATCCT
The DNA here is from genome assembly GCF_050624435.1 of Tenrec ecaudatus. Lineage (NCBI taxonomy): Eukaryota > Metazoa > Chordata > Mammalia > Afrosoricida > Tenrecidae > Tenrec > Tenrec ecaudatus. Next base: position 24,189,058 of record NC_134530.1, read on the forward strand.
TTCTCCCCACTTATTCAGTCTGAAGGCTGAGCAGAGAGTGGGAGAAGCCGGGCTGTAGGAAGAATGATGTGGCATCCGGATTGGAGGAGGGCTTCCTGTCAACCTGCAACGTGCAGGTGGCACGGCCTTGCTCGCTGAAAGTGAGGAAGGCTTGAAACGCTTGCTGATGAAAATCCAGGACAGGCTTCATATAACTCAATGTAAAGAAAAAATAAATCCTTACGACTGGACCAATAGGTGACATCGTGCTAAACGAAGATTGAAGTGGTCAAAGATGTCGTCTTGCTGGGATCCACAATCAATGTTCACGGGAGCAGCGGTCAAGAGATCAAACACGCTGCACGAGGGGAATCTGCTGCACAAGACCGCTTGTGCGCAAAAGACTGCGGAAAAGCAAGGGTGTTACTTTGAGGCCTACAGTGCGCCTGACCCACGCCACACTTTCAGTTGCCTTATGTGCATGTGCCACTTGTACAGTGCACACAGAAGACCAAGGCAAAGTCGGTGGCTTTGAATCGTGGTCCTGGCCAAGCTGACTGAAAGTACCATAGATGGCCAAAAGAATAACTGTGTCTTGAAGAGGTTATGAGCAGAGAGTTCCTTAGAGGGAAGGGTGGTGAGACTTTGTCTTACATTCTCTGGACTTGTCAAGAGAGACCGGTCCCTGGAGAAGGGTATCGTGTTTGGTAGAGGGACAGAGGACAAAACAGGAAGGCTGTCAAGGAGAGGCACTGACACCGTGGCTGCCGCAGTGGGCTCAGGACTAGGAACAATTGTGAGGATGGCACAGGCAGGGTTTCTTGTCTGTTGTGTGGACGATTGCCGTGGGTTGGCACCGACTTCATGGCCACAGCAACGGTGTCTGTACGAGCAGTGACAGGGATAACGCTAGTGTCGGGAGCCTCCACTGTAGAAGCAGCAGTGGTGGCAGAGGTCACAGGAGCCAGGGAAACCTATCACTGCTTGCTGGGCACTCGTTGCCATCACGTGGATTCTGGCTCGTGGCGACTGTGCTCCACACAGGTCTGCTTGTAACTTTCATTGTGATTTGGGTGGAAGTTTACAGATTACTGTTCCATTCCACCGTGCATCCGTGTATGGTTGTATGTTTTATTACAATCCCCACCACCTAACAACACTAATTCCTCCGTAGTTTTCCATTTCCCTTGGTCTGCCTCTCTTATCCTTTCTTGAACGTTGGGCAAATGACTTTTTTATCTCTAAGGTGTGTGTACCTCACTGGTGTGTGTGTGTGTGTACCTCTTTGGCCTGCCTGTTGTTTGGCTAAACGTTGGACCACCGAGGTGGGTTTCAGGCTTAAAGGTGACTGAAGGTCATGATCTCAGGGCTTCCCAGCCTAGTCTTTTACGGTTTTGAGTTTTGACATCTCTCCCGCTTCATTCAGGACTACTGTGATCGCCTTCAGAGCAGCTGGTGGGGGTAGCCGGGCACCATCTAGTTCTTCTGGTCTGTTTGTAGAGGAAGAGGTTCACACTGTGCATTTGTCCTCTGCATTGTGTCCACGAGACTTTGCTTTTGCTTTTTTTGCTTGCACTGGATGGGGGGAGAGCAATCGATGGCCACTCACAAGCTTTTGTGACCCTAGTTGCTACTTTCTAAAGTAGGATGTGGGACATTTCTTTGTGGGCTATATTGTGCTGACTTTACTGTCCCCCAGGAGGGAGGCCCTGGTGGCATAGGGGTTATGCATTGGGCTGCTAACTGCAAGCTCAGCAGCTCAAAATGACCAGCTGATCTGAGGGAAAAAGGGAGGGCCACTTCCATAAATACATTACAATCTCAGAACTCAGGGGCTGGTCTACCCTGTTCTATAGGTTTGCTATGAGTCAGCATTGCCTCAGTGGCAATGGGATTATTTGGGGGTTTGTTTGTTTTTTGTCCCCAAAGACTATAGACCAGTGCACTTCTAAGTCCACTGGCACATTCCCTGACAGGGCTTGGTTTGGATTAGAAGTTTTCATCCCTTTGTCCCCAGTATGCTGTTATATTCAAGGATATATTTGTAACAAACACACACACAGAGTTGTTAGGGTCCATTGAGTTGATTCTCATCTACAGTGACCAAATGTACAACAGAATGAAACACTGCCCAGTCCTGCGCCATCCTCACAATTGCTCCCATGCCTGAGCCCATGGTTGAAGCCACTGTGTCAATGCATCTTGTCTTTCCTCTTTTTAACTGCCCTTCTCCAGGGACTGGTCTCTCCTGACAACATGTCCAAAGTACATGAGACCGAGTCTCGCCCTCCTGACCTCTAAGGAGCACTCTGGCAGTCCTTCTTCCAAAGAGGCAGCTGGGTAGGTAGATGAGACAGTTTCGTTTGCCTTTCCACACCATGAGCTTGCCAGCCTGTGTATCAGCTCATAGAGTATTGTCATTACAGAATTTTGTCTGTGATTGAATGTGCCTTGGAAGGTTTTCATTCTTGTGCCCCTCCCAGTGGCTCCTGGGGGTTTGAGAGCTGTGACCTTTCAGAAGCAGGTTGCCAGGCCTTTCTTCCAGGGTGCCTCTGTGTTGTCAACCCTCCTGACCGTTTGCTTCGTCCTGACACTACTCAGGAGCAGTATTAGTAGTGGTAACAATGCTGCTGACAGCACTCAAGGCTCTTGCAGTGATGACTAAAGTCAATGGGGTCCGTTGCGGCAGCAAACACTCCAACAGTGGTAGTAGAAGCCACTCAGGGCCGTGGTTGTTGGGCAGCGATTTCAGCAGTAGCAGTAGTGGGAATAAAAAGTGGTGGCGTGCACTGCAGCTTCAGCGGACAGGTCAGTACTAACGTCGGCGTGCACTGAGCACCTACACGTGTCGCGAGGCAGCGAAGGTCCCATTTTACGGATGAGAAACACGGAGGCCCGGTAACTTATCAGAGTCGCGGGCGTCCGGTTCCCGCCGGGCGTGCCGAGCCCACCTGCCCAGGGCGTTCGGTCCGGTGCCCGGCCGCCCGGCCCCGCCGCGGCCTCCCGAGCGAGGCTCCAAGTCCGCACTGGGCTCCTTCCAGGACCTCACGGGGCAGCAGTTGGGACAGGACGTTCTCGCGCGGCCAACGCGACGGCAGTTGGAAGCCCCGCCCCTCGCGCGTGCGCGGTACGCGTCCCGTCGTCCCGCTCGGCTCCAGGCGTCGGGCGCGGTTGGCGGCGTCTGCGAGGGGCGCGCGCGCCTGCGCCGGCGTCGGGCTCGCGCACGCGCACCTGCGCCGACGTCGGGCTCGCGCACGCGCACTCGGCGGCGGCGGCGGCGGCGGCAGCGGCGGTTCCTGCCCGGCTCGAGCGGCGACGGTACGGCTCCGGGCAGCCGGCGTGGGGCAAGGCGGCGGCGGCGGTGAGACGGTGTGGCGGCGGCTCTCGGTCCAGATCTCGGCGGCGGGAGGTTCAGTCCGGCCCAAGGCGCGGCGTTAGTGGTGCCTGCGGCCTGCGGCCTAGGTTTCCGCGCGGCGGCGGACTCGAGTACAGGCGGAGCGGCCAGGCCCGCGGTCCCGGCAGCGCCATGAGCGTGGAGGCATACGGGCCCAGCTCGCAGACTCTCACCTTTCTGGACACGGAGGAGGCCGAGCTTCTGGGCGCCGACACACAGGGCTCCGAGTTTGAGTTCACCGACTTCACCCTTCCCAGCCAGACTCAGACGCCCCCGGGCGGTCCTGGAGGACCCGGGGCCGGCGGCGCTGGAGGCCCGGGCGGCGCGGGCGCTGCGGCCGGACAGCTCGACGCGCAGGTAAGCGGCGCATGGCGAGCCGGAAGCGGCGGGTCTCCGCGCCTGCCAGCTGCCATCTCCCACTCCCGGCCGACCCGGCGCGGGCTCCAGCCCAGCCGGCCCTCGGTGGCCGCCCTCGGGTTTCTTCTGGCCTGCCCCGGCCCCCCTTCGATAGGTTCCAACACCTGCCCCGTGAACCTGCCCTTCGAACCCGCCCCCCCGCCCTCCGAAGGGATTTGGAGGTTTGCGGCCCGACTTCCCGCTCTGCCGGGGATCCCCTTGGACATGTCCAGGGCTCCCCCCCAGCCTGCCTCTCACCCCGTTCTGAACGGATCTGGGGTGCCCTGCCCAGGGTTCAAGCCCCCACCCATCCCGTCTCTTCTGTTCTGGGTTTCCTCTCTGGTGTGCCTCCTTATCTCCTCTCTCCCAAATGAGTCCAGGGTTACCTGCTGTTCCAGCCATGTGAGGTGACCCGTTCCTAGGTCCAGGCCCTGCCCTGGGCTCCCCTGTACGTGTCTGTTTCCTCCAGCCTGTTCCAGGGCCCCTCTGACCAGTCCTGGTTCCCCATTCTGAACAGATATGGGGTGACCTGCTCGTTTCCCTCTGGCCTATTGGCTGCCCTCCCCCACCTGTGGCCTCCACCAGCTGGGCACCCCCATTTAGGCACATGTTCACATGTTCCCAGCCTGGGCACCTGGCAAGCAGAGGGTCCTGGCTTCCAGAGCAGAAGGGCCTATCACCTCTGGTTTCCGACTCTCACACCAGCTGGTTATTAAGATTGTTCAAGAGACAGGTTACATTTTGTTTTTCTTTCTTGCATGGCTTGTTGTTGAAACCGACCTGTTACATAACTCACTCGGGAGGCCGGCCTTGGAAAAGTTGGGTTCAAGAGTTTTGTTCTCCAGTGGGGTGGTGTCTGTGGGTATTATTAAAGTGGGCCTGGCCCGTCAGAAGCTTTGTTCCTTTTTAATGATATGACTGACTGGTCAGAAGGACCACAGCAGGCCTTTGAGTTTGGGTTTGGGCTATGGGCAGCACAGCTGCAGGTACTTCCTGGACCTGAGCCCTTGCCAGACTGGGAGCTGTGCAGGCCCCAGGCTCAGAAATGCTGGCTGCTCAGCTCCCTTCTTCAGACCCATCTTCATCCTTTACCAGCAAGCCTTCTCTGCCCGGAGCCTGCCCTTCCACGTCCCTTCCGGGAGTCTCACTACCAGGGAGGGTTTCAAGGCTCACCTGTCTCAGGTGCATTCCTGGGAGAAGATCGACAGCCTGGGCAGTGGGGAGCCACCCGCATCCTCAACCCAAGGGGGGGGGGCTTCTATTCTAGTCGGTGAGTCACTCCCGTGGGTAGACCACCCACTTGGGCTTTCTTTTAGCTTCTAGGAGCAGCGGAACATACTTGACTCATTCTAACCCCAGATTCCTCAGAATAGAAGGGCAGGGCACCGGGGAGAACAGGTGTGTGGAGATGGGAGTGGGGAGGGTTGCAACCTTGTTTGCATTTGGGCGTACTGGGTGGGAGTGAGGAGGGTGCGCTCGGTGAGTGGGCCATAGCCTCAGTTTCGGCAGCTGTCAGACAGGGACAGCAGTATATTGTTCTAACTCTGTAGGTCACAGAGGAGCCCCGGTGGCATAGTGGGTTTGGAGTTGGACTGCAAGGTCAGCGGTTCAAAACCACCAACTCCTTCTCAGAAGAAAGATGAGACTTTCTACTCCTGCAGAGTTAAGAATCTCAGAAACCCACAGGGGCAGTTCAGCCTGCCCTGTAGGGTCTCTGTGAGTCGGAATCAACTCCATGGCAGTGAGAGTCAGGGTGCAGGGAATCAAAAAGCTAGTGTGTGAACGGACAAGGTGGTGCTGCCGGTGGTTTCCGCCCGGTGCCGGTGCTCAGGGGGCATCTTCTGTGGAGCAGGCTGCTTGTGAAAGGCTGTTGCGATATTGCGAATCCCTTTTTAACTGGAGCTGTGAGACGAGACAGCAGGCTGGGGCGTCTGGGGTGGCCTCAGGCCCTCACTGCGCTGAGTTCTGTTTGTGATTAATTGCTGGGCGTGCTCTCCAATCGATTTATGTTCGTACACCTGAGCTTTGAGATGTACAAAATGAGCGCTTTATGTTGCTCCGAGGAGGTAAACGTGGCCAGGCTCTCTGGAGTTCTGTTGACAGAGGTTTTTGGGCCTCAGTGACAGTTAACCCCAGTGGCATAAGGGTTTTTATTTCCGGGCAAAGGTGTCCCCACCCACCTGTTGGCCTACCTCCTGGGGGAGGAGGGTGGATTCTGTGGGGGCTGCTGGAGGGTCTGTACTGGGCACTGGGAAAGTGTGTGAGAGGCATTGGAAAGTGGCCGCCGGTTGATTGGCTCCTGTGCCAGTTGGGGGCGTGAGTTGGCTGGATTGTTTGGGAAAGGTTTCCCTGCTTGCCCTCAGGAGTTGGCTGTGGAGCTAGCTTCTGTGGAGAGCACTTGGGGCTACGTGAATCCACAGCGCCCTTGTACAGTTGAGTGGCATTTGGTTCGCTCATGGGTTTTACAACCATTGTCAGTTGTGCAGGGAGCCCTGGGGCATAGCGGTGCTGCGTTGGGCTGGGATGCACCAGGTCAGCTGCTCCTTGGGAGAAGTGTGGGCGCTTTCTACTCCTGTGAAGAGTTACAGTCTGGAAACTCATGGGGGCAGAGTGTTTTTTAATCAGTTGTGCAACTGTAATCAATTTTAGACTCTTTCCAAAAGAACGCCTGTGCCCTTCCTCGCTCTCTCCTGCAACCCCTGATCGCCCCGCAGTTCGCTTTCTGTGTCTCTGAATGTGCCTGCTCCAGATGGACCCCGTGAGTGAAAGCAGGCCTATGTGCTCTCAGGGCTGTTCCAGGTATCAGAGCTCCCTTCGTTCCTGTGGGGGAATAATACTCTGGTCTGTAAGGGCGGGCCTCCTGGTGTTACCTGTCATCCACTGGTGATGCTCGGGGTATTGCCACTTTGGAGCTCCTGTGGAGAGTGCTGCTGGGGACATGCCTCTTCGTGTGGACATGTGCACTCCTTTCCGGTGGGTAGATTCTTGGGAGCAGAAGTGCAGGGGCACAGGGAGGCTCCATGTGTAACTGTTGGGGAAGTACCCATCTTTTCCAATGTCTGTCAGTCACCTTTTTTTTTTTTTAACGGTTGAGTTCGGCTTTAGACCTGAAGGGTGACAAAGGACTGTGGTCTTGGAGATTCCACCAAGACCAGTAAGCCCTGGTCTCTTGGGATTTTGAGTTGTTCGACATTTTCCCCTCCACTATCCAGGACCTTTTGACCCCTCTCAGAGCAGTTGGTCATGGTAGCTGGGCACCATCAAGTCTGTCAGGTCTCGGACCGGGGGACCACTGTTTCCATTGGGCAAATTGTTTCCCTTTGGCTTTTGGTTCTCGCCATTCTCGTCCTCCAGGCAGGAGAGACCCTTAGCTACTCCTTAGGCAACTGCTCTGGAGTGTTTATGACCCCATTTACTGCTTACCAAAGTGGAATGTAGAACATTGCTTTTGAATTATGTTATGCCAGCCAACCTTGGTGCCCTGAGATCCCTGGGCCAGCACCTCATTGCCTTAAATTGTCCGGGAAGTTGAATAACTGTACCCTGTCTGCCTCACACTCGGGTGTAAGCAAAGTTACATACGCGTGGACAGAGACCTCCTGTGGGACCTATCCATGGTCCCAGGTGTGCTCCCACTCTCCCGTTACAGATCAGCTAGTGTGGGATGCAGGGGTGTGTGTGTGTGTGTGCGCATGTGCGTGCGTGTGTAAGAAAGTATTTTCTACCATTGATGTCCTAGCCCACCCCCCACACGGCGCCCCTCCGTTTTGTTTTCTCGGTGGAAATCGCCTACCTTTGCTGGTGAAATCTTTTGGTGCACCTAAGTGTCTGGTCTTTAGGTCCCAGTTACCTGGTTTGTCCTCTTTAATGTCCTTCGCTTTAGCCATTGACCTAGACTGTGCCAGTGTCCTGTGCAGCGGATTTCAGCATCACCCTCTTCCAGGAGATCGTGTGCCAGCTAGGGGCCAGCGTGACTGCTGGGTGGTTCAAATAGCAGGCGCTTTGTTTATCAGATGAGGCCAGTGTTGGCAAAGCCCCTGAAGTCCTGGGGTAAGCGCCCAGACCCTGCCCTCCAAGTGTCCTGCTCCTTCCACCCCTTCTTTGAAGAATCGCTGCTGGTGGACAGAGCCCCTGGCCCTCCGAGGTAGACACGGCCCCTGGTTGTTGCTGTGGGCGTGTTCCCTGCCCCAGCCTTCAGTCTCTCACTGCCACGGAGCCCATGCCGACCGACTACAGTGATCCTACAGGACGGGGTAGAAGTGCCCCTGTGGGCGTCTTAGACTTAAGTCTTTGCAGGAGCAGAAAGCCCCATGTGTCCCGCCCTGTCCCTCAGCGATGCGTGGCTTCAGACTGCGGACACGCTCACTCTGCTGCTAGGGTTCCCTTGTCTTCAGAGGACTCACGAGTCGTCAGCCGGGAAAAGGCGCCCGCCTTTGATACAGTCTGCAGCGGGCAGAGGTCCCACTGGACTGAAGAAGAGCTCTTAGCGATTCCAGGCGAGAATAGGGTGCTCTGTTGTGTAGCGTTGCCACACATTGTGTCTGCTTTATAAAAGTGCCCGGGACGCTTGCTCGGTTTCGCGGTCTCCCTTAGGCTTGAGTGGAGGGTGCGTGGTCACTGGTGAGAGGCGAGAAGCTTCTTGGGAAGACACGTACCTGCCTGCCTGGGTGTCGGCCCGAATGACACGGGAGCACATGTCACGTGGAGAACTGGAGCCCGTTGCTAATGGTTACTTGTGGTGAGCAGCCACCTGGAACACCCGAGTGGACAAAAGATGAAGTGCCTGTGGCGAGAGGCTTGTGGGCAGGGACGTACCTTTAATAGGAACCCAACTGTCTGTACCGGTGACTGGACGCTGTGTGTCCTTCCTGGTTTGTTCTGTCTCCTGGAGCAGGCCTGGGCTGGACCTTGCCCCCTTGCCCCAGCGTCTGGTCTCTGTGGCCGCCTGCCCCCTGCTTGTAAGAAGAGTCTCTAGCCCGGTGTACAGCAGGCCAGCCGCCAGTCTCCAAGGTCCTTCTCCGCCCCCCTCGGTGTGGGCAAGGCTGGACTGTTCTGCGTGCAGAGCGAGCAGAGTGCCTACCACTCTGCCGAGAGTGGGCCCGGACAGCCCGTGCTGCCAGCGGGCGGGAGCCCAGTGATGTTTCCCACAGCGATGTCTCACCGAGCTCTCTGTACACTGTGCCTTGAGGCAATCAGTGTGAGGTGACCCAGCAGTCTCTCTTGGAAGGTGTTTGCTGGGGTCATTTCCAAACTGCCAGGACACCACAATGAGCAGAAGGGGGGGACAGGTTCCCTGAGGTGGCCAGTGGGGGTGGGGACACTCCAGGGAGGTGAACGAAAGGGCTCTGAAACCAGATTCGGCATGTGAAGGAAAGTTAACCAAAATATTAGCAAGATCGGCTTCCTTCACAGACCATTTATCCCAGTGGCCCCCCAGAGGAAGGCGTGTCCGTCTGGTGTAATCCCTGGGAGATGAGCTGTCATGTCTTGATAGTGGCGCTCTGTGGTGACGTGTACTGCACTGACGGGGTAAGTCACTCCGCCCCTGACTTCACAGTGCTCACACAGCACGCTGGGATTGTTTCCTGGCCAGGGGTGTCGCCGGCAGGAGTGGTTAGAACACCAGACCTCCTCTGTAGATTGGCTTCTTCGCACAACTGGTGGCCCCTCCTCCCTGTGCCGGGAGCTGAGAGCTGTCCACGTGGGGCTTCGTGTGAGGTGGCCGGCACAGCCAGCCTGGCCTCACATCTGTCTCATTGGCTTCCTCACCACCAGTGCTGGGGAGAACATCTTGATCGCCTTGAGAAAGTGAGCCCCTGGCCGGCTGCCATGCCTGGGCATCACAAGGACCCCAGAAGGACCGGTGACTGTGGAGCAGTGGTTCTCAGTCTTCCTGATGCCTCCACCCTTTCACACAGTTCCTCATGTGGTCGTGACCTCCAACCATAACATGATTTTTATTGCTACTTCATCACTGTCATTTTGATAGTTATGAATCGGGCGATCCCTGTGAAAGGGTTGTCAGACCCCTCCCCAAAGGGGTCACGACCCACAGCTTGAGAAACACCGCTGTGGAGAGAGGCAGATGGGAAGGGACCACTAGACGCCGATCCAGCGTGACCTCCCGTGTTCAGGAGGTGCTCTTGGTGGCTGCTCCACAGGGCTCGACAGGCCAGAGAGGGCCCAGGCGCAAGGTGGCGTGGTGCTCTTTTGGGGGCATGTAGGCTGCTAGGTGCGGGGTGGCCTCAGGGACAGGACAGCAGAGAGAGGTGCACAGCAAGGTAGGGGTGCCCAGTGGCATGCGTACCAGCGGTTCCTGCTGTAGTGCTCATTGGACTTGAGCCTCTTCCCCCCACTCAGTGGGGAGCCGGGGTGAGCAGACTCCCAGTCTTGCAGATAGAGCAGGGCAGGGGGAGGCCTTGTCAGTCCTGGGCTGGGGGCTTATGCTGTGGAGCCTGCTGTGTCAGTCAGCACACGGGCTCACCCTCCTGGGCCTCCATGCCTTTGCTCAGCTCAGAACGATGGGGAGCTGGGCAGCTGGGACTACGAAGGGCCAGGTAGTAGCCCTCCCTCTGACGGCAGTGCTGGGGCACCGGCAGTCTCAGGCGTTGTTGGGGTGGGAGCTGGTGGCCTGTGAGGCACAGCCCTGTGGGCTCCTGCTGACTGGGTCCATAGGTCTGCAGTGTCTAGTCACTTGTTGGCTTTGGGCACCAGGCTACATGGGTGGAAGGGCTGTCCATGCAGTCCTGCTTGTCTTCTGTAAGGCATAGGACAGCGGTTCTCAACCTGTGGGTCATGACCCCTTTGGGGGGGTCGAACCCTTTCACAGGGGTTGCCCGATTCATAACAGTAACAACATGACAGTGATGAAGCAGCAATAAAAATGTTATGGTTGGGGGTCCCCACATGAGGAACTGTGTGAAAGGGTCACGACATGAGCAAGGATGAGAACCGCGTCTCCTGTGTGGGAATTCAGGGGACAGCCCAAAACCAGGAGACCACCGGGGTCCTTGCTTCAGACCCCTCAGTGCTTTCTACCCGTGTAGAGAAGGCGCCCAGACCCCTACAGGAGGCTGCACGCAGGGGCAAGCACAGCCTTTTGATGTCAGAGAAGAGCCTGCGTGGGGTTTAGGGGTCACCTGACACGGGGCTTGTATGGAAACTGTCAACCCCTGCGGGGTCCAGCAGCATGGCGTCACTGTCCCCTCCTTGCCTGTCATCCTCTGAGGGGTTCTTCTCCAGACCTGAGCCCACGTCGGTGATGGCCAATCACAGGGCTAGATAGGGCCGCTTTGAGGGCCGTGGGCTTTGTACTGGACACAGCTGTGTGGTGGGGCAGACAGGTGCAAAAGGCAGAGAGGGCTCTTCACAGTGGCACAGTGTGGAGACAGTGAGTGTTCGTGACGGGCCTGCCACCATCACCCGTTGCCACCACTCACTGCCTCCAACAGACCCTGACAGGGCTTTCGCTGGAGCCCGCAGCCTTGGCAGGGCCCGCTGTGGTGGCTGCAGTCTACGCGCGTGCCCCGCCGTGGTCAGAGCCCACGTTTGCGTGGTCAGACTGGTGGCTGCAGGAGATGAAAGGCCCTGTGTGGCCCGCCCTGTGCTAGGCTCTGGGTGAGAACACTGTCACCGCCCTTGGTGCTCTGCTGGCGGAGCGGGCCTGTGAGGGGCCTCGCCGAGGGGTCTGCACACATGTGCTTTAGGAGGAGGAGAGCATGAGGGTGCATGCAGGTGTATGTGCTTGCCGTGGTGGCTGGGTGCTCAGCTGCGGGAGGCCTCGCTCCTCTCCCCATTTTCCTTGTGTGGAATGGAGGATGGTATTTTGTTATTGACGTGCTTCCACAGGTGCTGCACGTGCAGCTCAGCACTGGGAGGTGCTTAGCTAGAATGCTCCTTAGAAGCCACGAGGCAAGATAGTCAGTGTCTTCCGTGCTTTGGCCAGCTTGTCCGTCCAGGGAGAGCAGTCCCTGGAGGACACCGTGCCTGGTCGGGTAGAGAGGGACAGGGACAAGATGGGCTCGGACAAACTGTGAGGGTGGCCCAGGTCCGGCAGGGTCTCCTGTGTCACACACCGAGACCTTTTCTGAATTGTTCTTTTCGTAAACGTAACCCCATCCTGTCTCGTCTCTCTAGGTGCTCTGGTCCGTTTGGGCCTCTGTAGCTAATCGGCCTGTGCCTGCCACGGATGGGCTCTAACTTAGCAGTCTGAGAGTGGCCCGTCTCCCCGTGCTGTGCAGAGGGCTGTCCTGACTCAGCAGCCCCCAAGGCCGACATGCTAACCACAGGGCTGGCCGCTTAAACTCGCCGGATGTTCTGAAGGAGGAGGATGAGGCTGCCTGCTCCCTGCAGATTTTGCCTCAGACCCGACCTCAGGGTCATTTAGTCAGCAGGGACTCCCTATCAGTGGGTTTGGTTTTAAGGTAACTTCAGGCAATAATTTTGATTTAAGGTTTAATGACATCTAATAAACCTTGGGGTAAAGAACTGACAGGGAGTCCGTCCCAACTCTGCATTTGTGTTGAGGGGAGGTGGGAAGAGGTGCTGGGCTGGCCCTAGGGAGCCCCAGGCAGGGTGAGGAGACTGAGGACGGGACGTGCCTGCAGAGGGCATCCGGGTGCCAGGGGCTTAATAGCACCTGGTTGGTGCTTGCACGGTTCTGATGCGTCTGGTCTGAAGTGTCAGGTCGGGCGAGGAGCTGACACGGGAGGGTGGGATGCTACCGTTGCTGTAGGTGCTGCCTTGTGTGGGCGCACCCAAGGGCCTCCCAGCAGGAGCCTTAGCTCGGAGGTGGAGGTGGGAAGCAGAGCTGGTGCTTCCAGAAAGCTCCTAGGTGCAGGTGGGGATGGTACTGGTAGGACCTTCCTCTGTGGGGAGAGGGAGGCAGGCAGATGAGTATGTAAGCGTGCTCCCTCTCTCTGCCTGCCTTGTCGCTGACACACGGTGGGCCCTCTCTGGCCAGTGGCTCATTCATCTAGTTCCGAAGGTCGGATGGATTTCTAAATTACTGTTTGTGTTAAAGCGCTCAGAGGGTACGAATTACTACCCAGTTAGCGTGCATGCGCGAGCGGCCTTGTACCCCTGAACCCCAGCCTTGGCAGTGGGAAGCAGGCCTGCCAGCCCTCATACTTCAGTTGACCTGCTGCCCCGGAGCTGTCAGTGTGGGCGTGGCTTTCTGTCTCTTCATGGTGAGCCCAGTTGGGTGAAGGGGGACGGAGGCGCGTGCATCTGTGTCACCCCTCTTTGGTCTGATGTTTTGGGAGTGTGGCGGTGCCCGTGGCACCAGGGTTCTCGTCTGTGCGGGAGCTCAGGCAGGTCCTCCTCTTGTGCAGGGCTAACCAGCCTGCCTCGGGCGAGCGTGTGGGTGGGTGTGGCACAGCCTTCTCCGGAGGGCCTATGGGCGGCTGCCGTCCCCGCTCCCCCCACTTGCTGAGTGGAGCACAGCTGCGGGCATAGTGAGGCCCAGCTGGCCATCGTCTTGCAGCTCGCCTGCTTGCCGTGCTGCACAAACTGTGCTTATGTCCGCAAATGCAGACAGGCAGGGGTCTCCTGCAGGTAGGTCACCCAGTGTGTGGCTGACAAGTACCACATATCCCCATGGCTGTGTGGGTGTGTGTGAGAGCAAAGTGTTTCTAGATCCCTATCAGGGTTGTGCCCCATGCCACCAGGGTCGGCCTGGAGAGGGGGTGGGGGGGGCGGTTGGTGACAGGACGTCAAACCAGCAGGATGCAGGGAGGGCGGTGGGGAAACTACTGAGGGTTCAAGGCAGGAGGTCTCCTGAGCTGGTGCCACCACCTTATGCCCTAGGTTGGTGGGCCCGAGGGCATCCTACAGAATGGGGCCGTGGACGACAGCGTGGCTAAGACCAGCCAGTTACTGGCAGAGCTCAACTTTGAGGAGGACGAGGAGGACACCTACTACACCAAGGACCTCCCTGTCCATGCGTGCAGGTAAGTCGGCCGTCGTGGGCAGCATTGGGCTCTGCCAACGGGGCAGGCTGCTCCACTGGGGCTAAGCTATGCGGCTCTGTTCGCTGTGCAAGCCGAGGGACCCAAGTCCGTGGTGCACCCAGGTTCCTGATATAGGAAGTGTGTTCATGCCCTCGGGCTCCCAGTCACCCAGCTGGTGGTGTGGCCCCCACTTTCCAGGGTTCCCTTGCTCTCCAGAAAAGACCCTTCTTCCATTTGGGAGTCTGGGTCTGGAGGCCAGGGATGGTCCTTCTACAAAGTGCACCCTGAAGTGGCCAAGATTCTAGAAAAGCTAGTGGTCACTGACTAGACCTGTCCTCTGGACCAAATTTGGAGACTGTTTCCAGAACAGATCCCTTCTTCGGGTCCTGACGAGGAAGTGGACAGGACTCAGCTGCAGACACCTCTAGTAGGCAACCAGGAGGCTCTGTTGGCTCTGGTCTGGCCTCTTAGACACAGTCACTCCAAGCGGCTTCTCTCTCCAGCCTGTGCTGGCCGCAGAGCGCCTGCGGGCGCCTCCTTGGTGCGGTTGCAGGTGGTGCAGCCCAGCCTGGCCCTCTCCCAGGATCCCCCTAGCAGACGGGCAGGAGGAGGGTTCCAGCCCCCAAGTTTGAGCTGGGAACCTGGCTGGCTGGGAGCCTCCAGCTCCTTGGCGCAGACTGCAGGCAGGGTTGGTTTTCTGAAGCACAATCCCGGCCCCCCCGCTCCTTGGCTGGTCGGGCTGCTCTCCTGGGAGAACAGTGCCCTCTATTGGCAAGGCTCGCGATAGCAGCTGAACCGTGTTTTGTCTTAGGGCAGCAACTGTCTGTCTCTGCAAGGTCACTTCTGAAACTGAATGAGAAGTGGCCTCAGCATGTCCAGCCTGCGTCCCGCCAGAGGGCCACTTGGCTGCTGGGTGGTGGCCCTGAGGCAGCCCTGCTGTCCCTGTGTTTCTGGGGTTGAGCAGCATGTGGGCACTGTGCATTTGATTTTGTTATTGGGGTGGTTGGGTTTGAATATTTGTGTTTAATGAAAAACTTAGAAATGTTGTAAAAGGAAAGAATTTTACATCCAGCCAAATTAAAACCAGAAGGTGCCTGCCTCTGATTGCCGCTCTTGCCTCCTCAGTTACTGTGGGATTCATGACCCCGCCTGCGTGGTCTACTGCAACACCAGCAAGAAGTGGTTCTGCAACGGGCGTGGGAACACCTCCGGCAGGTTGGTTACCCCCCTGCCAGCCGGGGTCTCGGTGTGCGTGGTAGAGCCATCAGTGGGAGCAGTCTCAAGCCCCTCCAGCAAGCCCGGCCTTCCTCCTCCTCAGTGACAGACTTAACGTGAACCAGATGGTGGTGTGTGCTCGCCTTGATGCAGTTAGCAAACTTGATTTATTCTCTGTGGTTCTTTTTATTATGCAAGGAGGGTTGGCTTCATTCAAAGTCCCGTTTATATTTATATTTTTCGGCATGATGAGCCCCTGGCACGCCTGCTCATCTTCATTACAGTGAGGCCCGCCGAGCTGCCTGCCTGGGAACACGTGCCTGGGATGCCCTCTCGGGGCTGAATGAGGCGCCCCAGAGGGTTGGATCAGTTCTGGCCTTCCTATCGGCTGGTCACGAGCCGGCCTGGTGCCTGTGTTGAGGGGACTGGTGTTGGTTGGGCACTGAGCAGCAGGCAGCTGGGAGGAGCAACCGTGTTGCGGCTCCAAGGCTTGCTCGGGGAGAAGGAGAATGACAGGCACGGATAGGAAAACGGCCTGAGGTCATGTCCTGTGTTGCCCAGGGTGCTCACCCAGGGTGCGGTGGTCTGCTGGAGGTCCTTGGGGAGGAAGGACAAGACACATACACTCAAGCCCCTCCCTCAGCATGCTCTGGTGATTGAGGTGTTGCTTTCTTGGCATATACCTCTGCAGGAAAAGCTGTTTAATAAAACCTACTTCCTGTTAAGTCCAGGCCAGTGAGCAGGGCCCTGTACAGACAGGCTCCCCTGCCAACTCCAGTAGGCAGTGTCCAGCCAGCTTAGCCCAGTGATTTGAGCCGGGGGCCGTTGGGACTGCGGTGGCCAGAGAAGTGGATGAGGAAGGCCTAGGGACGGGGGCTCTGGAAGGGCCTCTTGGTGCCTGAGCTAGAGCTGGCAGTGGGGTGTGCAGAAGTGAAGGGAGAGGCCCATGGGCTCCTCCGGTCTTGAGGCCTGGAGCCCACGTCAACCCGTTGGGTAAAAGGGCCCGAGATGGCTGGCTGGAGTCAGGGGTAGGCTGTGGGTTGAAGAGAAAGGACAAAAGGAGGAAGAGATCTTCCGCTCAAGGAGGAGTGTGCCACCCCACAAGTTCCTTCCTGGGCTGTCCTGTGTTCTTCGGGGCAAGGTGGAGGCAGGCATGGGGCTGCAGGGAGCCACGGCAGGGCCAGGAGAGTGAGGAGGCCTTCACGAGGCAGCCATGGCCGTGACTGGCTCCGGCCTGGCAGGCTTGACTTAGGAGCCAGGTCAGGGGAGTTGGCCTCAGAGAAAGCGGGAGAGAGAGAATGCAGTGGGAAGCCAGGGAGCAGGGCGGGAGTGGTGGTTGTGTGTGTGTCGGGCTGGAGGATGTGACCATTGTGTCACCTGGCTGCAGCCACATCGTCAACCACCTCGTGAGGGCCAAGTGCAAGGAGGTGACGTTGCACAAGGACGGGCCACTGGGCGAAACGGTGCTGGAGTGCTACAACTGCGGCTGCCGCAACGTCTTCCTGCTCGGCTTCATCCCTGCCAAGGCCGACTCGGTCGTGGTGCTGCTGTGCAGGTACGGGCTGGGCCGGGCCGAGCCGCGGAGCTCTTGGTGGGCACAGGAGGCCCACGGCGCTGTCCCCACCCAGCCAACCTGTGTCCGGGGCCCTTGCAGGCAACCATGCGCCAGCCAAAGCAGCCTGAAGGACATCAACTGGGACAGCTCGCAGTGGCAGCCACTGATCCAGGACCGTTGCTTCCTGTCGTGGCTGGTGAAGATCCCCTCGGAGCAGGAGCAGCTGCGGGCACGGCAGATCACCGCGCAGCAGATCAACAAGCTGGAGGAGCTCTGGAAGGTAGGCCGCCAGGGGCAGGGTGCAGACTGAACCAGAGGTAGACTGCGGGGAGCATGCCAAAGGGGTGGGGTCTTGGGCACAGGTAGCACTCGATAGTCGTGTCGCTAGAGGGCTGATCCTTGTCTTTTGGTAACAGAGAGCTAGGTAGGCCTTGGGCTGGGTAAGGGTGTGCAGTGGGCAGGAGAAAGGGCAAGGGGACAAGACAGCGCCATCGAGCCTATTGCAAGTGGCCCCGAGGCTGTGGCCCCCAGACAGGTCAGTGTGGAAGGACTCTAGGAGGGTGCCACAGGCCATGCCCCCCATAGAAGCCCTGCTTGATGCTGGACACAGGAGTCCTGAGGGGGAGAGGTCTCATTCGATGACACCCTAAGGAGAAAGTACAAACACAGATGGATTTGCACCTGGGATGTGAGTCCCAGGCAGGTGCCCCCAAGGACTGTCTGACAGGATGCTGCCCACCCAAGTCTTTCTCCTGGGGGAGGCCATGTGCTCCTAGGGCAGGGAAAGGGGAGACCAGAGCACCCAGGCTCCTCTCACCACCTCGAAAGCCATCAGGTGCCTCCCAGGTGGGCTGGGGAGGTGGTCCAGCCCAAGGAGAACAGGGGGGGACGTGCGCTGTGCTGGCCACAGGAGAACCCGTCAGCCACGCTGGAGGACCTGGAGAAGCCAGGCGTGGACGAGGAGCCGCAGCACGTGCTGCTGCGCTATGAGGACGCCTACCAGTACCAGAACATCTTCGGGCCGCTGGTCAAGCTGGAGGCCGACTACGACAAGAAGCTCAAGGAGTCCCAGGTGAGGTGGCTCCACTGGAGCACATCGCCTTCGGCCTCACGGGGGCCAGCGTGCCCTGGCTGCCTGCCGCTGCCCCTTCTCAGCTCCCCAGAAGACTCCGTCTGCCTGTGAGTCTGGGCAGCACATTCCCACTGAGGGCCAGTGGGCAGGTAAGGCTGTGGGGACTGACTCGCCTCTTGTCTTCCGTGTGCTCAGACTCAAGATAACATCACGGTCAGGTGGGACCTGGGCCTTAACAAGAAGAGAATCGCCTACTTCACTTTGCCCAAGACTGACTCTGGTAATGAGGATTTAGTCATAATTTGGTTAAGAGGTGATTGTTTAAGTTTTAAAATATTTGGACCATAATAGCATAAGTGCCCATCCCTGTAAAGCCCCCCTCAATTTCACCTTCCCTTTGGATGGGGCCGCGGCAAGGGTGGAGGCACTAACCGTGTCCCATCTTTCTTCCGGAAGACATGCGGCTGATGCAGGGGGACGAGATCTGCCTACGCTACAAGGGGGACCTGGCGCCCCTGTGGAAAGGGATCGGCCACGTCATCAAGGTCCCTGACAGTATCCTCCACGCCCGGAGCGCTGGGGCGAGCAGACAGGTGGGGAGGGCCAGGAGGGCCGCACAGCCATGGCCAGAGTCTCTTTACCAGTGGGAATTACCCCTCACCCCCTCCCCTTCCCCCGCGGCAGAGGGCGTGTGTTTGTGCTTGTCTCTGTGGCTTGGGGAGCCCGTGGCAGTCGGGGTGCACCCAGCCTGACCTGCTGGCCTCGCTTGTCTCTCAGACAAGCTCCTCACGAGCACGAGGTCCTGAGTGCAGGTCCCTGAGCCTGGAGGGTGGGGCTGTGGCCGGGGGCGGGGGCCTGGGGCCATGCACGAGAGCACAGTCGCGCTGTGAGGAGGGGCTGTGGACGCCTGGTGGGCAGGACTCCGGCCGGAGAGTCCACTTTCCGAGGACACCCCCTTAACTCAGCACACAGACTACGGCGACGAGATTGCGATTGAGCTGCGGAGTAGCGTGGGCGCCCCGGTGGAGGTGACCCACAACTTCCAGGTGGACTTCGTGTGGAAGTCGACTTCGTTTGACAGGTGGGTGGGTGTGCTCCCCCCACGTGGCCCACACCCTGGGTTGCGGCAGCCCCGGGCCTGGGCCTCTCGCTCACCACAGGCTCTCCTCCCAGGATGCAGAGTGCGCTGAAGACGTTTGCGGTGGACGAGACCTCCGTTTCTGGCTATATCTACCACAAGCTGCTGGGCCATGAGGTGGAGGATGTCATCATCAAGTGCCAGCTGCCCAAGCGCTTCACAGCCCAGGGCCTCCCCGACCTCAACCACTCCCAGGTCCGCACCAGCCCCGGAGCCCGACCCTGTCTTAGTGGGCGGCGGCGGGGAGTGTGCTCGTCTGACCGCTCGTGTGTTTGAAGGTGTATGCCGTGAAGACGGTGCTGCAGAGGCCTCTGAGCCTGATCCAGGGGCCGCCGGGCACTGGCAAGACCGTGACCTCAGCCACCATTGTCTACCACCTGGCACGGCAAGGCAATGGGTAAGCAGGGAGTGGGGTGGGGGGAGCATGGGCCACGGTCACACAGGCTGCCCTGCGTGTCTGCCTATCAGTGGTTGAGGAGGGTTTCGTGGCGTGGCATGAGGTAGTGGTGCTGCTTCTGTTGGGCACTAAGACCAGGCCGTCCCGGGTGTGCTGCAGGCCCGTGCTGGTGTGCGCCCCCAGCAACATTGCGGTGGATCAGCTGACGGAGAAGATCCACCAGACAGGGCTGAAGGTGGTGAGGCTCTGCGCCAAGAGCCGGGAGGCCATCGACTCCCCCGTGTCCTTCCTGGCGCTGCACAACCAGATCCGGAACATGGATAGGTAGTGGAGGCTTGTGTGCATGGAGGGGGAGGGAGGTGTGGCCCCGCCCCTCCCTCTCACGGTCTGTGGCTTCCAGCATGCCAGAGCTGCAGAAGCTGCAGCAGCTGAAGGATGAGACCGGGGAGCTGTCGTCGGCCGACGAGAAGCGATACCGGGCCCTGAAGCGCACTGCTGAGAGGGAACTGCTCATGGTGCGTGCAGCTCGCTGCTGGGCGGGAGGGAGTGCCCTGCTCAGCACATGGTGGCACCTGCGGGTCAGCTGGGGGAAAAGACAGACACTCCCTTTTGCTCGGTGTCTCTGTCTATCTAGTTTGGGGTGTCGGCTTGTCTGAATCACGAGCTTTTCAAAGCAGCCTGCTTGGCTGGGAGCCTGGGAAGCGGATCTAGAACTTTCTCTCAAAGAGTTTGTGTTACTCTGAGTGGACTAGAGAAACAAATTTATGGACACACATATGTATGTAAGAAAGAGGTTTCTATACAAGAGCAATTGAACATGGAGAAAACATACCAGCCCAGTCCAGATCAAGTCCGTAAGCCCGACTTCAGCCCATCTGTCTGGTACCAATCAGTAAAGTCCTTTTCGAATTCAAGAAATGCGTGCAATGACGCTGAATGCAAGACGATCACAGGCCAGTGGGTAAAGTCTTGGATCCAGTGGTATTGTAACCATCTCAGCGCTGGCAGGGCTTTCCACATGGCTTCTCCAGTTCCCAGAGCACCGAGGTCTATCAGCGTAGTGCCATGTGTCTTGTCAGTAGAGCGTCTCAGAGAGAGACAGACAGACAGACACACTCTCCCGCCTCCAACAAGGAAATCCAGGAATTCCCAGAATTCTCGGGGGGAAGACCATGACCACACAGGCCTCATTGGCTATACAAAGATTTGACAGACTAGACTCCACCCCTTCACTCGTAATCCTCTCAAATTGACGCCAAGTGATGTAACTACCGCAGAGTGAAGCCACACCACAAGGGGAGGCTCCTTGAGGTGCAGTGTCCCCTGGATTCTTGGGGCCAGGGTCTACCTGATGCCGCCTGTGGCTCAGGCCCCAAGGACACTGCAGGTAAGAAGGCCCTGTTCTCCCACAGAACGCGGACGTCATCTGTTGCACGTGTGTGGGCGCAGGCGACCCTCGGCTGGCCAAGATGCAGTTCCGCTCCATCCTCATTGACGAGAGCACGCAGGCCACCGAGCCTGAGTGCATGGTGCCCGTGGTCCTTGGGGCCAAGCAGGTAAGAGACCGTGTGCCTTGGCAGGATGTCAAGAACCCTTTTTGCTGTGCAAGATTGACTCTGGAACATGTGGGCTTCCTGTCCGGCAGGGCAGGTGAGGCATGGGCCCAGGAGAATTATGGTAGCCACTCTGCCCATAGAGGGCAAGTGCCCGGGGCACATGGGGAACTGGTGTTCCGCCTGCCTCTGTGGGCATCAGCCCTGTGAGACATGTCTGCTCAAGCCCCTCGCTTCTCCTCCCCCTGCAGCTGATCCTCGTGGGCGACCACTGCCAGCTGGGCCCTGTGGTGATGTGCAAAAAGGCGGCTAAGGCCGGCCTGTCACAGTCGCTATTCGAGCGACTCGTGGTGCTGGGCATCCGGCCCATCCGCCTACAGGTGCAGTACCGGATGCATCCTGCGCTCAGCGCCTTTCCCTCCAACATCTTCTACGAGGGATCCCTGCAGAACGGTGTGACTGCAGGTAACAGCTGCCCTCCTCTCCGTCCCCCCCTTGCTCTCCTCCCGGCCCACAGTGGCTCTGACACCGGCTCTGTTTCCCTGGCAGCGGATCGTGTGAAGAAGGGCTTTGATTTCCAGTGGCCCCAGCCCGACAAGCCCATGTTTTTCTACGTAACTCAGGGCCAGGAGGAAATCGCCAGCTCCGGTACTTCCTACCTGAACCGGTGAGCACGATTAACCACCCCCACCACATACACAGAGCCTCACTCCCACAAGGAGTCTCCTGGTTCGATGCCACAGCCTGGGCCTCTGCCCTGGGCCCAACACTGATCCCATGGGCATGTGCTTCCCTAGGACGGAAGCTGCCAATGTGGAGAAAATCACTACAAAGCTGTTGAAGGCGGGTGCCAAGCCAGACCAGATTGGCATCATCACTCCCTACGAGGGCCAGCGCTCTTACCTGGTGCAGTACATGCAGTTCAGCGGCTCCCTGCACACCAAGCTCTACCAGGTATTGCCACCATGCCCCCTCCACCCCCAGAGCACCAGGAGGACCCTCTTCTGCCTGCCCCTTTTACCCACGGGGAAACTAGCGATTCGCAGAGAAGCTCGGGAAAGACCAAGTCGGGCAGCAGCTGTGAAACAGTCACACGGCCAGGGCCATTGGAGTCCTCAGGGTCTGCCCTATGGGGGGGCCCAGATGGGGAAGTCAGACAGCCGGGGGGTGGGGCAAGGCCACCTGTTGCTGAGAGCGGCACCCCTTTCAGGAAGTGGAGATCGCCAGCGTGGACGCCTTCCAGGGCCGCGAGAAGGACTTCATCATCCTCTCGTGCGTACGCGCCAACGAGCACCAGGGCATTGGCTTCCTCAACGACCCCCGGCGCCTCAATGTGGCCCTGACCAGGGCAAGGTACATGGACACCCTTTAGTGCTCAGCCTGCTCACAGGCCCTCCACCAGGGGGTAGGGCCCCCAGAGGGCTTCACAGCAGGCAAGGAGCCTGCCCAAGGGGCTGGTCTCGCAACTCACGGGCCTTGGTCAGTTGGTCTGCGGTGACTTTTCACTGGAGGAGGCCCAGAGAAGGGATCCTGCCCTGCCGGGGAAAGGTCCAGCTCTGGTCCCATCTGTGCCCTGAGAACCAGAGCAGTGTGTCCCTGAGGCCTCCGCTCATGACCTGACAGGACATCAACTGTCCAGACACCTGGAGCTGGGCCAGTCCCACAGTGGTGGCCCCTGCCCTCCCAGGTCACAACAGCGGCATGTCTGCCAGGTCTGGGGCTGGGGGCTGAGGGAAGGGCTGGAGACACCCTTCTCCGAGTCCTCTCCCTGGCAGTCCTCCCATCCAGGTCACCTGCAACGTCCCGGCCCTTCCTTTTCTGAGCAGCAGCCCTCGTGCCAGAGGACACACTGGCTCTGACCAGGGCCCTCTGGTGACCACACACAGGTACGGGGTCATCATTGTTGGTAACCCGAAGGCCCTGTCGAAGCAGCCCTTGTGGAACCACCTGCTGAACTACTACAAGGAGCAGAAGGTGCTGGTGGAGGGGCCTCTCAACAACCTGCGCGAGAGCCTGATGCAGTTCAGCAAGCCGCGCAAGCTGGTCAACACCATCAACCCGGTGAGCGGGCAGGGCCCCGGGCCCCCACTAGGCTCATCCAGGGGTGGCAAATTCCTCACCGGTGTGCCTCTCTGCAGGGAGCCCGCTTCATGACCACCGCCATGTATGACGCCCGTGAGGCCATCATCCCAGGGTCCGTCTACGACCGCAGCAGCCAAGGCAAGTCGGCAAGGAGAACACACACACATACCTGGGTTGGCTGCCCCTCCACTGAGTCCCTCCTTCAGTGGTGCGTGTCCGCCCTCCACCCCCAGTTCCCAGCCCTCAGTCCTCTTGATGGCCTGGCATGTTTGGGGCTCGAGGTGGGGTCTGGACTGAGGCTGACGGCCTCACTGTGCCCTCCCTGTCCAGCTTCCCACGCTCTCAGCAGGAGTTTCCCCAGCACCACACTGCAGGCTCTGGGCTAGCATGGTCTTCAGCCCCTGTGGGCTCCTGCCTCGGTGCCTGGTACTCCCAGGAGCTTCCCCATGCCGCTCAGCCCCTCCTCGCGGCCTCCTTCCTTTTCACTGAACCCAGTGGTGGGCCTTGTTTCTTGTGGGTGGGTGAGGAGAAGTGTCCTGTGAGCTTCCAGCAACTCCTCCCTGCCAGGGAGCTCTGCCTGCTCACTGTCAGCCGGGGCGGTGCAGAGCCCAGGGAGAGCCTGCCATGGCAAGGACTTGATCCTGCCTTGCCACTTTTAGCTGCTCCTGCACTTGGCACTCAGGCCAGCAGGCCTCCCACCTCTGGGTGCTCGTCAGTCACCTGGGCAAGGCCCAGGCTCAGCTAGGATGGAGCGCGGGGGTTGCCCTTCAGTCTCCCTTGTGCAGATGAGGCAAAGGGTGGGCCCAAGCAGCACGCCACCCCCAGCTGCAGGATGGAGTCGAAGGTGGGCTCCTCTGTTGACACCTTGGAGGGCGGGGCTTGGGCCTTATCCTTCTCCCTTGCACCCCCAGGTCGTCCCTCAAGCATGTACTTCCAGACCCATGACCAAATCGGCATGATCAGTGCAGGCCCCAGCCACGTGGCGGCCATGAACATCCCCATCCCCTTCAACCTGGTCATGCCACCCATGCCGCCGCCCGGCTACTTTGGGCAGGCGAATGGCCCGGCCGCAGGTAATCCCTGTCCCTGCCCCTGTCCACCCGCCTGCTGACAGGGATGCTGCCACCTTGCTGCCCATCACCCTGTTCTCTTCCAGGCCGGGGCACCCCAAAAGGCAAAACAGGCCGCGGAGGACGTCAGAAAAACCGCTTTGGTCTCCCGGGACCCAGCCAGACCACGCTCCCCAGCAGCCAGGCCAGCCAGGACGTGGTCTCACAGCCCTTCTCGCAGGGCGCGCTGACACAGGGCTACGTCTCCATGAGCCAGCCCTCACAGATGAGCCAGCCAGGCCTCTCCCAGCCGGAGCTGTCCCAGGTGTGTTCAGCCACCAGGCCCGTGTTGTCTGTGTTTCCTGACCCTGCTTTCCTCGGGGCTCACCCCCCCACTTTGTCTTCCAGGACAGCTACCTCGGGGATGAGTTCAAGTCCCAGATTGACGTGGCGCTGTCACAGGATTCCACGTACCAGGGAGAGCGGGCCTACCAGCATGGCGGGGTCCCTGGGCTGTCCCAGTATTAGAAGGCAAGCCTGGGGGGAGGGAGAGGGGGAGGCTGCACAGGCCCAAAGTCCCCGGGCCTGGTGGTCGACACAGGGAGGGGCGGGCAGGGGTGGGGCGGGGGCCTGGGCAGGTGGTCCTCGGGCATTGTGGTAGTGTGGGTCTGCTGGCTGCTGTCCCTGGGGACCCTGGGTCTACCTCGGTCACCCTGATGCTCCTCCCCTCACCTGCAGGCAGCGGCGGAAGAGCTAAGCGACGTGGCTTAGTGCATCAGCATCTTATTCTGGGTAATAAAAAATAAAAATAAATGGATACCTGTTTTCCACTGCTAAAACTGAAGCACCACTGTGAGCAACAGGAGAGGGGAGAGGAGCAGCGAGGGAGAGGAGGAGGAGGAGGAGGAGCAGCGAGGCCACGCGCCACTGCCGGCCCACGGCGAGGAGACAGAGAGTGCCGACGTGCCCGCCCGCCCCCGGCGGCCCAGCCTGAGGCCGGGCTCCTGCGTCCACATGCGTCCACCCGGGTCTGCGAGCGGGCGGGCGGGCAGAAGACCCTCAGCTCAGAGTAGCCCTTTCCTCTGTTCTTGCTTTTATTTTCTTCTGTCGAAAGGGGACTACGTTTTAGCAGGAGAAACTCCACACTTCGTGCAGATCGGGCTCCTTGGGGGGTGTGGTGAGCCCTGCCATCTGCTGCCGCCGCCCATGTTCTGAAAGGGTTTCATTTGACGAAAATAATGGTGTTTGGGATTTTTGTTTTGTTTGTTTGTTTTATTATGTTTTTTAAAGATTGTTTTAAAGGAGTACTGAAAGCTACACTTTTCCTAAGTTTCTCTCTAAAATCTTAGCGGTGGACCTGGGAGATAGAAGAAGCTTCCAGAAGCGAAGTTTAAACAAGCCAACAAAACTCAAAATTGGGACGGCACCCATATGGACCAGAGCGAGCGAGCGGGAGGAGCATTTTGGGGTCTAGCTTCGGCGTCAGCCTGCGTTAAGGCGAACGGGGCCATGAGCCGAGCTCTGCTGGACTCTGAGCAGCAAAGCCGCCCCTTGGCAGGCGGGCAGGCCCGCCGCCCTGAGCCAGTGCTCCAGGCCCAGCCAGGAAGAGCCTCTCATGGGGACAAGGGCCTGGCAGGCAGAGAGACCAGAGGGTGGGAACGCAACCACCCTGCTGGAGGCTGTTCCCCTGGCCCAGGACCCATCTGGAGAACTTATCAGAAGGGCGCCTACGAGGTCCCTGGGCCTTTCCCAAGAGATGGGCCACCACAACTGGACCCCCTTCATCCGCGAGGCGCTCGGCCACAATGGGGTTGGGCCTGGTGTTTTGGGAGAAGCACATTCAGAGGAGCCTGTGTGGCGGGCATAGCAGGGTCAGCCCGTTGCCAGGGCAGGGCACGCAGCCTGAGTGAGGCTGTGAGCGGTTCTGGTTGCTCCTGGCAAACTGAAGTTGGGGCTTGGTCTCCCTGGCACCCACTTACTTGGTGACCCAGAGCCCTGTGGCTGTCACTGGCCCAGCCCTGCCCCTACCCTCTGCCCCTTGGTCGAATGCTTTGCCTCGGCTCGCGCTTTCACTTTGTTCTGTGCCTTGGGAGCGACGCTCACCCGCGTGGGAGATCCTGGAGTGCTCTCCAAGGCCATGTAACTCTTGATTTTTGGTCAATTTGTTTTAAGCTGTTTTGTCACCAATAAAATATTAATAAGCAGCTCTGGTGTTGGTTCTGGGGAATGGGGCTGTGGGAATGGGCAACTCCGATGTGCAGGGAGGTGGGGGCTCTGGGGACAGGCCCCGCTAGAGCCAGCCCAGGAGCAGCGCTGACAGCTCTAGCCAGGCTGGGGACTGAACTGAGGGCTCAAGACTTTGAGCCAGTGTCATCACACCCAGTAAGCACCCCAGCTCCCCACCCCAGAGGAAGTGCAACCCGTGAGGAAACCGGCCGCTGTACCTCAGAGTTTTATTGTCCGACCCAATACCCTACCCCCACCCCCACACTGCTCCCCTGCTCAGCGGCAGCCGCATTCATCCACGACCATGTCCTCGTAGTGCCGCAGCACCACGTTGTCGCTGTTGTCGAAGAAGAGAACGGAGATGGGCGAGAGGCGTGCGGGCACGCAACAGGGCAGACCGCTCTGGGCGCCGGGCGCCACTGAGTACATGAGCGCGCGCAGCGCCGCGTGGTTGAAGGCCGGCTGCCCCGTGGCGCCCAGGGCGGAGGGCAGAGCGCACGGTCCCTGGCAGTAGTTGGCCATGAACCCTCGAGGAGCGATGATCCAGTGATGCCAGCCCACCTCGCGGAAGCTCACGTAGAGCCGCCGCGCGCGGCAAGGACCGCCACCAGCCACCGGGGCCACCTCCCGCCGCGGCCGAATTAGAGGGTAACAGAAGCGCGGATCCAGGGTCACCAGCAGCAGCGCAGCCTCGGTCAGGCGCGCGCAGGCTCCAGGGCCCCGGGGGTGCAGTGCTAGCGCCAGGCGCAGAGTACTCGGCGCCGAGACATTGCGGGCCCAGGGGGCGTCCAGCAGCTCCGCGCGCACCGGCGTGCGCAGCGAGGGCACCACCAGACGCAGCGGCATCCCGAGGGCGGACTTGGAACCCGGCCCCGACGCGAGCCCCACGCTCAGCTCCCAGCCGTCCGTCGGGCCCGCGGCCCCCTCCGCCGCCTCCGCGAAGCGCAGCTCCAGTCGCGCGCTGCTCAGACGCTCGCCGGGTTCCACGGCCGACAGGTCGAAGACGGCGGTCCACCCGGGGCACAAGTCCGCAGCCGAGGCCGGCTCCGGGGGCCGCGCGGCAACACCTGGGAAAGTAGGGGTGTATGCAATGAGCTCTGGTGCCGTGTGAGGGATGGCTAGGAAGTGGGGGCGCCCGTGGGATATAAGTCGGTCGGAGTGGGGGCAGGGCTGGGCTGTGAGCAGGGGGCGGAAGGATGCTGGCGGGGGTCGGGCTCATCTACTGGGAGGCATCAAATGGTGTGAAGTACCAGAGGTGGGGGCAGGGCCTCGGCTGCAAGAAAGGGGGGCCTCCCAGGCCAGGAACACCCTCGACGGGTGCCCACGGCGGGCCCAGGGCAGGAGGGGACACAAGGGGCCTCTCCCGTCTCGCTGGAGGTTCACAGCGGCCCGGGCGCCCCGAGGGCACTCCGCCTCTCCCCAGCTCTGCTCACCGCGGTCCTGAACGTGGCGCACAATGTTTCCGGCGACCCCCAGCTCCTCCATGTGGCATGGTCGCGGGGTGGCCCCCAGGGACATCCGCCGCGAGCCTGCCCTGGTCTCCTGGGGGTCTCGGAGTCGGAACAGGCGCCACATGACGGGGGGCACGGGCCGAGGTGTGGAGTCGCCCCGGGGCACATCGCGCAGCCCGAGGGCCTGGAGCAGAGTGGCAGCGGGACCCGGGGGTGCCTGGGCGCGGGCCAGGGGCGGCGAGGGCAGCAGCAGCAGCGCCAGGAGGAAGAGGAGGAGGCGGCGGCATCCAGGGCGGCAGTGTGACAAAGGCATCCTCCTCCCAGACGGCGGCCGGACGAGTGGGACTGGGGCCCGGGACCCCCGGGACCTACGGAGCGGGGGGCGGGGCCGCTGGGATCCAGGTGGGGGCGTGGCTAGCTGAGACGTGGGTACGAGGACTGGGCGGGGCTGGAAATGAGCTGAGGGGCGTGGCTGGCGGTGACGAGTGGGCGGGGCTCCGGGCGGGGCGGGGCGTCACAGCTCAGCAGCGCTTGTACTTCACCAGGCCGTTCCTCAGCGGCTTCCTGAGGGTCAGAAGGGGGTCGGGTGGGTTAGGGAAGCCCGCAGCCCCTCTGCTCCCCTCCACTCTCCAGGTTCTTCGACAGGTCAACCATCTCGCCTTTGTTTCCCTTCAGGCCTGACCATCTGGACGCTCGGCTGCGTGCGCACCAAGGGTGCTTCCCTCCGTCTGTCCATTCGTGCGCCCCCCTCTACTCGCACCCCCACCCCCAGGGTAACCCCTCAGCCCGCACAGCCAGCCACCCTCCAGCGATGGCGGACTTGAAACCTTGGCCCCAGCAAGCCGCTGACCTTCCTCCCACCCGCACCTGAAAGTAGCCTTAGCCAGAGCTCCCACCCGCCCCCCACCACCCAACCTGCCATGCCAGCCCCTCAAAGCTCCCCTCTACCTGGCCAAGCCTCCAGCCCTCCCTCCCCTTCCCTACACCCTACACTTCATAAAGCGAATTAGACAATGTGTTTAAACTCCAATCCACTCCTTCAAAAGTCAAGCATTGAGTTACCACATTGAGCCGGAAGCCCCACTCTTCCCAAGGACCCCAGAGAATTGCACTTTCGAGAGCACCCTAAAGGTGGAGCCCCTGGCCCACCCTGCCTCAGAGGACTGCTCGCTCAGCCAGGAAAGGGGGAGAAGCCCCCGGGAGCGCTACACTGCGGGTGAACCTTGAACACATGGCTCCGGTGATAGAAGGCAGACACAGACGCCCACGGGGCATGTGGTTCTCTTTATACAAACGCCCAGGGCAGCAATCCATAGTGGCTGGGGGTGTGGGGGAAACACCCCTCACGGCTCATGGGCACAGGGTGGTCCACAAACAGGTGCTGGCTGCACAGGTCAGTCATTGCCACAGGGTTATACATGTTAGACGGGTGGGTGTTGTCCTGTAACTCTCAGTTCATGCCAAGCAGACCCCACACATTTTGTATCTAAAGCAACACCCTATGTGTCCACGCAGCCCCAGCTTGCGGTCCCAGGGGAGGACCTTTACTCTCCCCAGCCTAAGAGAAATCCAGAAAGAAAGCTGTCACCGGCCGCACCTCCCACATTTCACAGAACGGAGCTGTCAGAGGAGAGGAGTCCCTGGAGCAGGACGTCGTGCTTGGTAACGTGGAGGGGCGGCGAGCAGGAGGAAGGCCCGCCCCCAGGTGTACTGACCCAGTGGCTGCACCATCGGGCTCAAACCTAGGCCCGGGCGGCGTTTAGTTCTGTTGTACAGAGGGTGCGGATGAGCTGGAACAGACTCCGTGGCACCTGGCAACAAGGCTACTTGACATCCATGCCTTGGGTACCAAATGCTCACACTCGACTGTTCACCTAAAGGTTAGCAGTTCAAACCCACTCAACTGTACCGCAGAGAAACGGCCTCCAGAACCAGTCTCCTCCGCTCACACGGGTCACCAGGAGTTTACACTCCACCGGCTACTAATAGTCTTTGTTTTTGTTTGCCCTGGGACACCTCTTTCCCTACCCCCACCCGCCCCCCACAGGTAATTTCCATGATCCCTGTCTGAGTTGGGACAGGGCAATAGGTATGGACTGAGAGGGCACCTGCCTGCTGGGAGTCGCCCAGAGCACTTTACCTGTTAGGACCAGGGACCAGGGGGTGCTTTTCGAGTCAGGGTGGCCGTGGGCACCCTGCTTCTCTGTCCCATAGCAGTTTTTAACCAACTGACCAGCCTGCTGACTCTGTCCACCATCCCAAACCAACAGTCAAGGCAATCACCGGTCCCTGGCCATTCTCTCTAGGAACTGCTGGCTTAACATGCCTTTGGGCATTTTCCGTCCGTTGGGAGAAGTCGTTTTCTCGTCATCTAGTTTATGAACTGGAATACCGAGGAGGGCTTTTAGTCCGTTATACAGTGTCCTGGCCTAAGCCCCCAAGCCCCTGTCTGGTGTAGTGGTTCAGCATGAACGACAGGACTCTCCACTCCTGTCGAGTGACAGTCTCAGAAACTCCCCAGAGCAGTTCTACCCTGGGGAGTGGGTGATCGGAAGGGGAGGGGGGTTCCAGGAGTGAGAAATGAAGACGGGAGGGGGGAGGGAGCGCTGGAACCGACTGATTTCACAACTCATTTTAAAGGCGATTTAACCATGGGGCGTGGGGGTGGGGTAGGTGGGTGATGTTCTAAAATTGAAATGGTAATGATTGTACAAGTCTCCTGGAAATAACACACCTTGCTGCTGAACCAAAGGCTGGGGGTTCAGTTCCACCCAGAGGCACCTCTGAAGGAAAAGGCCTGGAGACATCAGCTCTGAAAACCCTACGAGGCCAGTCCTACCCGATGCCCATGGGAGTGAGCAGTGACTGGCTAAGCGAGCAGCGGGGAGCGCCCACAGCTCACGCGCTGCTCCTCCAAAGTGCCCCGCTTTTGTGCCCCCTTGCCCACAGACAAGCCACACGCGCGCACACGTCTGCTGGTTTGTCCCTCTGTTCTGTACTGTGGTGGCCGGTGTGTTGCTGGGACCCTGGAAGGTGGACCACCAGCATGTCATTAAAAGTCGCAGCAGAGCTGGTCACCCGAGGTCGTTGCTTCCAAAGGAAGAAGAAAGGCCTAGTGATCTAGTGAGAATTACCCACAGAAATCCCTGGGGGTGACCAGAGCACTGCCCCGCATCGCGCTAGATCAGCCCCCTCCGGAAACACGTGAGCCGGACCGTGGGCTTGAGCGGGCGCGGCTCCCATCTGTGGGGTGGCACCTGCGTGGCGGCAGCTGACCGCCACACCTGCGCCAGTACCCACGTGTCTGACTCGCCCCCCATTCCCTCCTCACTTGCACTGATGGCCAGCCCTGCAGAACCACCTCTTCCCAGAAGTGGGAGAAGATTTTCCTGCGGAAAATTTCCTTGGCTGAAACAGGAGCCCTGGTGGGGAGTCAGGCTGCTAACTGCCAGGTCAGCAGTTCAAAACCGCCGGCCGCTCCCAGGGAGAAGGACGGGCTCTCGGAAACTCACCGGGACAGTTCTATCTTGCCCTACAGGGTTGCCGGGAGTCAGCATCGGCTCATTGGCATTGTTTCTCGGCTGAAACAGGATCCCGGGTGGGACATACTGTTTGCATTTGGCTCCTCGCGGAAGGTGGGCCATTGGCACGCATCCACCAGAGCTTCTGTAAAGCTCACAGACCAGGAAACCGGGTCGGAACACCGGAGGGGGCCTGGGGACACGGATGGTGAACTCCTGGGACAACAGCGCGCAGGTGGTGTGTTAAGGTCATGTGAGTCTGCCCGGCCTATCGGTGCCCACTTCTCGGGGTTTGCTGGTCTTTGTCTGACCTTATCTGCATGGAGATAAGGCCGGAGGTGACACTTCCCATCTGTTACTGTCTCCTAGCTCGGCATGTGGTCCTTCATGCTGAGAGGGGGGTGTGTGTGTGGCCAAACTAATTAACTTTTGTGACTGCTGGGGTCTCCGAGGGAAACAGGCCACCCTGTTCCTGTTGTCGGTCACTCCAGCTCCTGGCAGGCCACCCCTCTCATGCAGACAACTGAGACCTTCCAGAAGCAGATGGGGAGGCCTGCCTGCCCAGGGACCGCCTGAGGAGAGTGAATCACCGGCCTCTCAGCTTCTAGCTGAGTGCTTAGTAGCAGTGTGCCGCTCCCCTCCCAGTGCCCCTCTGAGAACTCCTTCCCCCTTTGCTTCTGGCCCACTGCCCGCTGTATTATTGCTCCAGCCCTGAGCTCCAATGGCAAGAAAACCCTCCCAAATCCTCACAACTGGACCGACAGACAACGTCACATAAAGGAAAGACTGAAATCGTCAAGGACTTCGATTTGCTTGGATCCATAATCCATGCTCATGGAAGCAGCAGTTGGGGGGTTAGTGGTGGAGAGGAGGGGTGGCATATCCAATCAGCTCCTACGCATGGGTAAGCGGTCAGCGGTGACGGCCGGTGGCCGAAGGCTTGGTGGACTTGCTGAACTTGCACTGGGGCGTCAGCAAGGAACACTGAACGTCCCAGGGCCTGCCAGAAGAAGAAACAAATCTGTCTTGGAAGAAGTGCAGCCAGCAAGCTCCTTGGAATTGAGGTGGCAAGACTTCATCTTGTGGACTTTGGGCCTGGGCCAGGAGAGGCCAGTCCCTGGAGAAGGGCATCGTGCTTGGTAAAGCGGAGGGGCAGCAAAAGAGAGGAAGGCCCTGGGCGAGATGGACGACACAGTGGCTGCATCCTGGGCTCAGGAGCCACTATGAGGCTGGCACAGGACCAGGCGGGGTTGGTTCTGTTGTGCAGTCACTCTGGGTCTGACCCTACCAGACGGCACCTGACAACAACAATTCCCCCATTTGTATCTTTGATAAGGAGTTCCTGGATGGCACAAAAGTTCACGCGTTCAGCTGCTAACCCAAAGGTTGAAGGTTTGAGCCCACTCCCAGAAGCCTCCGAAGACTGGCAATCGACTTGTGAAGAACCAGCCGTGGAAAGCCTTACGGAGCACCGTCTGCTCCGACACACCTGAAGTGGTCACAAGTCGGTGTCCTCTCGGTGGCAAATGTTGTGCCGTTTTTTTTCTTTGATGGGAAGAGAGTGAGTCTGGGCTTCTGACAGGAGATGAAGATCCACATGAAGTCTTTCCTCCAGGGGAGCAGGAGGCAGCATTCCCAGTCATTAAATATCCTTCCTTCCCCTTGCCCGCTCACTGAACGGTCTTTATTTTCCTACACTTGATCTTAGCCAAAGGCCGAGAAGCGAGTAGTCTTTATTTTCCTGGGCTCCACAATCACCCATGGGGAGCAGCCGTCAAGAGATGGAATGATGCACACTGCGTTGGGGAAATCTTTTCACAAGACCTGTGACAGGGTGGTGCAGCCAAGAGGCCACTTTGAGGATGAAGGCGAGCCTGACGCACGTCACGTCATGCAAAAGGCCGTTAGAAGGCACATCTGAAGGATGGTGTCGGCTAAGAATATGGAATACGCCGTAGACCGCCGGAAGGGTGCGGAAGCTCTCTGGAAGGAAAGCGAATCAGGATGCTCCTTGGAAGCAAGCATGGCCAAAGTTAACCCTACCTCGCCTCCTTGGGACCTGCTGGCAGAAGGGACCAGTCCCTGGAGAGGGACATCGCGCCTGGTCCAGCAGAGGGGCAATGAAGGAAGACCCTCGAGGCCCTGGTTTGTCATCGTGGGTGGCCCCGTGGGTGGCCCCACAGCAGGAACGGTGAGGCGGGTGGAGGGCCGGGCAGTGTGGTGCCGAGAGGGAGGGTGGCTGTGGATTGGAACCCCCTCGACTGCACCTGACAACGTGATGCTAAGCAGGTCTCAGCGACGCTTCCATACTGAGACGAGGAAGCAAGGCCTGGCAACCAACTTCCCTGAACACCCGACTGACAGCAAAGGCCTAAGGCTCCGCTGCTGGTAGGGCTGGTCCAGGGCAGCGTCTGCCCACCGCAGCAGCAGCATCTCCAAGGAGTTGTGTAGTGGGGTTTTTTTATCCCCAAAGTTTTATGAGTGTTGTTGAACAGAGGCTGGACATTCCACTGCCGCTTCATTCCATTTTCTACAAGACTCCGCCCCCACGTGCACCCCGTTTGCTTTGGTTGTGAGGAGCAGCTTCTTTTCAGCCCAAACTTGAGAAGGCTCCTCCCCTCTCCCCCCCCCAAAGTCTGCTGTGAGTTCTGGTTTGGGTTTGGGGAGGGAAGCTGGCGCAGGGGAGGTGGCTGCGGTATGAAGTTCAGGAGGAGAGTCAGGTGTGAGCGTGGAGGCCAGTGAGAGACCCGGCCGCAGGTAGGTGCGCCCCAGAGGTCGAGTGGGGCTCTCCAGAACTTCCCAGGGCATCTGTTCTGAGTTGTCTTCCAGCATGAAGGGTGAATGAATGTTCAGGAGAGGTGCCCAGGAGGGGGCGGGATGGGAGCCTGACTCTCAGAGAAGCTGTGTGGTCCCCAGTGGGCCGGCCCTCAGTGGCATGGGGGAGGGCGCTCTCTGGGCGCTCTGGGAAAGACCCTCCTTCCAGGTCTGTGCCTGGTCCTGGGTGGCTGTCCTTTTTGGGCCTCGCTTTTTTCTGGGTGGGAGCTGCTCTTTATTTCTCAGACGTGATTGGCGTTAGCATGCAATGGCGTGGCCTTGCTCAAGTCACTCTAGGCCCAGATGGCAGTACAAGGAGGGGGCTTCAAGATGTTCGCGGGAAAGGGAATGGAAAGAGAATGGAGTGTCTCCACAGAATTTGTGAAGCCCTTTGGTAGATAGCTCTTTTGTTTTCTGGGCTGTTGTCTTAGCGCCATAGCTGCCCCATAGGAAGAAGCAGAGCGGCTCCTTAGGTTCCAGGGCATCCATCCGCCTCTCAGGGGAGCAGACTGCCACATGTCCCTTCTTCGGCACAGGCATCCCTCCTTGTACTGGAAGTGTCTACCTGGTGCCTGTTCTAGCACTGTGCTTTGGAAACAACTTGTGGTCTCAATTTCACAGTTCACAGGAGATGGGGAATTTTGCCCCCGGATGGAATACACCTAAAATCTCACCCATATTTGATTTAGGTGATTCAGAAGATAAGATTTTAGACTTGGAGTTGATTTAAGATTTGGGAGAGGATGTGATGGGGCAAATGTTCTTTGCTTGTGACCAGGGAATTTTTTTTTTTTAATTTTATCCTGGCTGACAGCAGAAAATTCCAGAAAGATGTTTCCTTGTGTTGCATTGACTACGCAAAGGCATTTGACTGTGTGGATCGTAACGAACTAGGGACAGCCTTGAGAAAGATGGGGATTCCAGAACACTTCCTTGTGCTCACGTGGAACCTGTACACGGATCCAGAGGCAGTTGTGCAAACAGAACAAGGGACTGACTACTGCGTGGTTTGAAGCCAGGAAAGGTGTGCGTAATGGATGCATCCTCTCACCATACTTGTTCCATGTGTATGCTGAGCACGTCATAAGAGAAGATATGAAGAAGAATTGGGCATCGGACTTGGAGGAAAGCTTGTTAACAGCCTGCAATGTGTACATGACACCACCTTGCTTGCTGAAAGTGAGGACTTGACATGCTTGCTGATGCAGATCAAGGATTGCAGCCCTCAGTACGGGTGACAGCTCAATGGAAGAAGACCCACATCCTCACCACGGGGCCAGTAGGTAACATCATGATAAACGGAGAAAAGATGGAAGGATTTTCAATCAAGGATTCCGTCTTGCTTGGATCCACAATCAACGCTCATGGAAGCAGCAGTCAAGAGACCGAAGGTGCATTGGGTAAATCTGCTGCACAAACCTTTTTAACGTGTTGAAGGGCAAGGATGTTACTTTGAGGACTAACATGAGCTGACCCAAGCCATGGTGTTTTCAACTGCCTCATGTGTATGTGAAAGTTGAACATTGACTAAGGAAGACCACAGAAAAATCGATGAATTTAAACTGGTGTTAGAGAAAGAGACTGAAAGGACTATGGACTGCCCAAAGAACAAACAGATCCGCCTGGAACCAGTTCAGCCAGAATGCTCCTTAGAGACAAGGATGGTGAGACTTCATCTCATGAAGCCGGAAAAGAACTTCACGCTTGCTAAAGTGGAGGGGCAATGAAAAGAGGAAGGCCCTGGACAAGATGGACGGACACAGTGGCTGCAACACAGAGCTCAAAGAGAACAATTACGAGGATGATACGGGACCCAGCGGCATTTCCTTCTGTTGTTGCTATGAGTTAGAATTGACTCGATGTTACCTATCAACAACAACAAAGGACGGGTGGAAAGGAGCTCCGGTGGCATGGTCGATTGCATGTTGGGTTGCTAACCACAAGATTGGTGGTTCAAATCCATCAGATGCTCCCTGGGAGAAAGATGAGGCTGACTGCTTCCATAAGGAATTACAGCCTCGGCAGCTCACAGGGGCAGTTCTACTGTCTTAAAGGGCTGTAATGAGTGGGAATCAACTGGAAGGCAGTGAGTTTGGTTCTGGGAAGGGGTGAATGTTACGTATGGAATGCTGCCCTCCCTCCCCCCTAAAATGGGTTGGAAATCCTCACCACAAGGCTGTGGCTATAATCTCATTGGGGCATGGGCTGTCTGTGCTGTGTAAATGAGATGACTGGAGATTAATAAACATAAGCTCAATAGAGTATATTTTAAATCAATATTTTTTGAGATACTGTATACAAAGATCCAGCAAGGGATGGGGTGGCGTGGTGTTGGAGGAGGTAAGATAGAAGCCAACACACACAGAGCTCGCCAGAGAACCAGGAAGCAGAAATTCAAGAGACAAGGCCCTTCCGGAACTGACCAAGAAAAAAGCCCTTACCCTGGAGCCAGCACTTTGAACTTGAACTTCTAGCCTCCTAAAGGGTGAGGATATAAAAATCTGTTTGTGCAGGCTATCCACTGGAGGGGAGGCCTTCGTCAGCAGCAGAGCTGGGTTTTTAAACTCCCATTTCTCATCACGGCCATTCTACTGAGGTTGATAGCCATTGCTAATGTTTTAGGTTCCATTGACGCCCTTTGGGGGACACTATTGTCTTTGTTCTCACTTTCTTTCCCTCCCTTTGATATTGTTTTCATTGCTTCTCATTCCATTCTGCCCTCTTGTCTGTTAACACACATCCTCAACAGACTCTGTACTTCCTCAGGCCGCGACCCTGTCACACAGCTCCTCATGCGGTGGGACCCCCAACCGCAAAATGGTTTTTGTTCCTCCTTTGTCACTGTCATGTTACTGTTATGAATCGT
The DNA here is from genome assembly GCF_050624435.1 of Tenrec ecaudatus. Taxonomy (NCBI): domain Eukaryota; kingdom Metazoa; phylum Chordata; class Mammalia; order Afrosoricida; family Tenrecidae; genus Tenrec; species Tenrec ecaudatus. The sequence goes on from NC_134530.1 coordinate 24,225,716, forward strand.
CATGTCAATAGTTGATAGGCAGGATGTATTTTCATTGTTACAAATTGAACATCACTGAAGCATCGTGATGAATCACAAAAGCAAGATGTAATTCTATATTGTGAAATATTTCTTTCTTTTTTTTCTTTTTAAGTAACTGCTTTTTCTTTTCTTTTTTTTTTTTGAAATATTTATTTCTAATGACAAATCAATGAAATTTTGTCTGGAAGCACGGTGTAGCATGGGTAACAGCATGTGGGTGGACCCGCCAGGAGACCTTCAGAAATACCATATATACTCAAATATAAGCCGCCCTGAGAATAAGCTGAGGTACCTAATTATTTATTACCTGGGAAACCAGAAAAACTGATTGACTCGAGTAGAAGCCTAGGGTGGGAAATGTAGGATGTGAATTAACACAGAGACCAGAGGTGAGAGACGGAACACAGCCACAGATACATCCTTACCAGTTCAGCTGCCAGCATAAGTGAATCACTACGGGTGCTTCTGCGCGTCATAGGACGGCTCTGATTGGTTAGATGTGAGTAAACAAACATTCAAAGCCCTGCAGTGTCAGCGGGGCTTTGAATGAACAGCGGAGGAACAGATGTTACGCACATTTTCAGCCCAAAAAATGTGCTGAAAAACTCGGCTTATACACGAGTATATACGGTAGGTGTTTTCCAATGGTCTTAGGCAACCCTGTGAAAGGGTTGCTTGACCCCCAAAGGAGTCTCGACCCACAGGTTGAGAACCACTGCTCAACCCCATGGAAAACCAAAACCAGAAACATCCATCTTGTGTTGCTGGGTGCCACTACGTCCACTGTGGCTCCTGGAGACCTCGTCTGAGGGAGCGGGCCTGCCCGGGTGGTCATCTTCCCGCCAACTCAGCTCTCCAGTGGAGCCCCGGGGAGAGTGGAGCCTTTCAGTTTGCTGCTGAGCGCTTAACCTGGGGGCCACCAAGGCTCCTTCTCCGCCAGTTAACCATCCTTAACACTCCAGTTCTCTCTCTTTAATCTCTCAAATCACACGTCACCTTTTTTCAGATCTGGGCCCGTTTCTTTGCCAAGCGATCTATCCAAACAGCCTTCCAGCTTTCTGAAATAGCCCTTTCGAGAAGCGGGCTTGGCTACCGGGAAACTTTCTTCATTCTGGTTTGTCATGGTGTCCGATCCTGCACACGCTTTCTCCCCAATCACTGTTCTGTTTTGAGTGGTCTACAAAGCAAGCCCCTGGCTGATGGACCTGGGGAGGACAGCGCTCCACGGTCTTAGCTCTCCTCCATTTCTCGGGCTAGGAAGCCTCTTTCTGCCCCCCGCTGTTGACATGCTCTCGGCAGGAGTCTCCCTTTTGGCTATCCTGCTTCGGGATTTATAGATCATGACTTCTGGAACGTTCTCAGCATCATGTCTTCTCAGATGGTCCCCCACGCCACCTCCTACAAAGGCGAGGTACTCTTTCCCCTTCTTGTTGCCATAACTTCCACATGTTTATGCCAAATTCTGAGCCATATCTTCAGTGCTTCCAATCGAGCAATGTTCTCTTCAGCTGTATCTAGTCTTTGGGTTATTTGTAATGCCTGAGTCTCCGCTCCAGAATGATAAGGGTTTCAGACTTGCAAAGAATATTCTGAAGGTAGCATGCGGAGTTCTGGTCTACTACCTCCCCACCCCTACCCGAGCCCCGCCCCATCCCACTGTCCCCATTGTGAACCGTGTAAGTGGCCACAGTCCGCGTCCCACAACAGAAAAATCAACATCGCTTCCATGCTACCAGCTAAGCACCCGGCTTTATTTGGATTTTATCTATTTGGGCATAAATGACCCTTATCTGTCCAGGATCCCACATCATCTCCTGTTCCTTTGGGTCTGTGACATTTCATAGTCTTTCCTTTGTGGTTCATGTATGACCTTGACCAGGTGTCCTGTAGGAGAGCCCCAGTCCCAACCCTTATCTATCCTGGGAGCTGCAGTGAGACCCATCACATGGACTTCCGGACCACCTTCATGGGCTTCTCTGTTAAATGCAGTTGTGATTCCCGACTCCTCCTGCCCCACCACCATACTCGGCCCTGCCCAGTACCCACCATGGTGGCAGCAGCCTCTGCGCCGTTGAGCTGTTTTATCTACATCTAAAGCTGGACTGGGTCCACCTCCAGTCGAGGTCCTGGCCTAACTGCCGCCATGGCTCAGCTACGGTGGTCCATGCCTGGCATCGCGGTCATCTGGTGTGCACTCCCTGCCCAGCCCCACACCAGCACCCGGGGCTTTTTGAGCCTCTGCCCACCCTGCGCTCATCCGCCCAGGCTCAGGAGTGCAAAGGGCTTGCCACCATGGAGCAGGGTGTCTGGGGTCCCATGACCCCAGAAGTCTCTCTGCTTGCTGTTCCCGACCCCCTCATTGAGTTCAGATCCTCACAGTTCCCGGAAACCAGCTGCCCCAGGTCACCAAGGACCCCTGCCAGAGTCAAGCTGGGCAACCCCATCCTTCTAGAAGGCTCCCTAACTAGTTCCCCCGCCTCAGGACCCAGGATGTCTCTGTGCCCTGGTGCCCGGGCCCCACAGGGCACACCGGATTCTGCCCTGCTGCTCTGCCAGCCCCAGCCCCTCTTCCCTTTTCTGTCCCCTGCACCACTTCTTGTCTGAGCCCGTCGCTCCACATCTTTACTGTAGGCTCCTGCGTGCCCGTGACCTGTGGCCACGTCCGTCAGTCTGCCTGATCCGCGTCACGGGCCAGCTCGGGGGACTGACCGTGGACGGCGCTGTGCGGGGCCACCCCGGGCTGGCGGGGCACACACTCACTCGTCTTTGCAGGGCTCGGGGCTGGAGGTGTCTGCCGCGGAGTCGTAATCGCGCACATCGCTCAGCTCCCGCATCTGGCCGGTGAGCACCTTGGCAGCGAAGGCCAGGATGTACTGCGGGGGAGGGGAAGGCGGGTGAGGCCGCGGGGAGAGGCGGGGCTGGGTGGGTGGGTGGAGGTGAACCGCGGGGGGGGGGGGGCAGGGGGGAGGGCTCACCAGAAACCAGTAGAGGTTCATGAGGGTGAGCGCCAGCAGCAGCGCGTTGAAGAAGAAGTAGAAGGGGATGTCCGGCACGGAGCGCAGGCTGCAGTGCCACGTGGCGTACAGGACCTTGAGCGGGAACCAGTAGAGCCGGAACCAGAACCTGGGGCAGGGGCGGGAGGGGGGGGTCCATCTGCCTCTGTCCCCACCCTGCCCCTGGCCACGCCCCCTCTGTCCTCTCCTTTTCTTTTTCCCCCTGTCCTTTTCTTGACCTGCCTGTCCCCCAGCCCCGGTCAGTGCCCCCCTCAACCCTTTCTGCCCAACGCGGCTCTCCCTGCCGGCCCCCCGCGCCCGCCCAGCCCCCAGGCTCACCAGCTGACGCAGAAGCAGGCGCAGCCCAGGTCCGCCGCGAGCTCGTGAAGCCGGCGGCGCGCGCCGCCCCGGGACTTGAAGTAGACATTGAGCTTGGTGAACTCCAGCAGCACGTCGCTGATGTCATGCAGGAACAGCACCAGCACCCCCACGTTGTGGTACCTGGGGGCGGGGCGGGGCAGGTCACGCCAAGGGCCCTGGCCACGCCTCCCTGCCGGCCACCGCCACACCAGCCAGGCCACGCCTCCCTACCGGCCCCGCCTCCCTGCCGGCCACGCCTCCCTGCCGGCCACGCCTCCCCTGCCGGCCACCGCCACACCAGCCAGGCCACGCCTCCCTGCCGGCCCCGCCTCCCCTGCCGGCCACGCCTCCCTGCCGGCCACGCCTCCCCTGCCGGCCACCGCCACACCAGCCAGGCCACGCCTCCCTGCCGGCCACGCCTCCCCTGCCGGCCACCGCTCCAGGCCCAGTGTAGGGTCAGGCCACGCCAGCCAGGCCGGCAGCAGCCAGACCTCGCCCCCCACCTCACTGCCCGCACTGCCCAGGGTCCCGTGGGTCCTTCTCTGATGTGTCCTTGTCTCCCGAGGCCAGCCGCCCTCCAGAGCTCTCCGAAGCTCACTGCCATTAGGAACAGCTCCAAGGGCCACCCCTAGGTGCAGCCTCAAGATCTCAGCTACTTGCCTAGCAGGGGTCACCTCTGTGACCCCATGTCCCCACCAACACTTCTAAAGAGCTCCTGCCCCTTTCCCACAGTTCTTAGCACCTTCAAATAAGATGATGTTCTTTTTCCTTCCCCATTTTCTTCTGGTTTTATCTCCTGTCTCCACCCTCTAGGGCAGGGGTTCTCAACCTTCCTCAGGCCGCGACCCTTTCAGACAGTCCCTCATGTGGTGGGGACCCCTCAACCATAACATTATTTTTGTTGCTACTTCATCACTGTCATTTTGCCACTGTGATGAATTGGGCGACCCTTGTGAAAGGGTCGTTCGACCCCCAAAAGGGATGGAGACCCACAGGTTGAGAAGCGCTGCTCTAGTAGAATCCTGCCCCATAGAACGTTCTAGAGTGAGGGAAATGTTCGGTACTGACACTGTCCAATCCTGGAGTCCCCAGCCCTGAGTGGCTGCTGAGACTGTGGACGGAGACGTTTGGATTTACATGTAAGAGTACAGAAGTTCGACCAGCCCCTGCGGCCAGGCAACCAGCAGCACTGAGCTGCGGCCATCCTTTTAAGTTTCTATGACACGTTTCTCAGAGCGTGGTGAGGGCCTGGTGGTCATGTGTTGCGCTGCTGCTGCAACCTCAGGGATTCGAAACCACCAGCCAGCTCTGTCGGACAAAGATAAGGCTTTCTATTCCTGTAAGGTGTTACGGTCTCTTGTACTGATTGTGGTAGCAATTGTACACGTCTACTTGGCATGACTGACATGTGGAATGATATGTTATATGTCTTAAATCCCAAATAGCTAAAAAAAATACAGCCTGGGAAGCTCACAGGCGCAGTGCTACCCTGTCGCACAGGTTCGCCACAAGTCAGAACGAACTTGATGTCAGCGAGTCTGGGTTGGGGTTGGCTTGGTTTTTGAGTAGCCACATTGACCGGAGCCCTGGTGGTGTAGTGGGTTATGTGGGGCTGCTAACGACAAGGTCGGTGGTATGAAACCACCAGCTGCTCTGTGGAAGAAAGAGGCTTCTTCCCCTGAAGACAGTGGTTCTCAATCTGTGGGTCGTGACCCCTTTGGGGGCTGAACGAGCCTTTCATTTGAGTCACCAGATTTATCACAGTAGCAAAATGACAGTGATGAAGTAGCAATGAAAATAATGTTATGGTTGGGAGGGGGTGTCACCACCACATGAACTGTCTGAAAGGGCCTCGGGATGAGGATGGTTGAGAACCCCTACCTTAAGAGTTAGCTTTGGAAACCCACAGGGGCTTTTCTACTCTGTATTACAGGGTTGCTTGTGAGTTGGAATAGACGTAACTGCAGTGAGATGTAGGGAGTAGCCACATTAAAAAAAATTTAAAAAGGAAAAGGAAGCAGGTGATATGGGTTGGATTTTGTCCTCAGCAGAAAGGAAGTGGTGGACTGCCCTCTACCTGTGGATACAATCCCACCTGGTCAGAGGGCTTTCTTGGTATGCTAATGAGGCCCTATCCATGGAGGGCGTGTCTTAAACCTACTCACTTTGGAGCAATCAGAGGAACTCAGTGCCATCGAGTCACAGCCGACTCCGATGGACCCTAAAGGACAGGGCAGAACTGCCCCGGCACGTTTCCGAGACTGTCACTCTTTCTGGAGGTAGAAAGCTGTCTTTCCATCAGACAGTGTAAGACTTGACGCAATAATAATAATGTATTAATTATCAAGGGTTCAGGAGGGAGGGGAAATGAGGAGCTGATACCAAGGGCTCAAGTAGAAAGCAAATGTTTTGAGAATGATGATGGCAACAAATGTATAAATGTGCTTGACGCAATGGATGGATTGTGATAATTGCTGTAAGAGCCCCCAATAAAATGATTTATTTATAAAAACAAACACAGAAGAGGCTGCTTAGTCACAGGGACAAGCCAGTACACAGAGAGGAAAGACAAGTGTTGCTTGGAGGTCTCCAGGGAATCAGGGTGGCCGGGGACAGAGAAGCGGCAACCAACAAGGGCTTTCCCAGAGTGCCCAGCCCCTGGACCTGGCCTTCCAGCCCCTGACAGTGAATAAGACGTTTCTGTCCTGGAAGACTGCCCGAGCAGCCTTGTTATTGGAGCTGCAACTGAGAGACTGAGACAACAGGGGAGATTAATTTTAATAACAGAATGGGTAACAGGTGACTCAGTTCCCACTGTGCCCGGCAAGGTCTGGCTCCCTTGCTCAGGCTGTGTGTGAGCCATAGGGGCCGCTGTAAGCTCAGGGACCCTTGGGCCTATCTAAATGGTCTCTATTACACGCCTAGCTCCAAGTGGGGATCTGAGAAGGGACAGATGCCGGCTTGGGGCTGGGAGACCTACCCACCTCAGGCCTCCTCCTCCAGCCTCTCCCTTGACTACGCCCAAGACTACAACTCTCTCTCCTACAGGCTCCCCAGCATCAGCCCAGCACTGTGCTCACCGGAACGCATACGAGGAGACAATGAGGGCCAGAGTGACCACGTGGTGGACGAGCATGACCACCGAGTCCTTGCGCCAGGCGTCCATGTAGATTGTGGCGTAGATGGAGTGGCCGTAGAAGCTGCCCTGCAGAAGGTAAACTGCCGAGATGTCCCAGGGCACCGCCATGCCCGGTTTCCAGTCTGCAGAAAACCACGCCCAGAGGTCAGGGCCACAGATGCCCCCAGTCCCGCCCCCCCACTCCCCTGGCCTTGCCCCTAATTTTCTACCTGTTACTTTTCTGTCCACTGACTTTGTCTTTTAGAACCGTTTTGTGCTGGTGGCAGAATTATGCAGACAACAGAGACCTCCCTGCTGGTGCCCCGTGCCTGGGTGCACACACACACACACACACACACACACACTCTCACACTGTCTCCAACTGTTACCAAAAAAACTAGCTGCTGAGTTCATCCCCACTCATGTCTGTGTGCCCTTGTCACACTGTGCACCAGGGGTTTTCAATGGCTAGTTTCTCAGAAGCCGACAGCCAGGCCTTTCTTCTGAGGCACCCCTGGGAGGACTCGCACCCATGGTCTGTGAGGGGTCAAGTGCTTCACTGTTCCCATCACCCTGGGCCGAGCACGCCTGCCGTGTGTGGACTGGTGCACATTGAGGAGCGGATTCTGGAGCCTCCATACTTTTTATAGATTCAGAGGCCCCCATTTCCCACAGTCTCCTCTGGCCGGCCGGGTACCCCATCTTATCAGCCTCCTGGCTCTCTCGCTGCCATCAAATCAGTTCTGACTCATGGCATCCCAATAGGACAAGGTAGAACTGTCCCTGTGGGTTTCCCAGACTCAAACACTATGGGAGTAAAATGCCTCAACTTTCTCCCATTGAGCAATTTAGTGGTTTTGAACTGCTAACTCATGGTTGGCAGTCCAACATATAACCCACGGCTCCTCCTGGCCCCCAGCTCCTTGCAAATCCCCAACTTACAGCAGAGGAGGAATTCACAGAGTACCCACAGTGTCCTGCAGCGGTGGCGGGGTGGGGGGTGTCGCTGTCCTGCCCTCTCTTCCTCCTGCAGTGGCACCGATCCCCAGCACACACACTGGACTTCCTGCCACAGCCCTCTCCACACCACCTCCAGCTGCGGCCTCCCAGCGGTCCCCCTCTTGCCCACCTTCCCTAGCTGACCCTCCAGCTACATCCAGGGCCCTCTCATAGCAGCTCACTGACCAGCAGCGTGTCGCCTAGGTGTACCCAGAGCTCAGCTGCTCACTGATGTCCCCCATTCCTGCCCTGGCAACATCTCTTCATCTGTCCAGCTGAGACCCTCCCAGACCCCATACAGGACTCACCCTTGTCCATACTGCTGCCTGCTTCCTGTCCCTGTCACCCCTACACGGATCCAGGCCCAGCGGTCTCCCACCCAGTACTTCCCTAGCCCCTCCTTGGTCTCCATCACCCTTCCTGATAGCCATGCCCCCAGAGTACCCGGCTGGCCACCCAGCAATTCCGCTCAGAGGCGAGTGCCCAGATGACTAGAAAGCTGACTCCATGGTAAACCAGCGCCCACTGTGGCACAAGTCAGAGCACGCCGAGGGTGGACGCAACCCCAGTGTCTGTCAATGAGGGATACTATGTGGCGTCCCTTGCTTTTCCAAAATCCACTTGGTGCCAATTTGGTTGTAATGAGAGACCTACATCCCTCCACGTCTGTTTTCAAAGGAAAGAAATCCGAAGGGGGCTTTTGCTTTTACCAAAAAACAAAACAAAAAAACACGAAAGAGAAGCCAGCGTTGAGTTTGCTGGCTCACCCGAAGCGGGAGTTGGGGCGTCACCACGCCCCTTCCCAGGGGGTGCCCCCAGCGGGACCACCCGGCCTGAGGACCCTGGGAGTGCCTTGGGTTTTCTGGGTCATACAGAGCATGCTTTGGTACGTTGTTTTAGGGGGGCCTGGGGGCACCTTTTTCTTCCCACTGGGTAAATGAGCGAATGGTCTTGGCCTCTTCACCTTACGGCGCTACTTTCGGATGGCGGGGAATCGCGCTTGCTCCACTGTGCGCAGGCGCTTGCTCTGCCACCTGCCACCACGTGGGCAGACTTTGAAAGGTGCTGCTCAGTGAACCCAGCCAAGCCCGCAAGCCTGGTGTCTGATAGGAAGCGTCCCGAACAGGTGACTCCGCAGAGGCAGAAAAGAGGCGAGGCTGGTTGGGCGAGGGGAGGGGAATGCGGGGGCGGCTTAGGGGTCTGGGCTTTCCTCTTGGGGTGATACGGAGGTGCTGGCACAGCTAGGGGAATGGACGACATGCCAGCGAGCGGTTCACTTTCCAAGTGGTGTTCTTGGATGGAACCAGTGACTAAGGTCTCAGCCACTGGCCCTGGGGCTGGTGTTTCCCACCCACCCAGCAGGGCCTCAGCAGAAAGGTCTGACACCTGCCTCTGTAAAGATGACAGCCAAGACACCCTCCGGGACAGTTCTCTTCCGCACCCCCAGGGGGCGATGGGAGCCAAAATCGACTCAACCACAAACAAGCACTCAGTGGGGAACGATGGCCTGCAGCTTCCAGCCCTGGGGAGTGGTTGTGGCCACAGGGGGCACCATCCAAGCCCAGGGGGAGGGGCGTGGGGGAGAGGGGGCAGGAGGCCAAAGGGGTAGGACACCACAACCCTGCGTGCCAAGTTCTGTGTGGAAATGTAACACCTGCCCCAACATCCACCTGACCAGGTGTCTCCATTTCAGGGAGGCCAAAGACACGACTCGGGGTGCATCTGCAGGGCTGGGCCGCCTGGGGCTGGCATGGCATGGCAGGCCGCGGAAGGATGGCTGGTACAAGTCCCTTTGGTTCTCGTTAGGAATGGAGCTACCTATGTTCTCCCAAAAGGTACGTTTCAGGCCTCCCCCTAAGCCTGGGCCAGCGCCCTGGCTAGCAAACAGGGCTTCTCTTTTGCCATCAGTTGGAATGGTCATCGGGGTGGGTGCCCATGAAAGGGGAGGACCAGCAGGGCAGTGGGATTGATCACGCAGGGCAAAGACAGACACCATATGAGGGCCAAGGACTGGCAAGGCTGTCATTGAGCCCAGCCCGGCTCCCAGGGGCCTTACAGGGCAGAGCAGGGCTGCTCTGAATGTCTGCAAGTGTACTTCTTGATGGGAGCAGGCAGCCTCATTTTTCTCCCGGGGACCAGCTGATGGGTTTGAACCACCGACCCTGTGGTTAGCAGCCAAAAACTTAAAACCCATTAGATGGAGGGCCCCTTCCAAGGACTGGCTACTGGGTCGGAGTACCTCCTTGCAGAACCCTGGGAGGATGACCAACTAAAGCCCAAGACAGTGGTACTTTGCTCCAGCCAGGCTGACATCCTCCTGTCTCTCTGCCCCCACACCCAGAGCTCCCTGCTGGCCCTAGACCTGGACTGCGGATGAGCCATCCCTTCGGCCTCATGACCTGTCCAAGCTGGGCTCTTCCGAGAGTGACTCTCATCGCCATCATGGGGTGACCCAGGTTGTCCCAGCCTCCAGGATTAGGGTCACTTCACCTAGTCACAATCCTTCTCACCCACGCATGCCAGTCCACCAGCCGGCCCTCCTTCCAGCTCCTCAGGGACTGGCCCCCTAGACTGCTCGGCTGCTGACGGAAAGGCTCGGGTCTTGCCAGCCCAAAAGGATCTCGGGAGAAAGGCCTGGAGAACTCCTGGAAACTCAGCCACTGAGAGTGGCAACACACTGTCACCCCGAGATCATCGGGAGTCTGGCTGGCTGGGCTGCCCCTACACCTCCCACATTTCACCCGGATAGCGGGGATGCATCCCAGTTTTCCCACCCCTAACTCTCTGAGCCCTCTGCCCGTCCCTTGCGCCCCTCCCCCCCTGGCTTTTGCCCACCAGCCACCAGAAGCAGCTGGTCCCCACCCTTGCTGTACCTGCTCCCAGTGCACCCACCAGCAGCCTGTGTCTGTGCACACGCACGCACGGCCTGGGGGACCTCAGCTGAAATGCTGCCCCTCCTGGCCCTCTCCACTCTGGTGTCAGCTCCACCTATGGATCCACAGATGGTCCAGCTCAACTCCTGTTTCCTCGCGCTCCCCACCTCCCACCCCCAGTGTTATCCGACCCCTTTTTCTCTTCCACACTCCTTGGGTTGACAGCAAACTCTACAGGTTCCACCTTCAGACTGCTTCTCATGTCCAGCCACCTTCCCCGGCCCTGACCCCTGCCAGAGCCCCCAGCTACATCTCAGGCGCCAGCCAGCCAGTCAGCAGAAGTTCCCACCTCAGCTCGGGATCCTCCTGGTAAAATTGAGTGCTCGCCACAGCCTCCAAGGACTGTAGACAGACAGCGCCCTCGCCAGGTCTGGCCACACTAGGTCCTTCTGCCCACCCACCCTCCGCGCCGATGCCAGCAACTGTCCCATGTGACTCCAGCTGGCCTGCCTGGGCCTCCCAGACACCCCGAAGCCTTCACTCAAAAGCCACCCTCAGGGCCCCACACCCTGGCCTCCCTGTGTGCGTGGCTTTCTGAAGTAATCCTAATCTCATTCAATGATCCTGCTCGGTAGGCAGCCTCCAGGGTGCAGGGTCCCCAGCCCGGGCAGGGCGCCCCATAAGCCCAACACTAAATGCAGTGCTGCGGGCGAGCCCCAGCTCAGGACCACACCACGTGGGTGAGAGTAGGCCCTGCTCCACAGTCCTCTTCAGATGCACTGTTGTGTCTGTGAGGACGGACACCGCAAAGCGGGCAGCGGAATCGGAGAGGTGGCAGCTTCGGCCACAAAAGGGCCACAAAGGGCCAACGCGTCGATTCTGACTCACGCCGACCCTCTAGACCAGCGGTTCTCGAACGACCTTTTCTCGGGGTCACCTAAGACCATGGGAAACACCTATTTCTGATGGTCTCAGGAACTGAGACACAGCTCCTCTCTGTCTCCAGGCAGGTCTGCCCACCTGCGGACACGCTGAGCTTGTGAGAAAGAAGCCGTCTCAACCTTCCCACTGACGCTGGCTTTTTATGCACACTGTCGCAAAATGTAGCCATGTAGTTTACTGCCTTTATATTAAGACTGTTACACGTGCTACACCATGCTTCAAGACGAACTTTCATTGATTTGTCATTAGAAATAAATACTTCACCATATAGAATTACCGATTGTTTTTGTGATTAATTGCTATGCTTTAATGATGTTCAATTTGTAACAATGAAACTATATCCTGCCTGTCAGATATTCACATGACGATTCATCACAGTAACAACATGACAGTGACGAAGTAGCAAGGAAAATCATTGTATGGTTGGGGGTCCCCACCACATGAGGAACTGTATGGAAGGGTCGCGGCCTGAGTAAGGCGGAGAACCGCTGCTCCAGACAGAGGAGAACCGACCCTGTGGGTTTCTGAGACTGTCACTTTTCACAGGAGGAGAAAGCCTTCTCTGTCTCCCACGGAGCTGGTGACTTTGAACTGCGGACCTTTCGGGGCAGCCCGACTCGGGGCCCATGCTGCCACCAGGGCCTGCACCTTCAAGCAAGAATGGCAATAAAGCGAGGCCATGAATGATTTCATTTCCCGCTGCACGCAAAAGCTACGTTTACACTGGGCTGTGAAATCCCACCGCGTGGAGCAGGTGGGTCTCGGTGTGACTGTGCGGGGGTCTTGGGCAATGCATCGTGGGGTTTCCTGACTGCCGCTTCCATCAGCTGATTGACGGTGGATCCGGGTACAATGAAAGCCTTGTCAACTTTAATATCTTCTCCATTTATGACGATGTTGCTTATTGGTTCAGTTGTCATCCATCCTGAAGGCGGCCATCCTTGATCTTCATCAGCAAGTGCTTCAAGTCCTCCTCGCTTTCAGCCAGCAAGGGGGTGTCATCGGCACACTGCAGGTTGTTGATAAGCCTCCCTCCGATCCTGATGCCGCCCTCTTCTTCATATCATCCAGTTTCTCGGATGGTTTGCTCGGCATCCACACTGAACCAGTGTGGTGAGAGGATGCGCACCCTTCCGGATTTTAAACCCTGCAGGCACGGTTTAATCCCTTGTTCTGTTCACACAACTGCCTCTCGGTCCATGTTCAGGTTCCACGCGCGCACATTCCCACTCCACAAATTCCCATTCGATATGCAGCTGCAACCATTGCTTAAAATGATCTTCAGCAGTCCTGGTTTGTTGGTGATGTTAACGAGGAGCCCTGGTGGGCTGCTAACCACAAGGTCAGCAGTTTGAAACCACCAGCCGCTCCGAGGGAGAAGGCCTAGGCTTTCTACTCCTGAGAAGAGTTCATCTCAGAAGCCCACAAACAGAGGCCGTTCTCCCCTGTTCTATAGGGTCACGATGAGTCTGTACTGACTCGAGGGCAGTGAGTTTGGTTAGGTTGGGTAATTTTCATGATACTGTTCAATCATCTCCATGTTCTGGGAAGGGAAAGGATATATTGGAATGATTAAGATATGTCAATAAAAATATGCACACCAGCCTATGTGACCATGAGGTGTCGATGGGATCAGGTGTCAGGCATCAAAGACCCAGGACAAAAAATTATATCGATATGAATGAGGGGGCGGGCAGAGTGGAGACCCAAAGCCCATCTGTAGACAATTGGACTTCCCCTCACAGAAGCATCATAAGAAAGAGACAAGCCAGTCAGGGTGCAGTACAGCACTGATGGAACATATATACAACTTTCCTCTAGTTCTTTAATGCCCCCCCCACTATCATGGCCCCTATTCTACCTTACAAATCCGGCTAGATCAGAGCATGTACACTGGTACAGATAAGAGCTCAAAACACAGAGACTCCAAGATAGATAAACCCTTCAGGACCAATAATGAGAGTAGCGATACCAGAAGGGTAGGGGAAAGGTGGGGGGGATAATGGAGGAACCAATCACAATGATCAACATATTAACTCACCGCCCCAGCGGGGTGAAAAACAGAAAAGGGAGTGAAGGGACACAGCATCTGTGTAATACATGAAAAAAAATGAACATTTATAAATTATCAAGGGTTTATGAGGGAGGGTAGGGAAGAGTGGAAAAAAGAGCTGATACCAAGGGCTCACATAAAAAGAAAATGTTTTGAAAATTATGATGGCAACACATGTACAAATGTGGTTGACACAATTGATGTTTGTATGGATTGTGATAAGGGCTATAAGAGCCCCAATAAAATGATTTTAAAATATATATGTATATAAAATAATCTCCATATTCTGTTGCATCATTTTTATCTGGAATGTTCACAAAAACAGATTTATTCCAATCGGTTGGCCAAATACCTGTCTTCCAAATTTCTTCGCTTAGATGAGTGAGTGCTTCCAGTGTTGCAGCAGTTTGTTGAAACATCTCTATTGGCGTTCCATCAGAGCCTAGTTTTTTATTGATGCCTTCAGACTTCCTCCTTCAGTACCATTGGCTCATGATCATACACTACACTGTTTCCTGAAATGGATGGATTTCTGCTAATCCCTTGGGTACCATGACTCCGTGTATTCCATTCATATTATTTTGATGCTTCTGCAGTCTTTCAATGGCCTGTCCTTAGAATCCTTCAATATTGCAACTGGAGGCTTGAGCTTTTACTTCGGTTCTTTCCGCTTGAGAAACACCAAGCATGTCCTTCCCTTTATCAATGTTCCCTTTTGTTTTTAAACGCCAAGTCTTGGCACATTTTTATGTTAAACTACTGTTTGGCTTTAAGATGACTTTAGGGGACATTTCTGATTTGTGGTTTAAGAATTATTTCCCAGCAATCATTTCTAAGGTTTATCCATCCTCCATGAGTCCTGGTGGTGTAGTGATTACATGCTGATCTGCTACCCATGGAGTCAGCAGTTTGAAACCCCAGTCACTCTTAGGGAGAAAGAGAGGGCTTTCTACTCCCATAAAAGTTGCAGGCTCAGAAGTCCACAGGGGTGTTTCTACCCTTCCTTATAGGGTTGTCGTGAGTCAGACTAGACTAATTGGCCGTGAGGTTTTGGTTTTTAATGAGTATTTGAAAATCTGCTCTACAGCCCCCCCGCCTTTTGATCAGGATTCATCTGTGATCAAAATGCCCCGTAATGGTAGCTGTGCATCCCCCGGGTCTCCAGTCTCGAGCCAAGGGAGGCAGTTGTTCACGGAGGGGATTACCCATCCATTTCACATCCTCTTCCTATCCTGACTCTCCCGCTATTTTGGGTGACGAGAGACCAACTGTTGTGCCCTGAATGACGCAGTACAACGTTTGGAGACCTGAGGGACAATGCAACAAACTAGAAGGCAGAAAAGAAGCACGCGGCAACCCATGGTGAGGCCAAGGGACTGGATAGCCCCTAAAACCGTGACCCTACTCTCCAAACCAAGGAGCCAGGTCCTGTGAGATCTGGGCTTGTGGATCAGCAGCCTCAGCAGTTACTCCTCTTTGGTAGACCCACCCCATAACCTTGGCTCATTCAACCGTAACAGACATACAACTTATTGACTGTCATTACAGTGATTCGTTGTGCAACCTTATCTATAATTCCGTTTTCCCATGACCGTGAACCCTTCTATTCCCCACGTGTGGTCACCCTGATACACCGTGGTCTCTACATTTGCTTTTTCTTGTCTTTTTGTTTATGCGAGGCTATACAGTGTTTCTCCTTTTAGGGTCGACTTATTTTGCTCGGCACATATCTTCAGACTCCTTCCCTACGCTAGCATGGTATTGAGACTTCCTTTCTCCCACTGGCTGAATGTCCTTCTGGGAGAGCGTTGCAGAAAGTTCTGGAGAAAAGGGAAGGGAAAGACAATAGCATTTGCCCCTCACACGCTTGTACACCCCTGTGTCTATTTATTCATCTGCCGGTGGGCATTTAGGTCAGGTCCCAGTTTGGGTCACTGTGTCATGGGGTTTTCAATGGTGAATTGTTCCGAGGTAGACCAGCAGGGTTTTCTTCCAAGGTGCCTCTGAGCAGACTGGAACTGCCAACCTTTTGGTGAGCAGCTGAGCCTGTTCCATATGTGTACCACCCAGAGACTCCTCCAGGCACCTGGCAGGTTATAAGAAGCAAGTGGCCCAAAAGCCCAGTTCACAAGAAGCCCGAGGCAGCTCTGTACCAGGGACTAGGAGGGCTTTGCTGTGGTTTATCCATACAAAGGGAAACTGAGGGACAACTGCACGCCACCCCTGCAGAGGCCTGGGATGCATGCAGTATCACACAGAATTGAGCCGGCCTGGAACCACCCCACGGGGCAGGGTCTCTACCCACCCCAATCCAAAGAGCCATCTGGGCCTCAAGGCCATTCAAACACACGGCAGGGCTGTGCCACCTTGAAATACCAGCCCTGGGCACTCCTGACCCACAGTCGGGCTTTCTTGGAAGAATAAGAAGCCTGTAAGCCCCTGTCACAGACATGGAGATGCAGCCTCAGCCCCCCTCCCTCCTAGTACCCTGCCCTCGTTTAATCTCCCCACAATTAAAATGACCTTGACCACCTCTCTTCTCACCCCCTCGAATCAATGTGCTGCTCCCACCCCCAACCTGGGACGACAAAAGTGGGACCTCCTCCAGGCCAGCCTCGCCCAGCAGGCCCCCTACCGTAGAAGACTGAGGGCGGGTCATGGAAGAAGGGGTAGTCGGTGCCCAGGAGCAGGTAGGCGCTGTAGCTCCAGGCGCCCAGGTAGAAGACAAACTTCCAGGCGCTCTCAGGCATCTTGGCGGCATCTCTGGGGTGCAGGCGGCACCGTTTGGCCAGGGGCTATGGGTGAGAGGGTGGGCGGTCATGGATGCTAGGTGCCAGGGGCAGGGACACCGACGCTGGGTCCTCCTGAAACTGGGCTGAATCTGAAAGAGCAGACAGGGCCCCTGTGACCACAGCTGCCCGAGTGTAACTGGAGCTGGTGCACGGATGCCAAGGACTAAAGTTAGTGCTCAGCTGTCTGGGCACTGTGGTGCTGAGGAGGAGGATATGGGGCTGCAGGGACCTCGTACAAGGGAAGCCAATGGGGATGGCAGGGGGAAGGTGGCAGGCTGGGGGATATAGGTGGGGAGGGGAGGGTAGGAGAATGCAATGTTCAAAGTGACCATGGAAAGAAGCTTTGTGATGGAATATGGGGTGCTGAGACAGCATGGGGGTGGAAAACCCAAGGGGTGTTCACATGGGGGGTGAATGAGGAAGCTTGAGGAGAAGGAGGTACCTTGAACAGTAATTTTGGGGTGGGGTCAGAGAGAAACAGGAGGGCCTATGGGAAATAGGGGGAGGAGGGTGGGGGTGAATGGATTGGGGGGGGTGCATGGATTGGGGGAGACATGGAATGGGGCTGGAGGGAGAAAGAGCAGAGGTTCCCGAGGGGGGAGACGTCACAGCTGAGCAGGCTGTGCGCGGACACATGAGCAGAGATGACATCAGGAGGAAGTAAGGTCAGGCATGTAGGAATTTAAGGAGGGACTCACATTTAGGGCGTCTGATGTCCCTGGGTCCTTGGCAGGGGGACCCTAACTTGGTGGGGGTAGGACTCCAGCCCCACTGGGAGAGTGGGACCCCCATTGAGGGGGCTCCCAGGGGGCTCCAGCTGAGGGGGCTGAAGCCAGGAGCTGTTGCCATGGAGACAGCCAGTCAGCTCTGGTAACCCTTGGCAACAGGGCTGCTGCCAAAAAGATGTTTTTGGGGACTGGGGCAGCCCTTTGCCGCGCCCATTTGTTGGGAAGTGTGGCCCTGAATTGGGTCACATGCCCCACCCTGAGGGCTGGGGAGGGTCGGGGTGGATGTCTGCCTCAGGGCTCTGGGGGAGTGAGGAGGGTGGCCTGGCTGCCCTCCACTGAGCTCTCCGGGATGAATGGAGGCCCCCCCCCCCCTGCTCTCAAAGCCCAGGGACCACCACATCTCCTGGCAGCCTCCCCAGGAAGGGTGGGGGAAAGGATGAAGCTAAATGGGGCCAGCCAAGGGCTGCCCTCCTGTCCTCCTCCCCAGAGCAGAGCTCTGGGCTCAGGCTCTCGGTGATGTGGGTGACAAGCGGGTGGAGGTGGGAGCAGTGGCAGAGAGACAACAGCCCGCCCCCAACCTAACAAGGCTCAGTTTTTCCCAGCCAGCGGAGAGAAAGGCCCCTTTGTTGGCAACGGGCACTCTGTCCCCTCACCACTGCCAGACTGGGGCGGGTGACCTCCGTCTGAGGCTGCCTTTCTCCTCAGCTCCTGAAACAGCAAGCCCTCCCCAGGGAAGGGAGGCTGGGAGCCAGCGTCGCCCCCATGGTCACCCAAGCTGGGGACAGGGCAGCTGCAAGGCTGGGCAGATCCGTTGCGGCCCCTCCAGGCCCCAGCCTGGAAGCCCAGCCACCCACCGCGGGCCGATGCAGCACTAGGGGGCATCGCTGCCGGGCCGCCGGAGGCCCCGCCACCCCTCCTCCCGGAACCTTTGCCGCCGGTGGTCGGACGGTGGCGCTGACCCTCGGCAGCGCAGGCAGTGACCGGCAGCGCAGGCTCTTCCCCGTCACCGATGTGGAGCTGCAGGCAGCCCCGCCCCGCGCCCCGCGGCCGGCCGCACGAACCCGGCTCCAAGGGCGCTCGCATCGCCCGCGCAGGGCCTTCCCGCCGGCCCACTCCCCTTCTCCGTTTGGTCCTGTCCGAAGAGGCGCGTGGCCAGGCCAGGCCTCTCATCACCCGGGACTTCATGCCCTGGGTTAAGCCACGTCCCCAAGTGCCCCTCGTTGAGCCAAGAGGACACCACCTGCACCTTGGGCCCCGCAAACTCTCAGCCTAAAGGGACGGGCATTCGGCGGTCCTCGTTTCAGGACCCCCATTCGGGCCTCCCCAGCCCCAGGCCACTGCCAGCAGGTGGTGGCCTAGGGAACCCCCTTTTCCTCCCAGCCTCCCGCCCCGCAGCTCTCCCCCAAAAGAGCGCGCGATGATCCTGGGTGCCCGGGACCCCGCACTCACCCGAAAGAGGCGTGAGGTGACCAGTGCGCGCAGCGCGGTCCAGCCGAGCGCGCAGAGCGCCAGCAGGAGCAGCTCCGGGGGCGCCAGGTGCGCGTGCTCGGCCAGGCCGCGGCGCGCCAGCCCCCAGCCGCAGTCCCCGCAGTCCCGCGCGGCCGCCAGCGCGCTGCCCCAGCCGCGCCGCACCAGCTGCGCGTAGCTCGGCATGGGCTCGGGCCCCGCTGCGGGCGCCGTCCCCGCCATGCCGGCCGCGCCCGGGTCCTGCGCGCCGCTTCCACCCGCCGTGCAGCCCAGCCCCGCGACCCGCGTCACGCGCCGCAGCCGGGCCGGGGGCGCGCGGTCGGACGCGACGAATGGGCGGTCTCAACACAGGCTCCGCCCCCGGGGGCGCGGTGGAAGGGGGGGCGCGGTGCGGGATCCCGGAGTCTGAGCGCCGCGGCGGTGGCTGGGCTAGGCGAATGGGGTTCGGTGTGATCGCGCTGTGCTCCGAAGGCAGGTGGGGCCGCGCTCGAGCTCGCGGCCACTTTGCGGCGGGGAAACTAAGGCACACGCTCCCTGCTGCGCACCCGCCTCCTCCCACCCCACCCCTTGCACTGGTGTCCACCAGGCTTCTCGCCCTTCAGCGCCTCCGCGGCGTCCAGGTCCCGTGTAGGCAGTGCCTTCCAAGCCACCTCTCCGACCCGACGCCCCCGGAACCTCCATGACCCCCGCCCCGGTGGACCTAGGTGCGGTCCACCCAGCATTGGTGGTGGTTCCGCATTGGTTTAACGATGGCGGCTCGCAAACCCGCAGGGGCAGCAGGGACAGCAGGGGCAGTTCTACCCTGTTCTGTATGGTCGCTGGGTTAGATGGCGGTGAGTTTTCAGAAAGACACGCTCACGCCTCCACGCTGAACTCCCAGCCCCACTGGGGACCCATCTTCCTGGGGTCAAGGAGCACAGCTGACCACCAGGGACCAAGCTGCAGCTCTGAGTCAAGACCAAGGCTGAGTCTAAAGTCCCAGTACCCCCCTTTTGTTGGGGAAGCAAATTTATGGGGGGCACCTGCCTGGAGGCCCATTCAGCAACTAGAACTCCATCTCAGGGAACTTTAGGGAGCAAGTAAGCAGAGCCCGGCTCAAACAGGGAACTCTCCCACAGAGCAGCGCTCGGGTCAGGGAAGGACTGTCCCCCCTGGTCCACATCCAAAAGGCCACCAAAGACTCCTTCTGGAGCAAGCACTTAGTGAGGGCAGGGCCACCTGGGACAGGGGCACAGGCGTGGCTGGTGGCCACCAAGAGAACTCCTGCTTTAGCCACTCCGATGGGAGAGCGGAGTGCCCTGCGGTCCCCAAGCACCTGGACACGCTCCATGCTTCTGCCCAGGCCTGTGGGGCCTCCCCCACACAATCTGGTCACCATGGTGCCCATCAGGTAATGAGAGAGGGTATCCCACCTGCCGGCCTCCAGTTTCCCCAGTGGGCAAGTGGTGCAGAGACATGCAAAGTATCCCTGGTGTTGGCACCAGGGCCCAGCATGGTGTCCCCTTCCTGTCCCGAACTGGGGGCCACACATCTGGGGGGACTCAAGCACTCTTGGTGCCATCTCAGGAAGGTACCGACAGGCAGCCAGGTGGACGGGTGGTGGCTAGTATACCGCTCTGGCCTGGGAATTGGGGCGGGGGGGGGGGGCAGGATGGCAGAGAAACCATGCACCTGATGTCCTCTCTGGGTGGATAACCAGGCCTGCTCCATTCAGCAGCCCACCAGCAGTGAAAACCCACCCATCTACCTGAGCGCAAACAGCCCCAGGGCCTTTGCACAAGCTGTATGTCTAGTGCCTGGGGCACTCTCATGCCCCCTCCTGAGTCTGGCTGTTTGTGTGGGTGCAGACCTTGTTCAAGAGTGAACCCTATCATACCGCCCCCCACCTCTGGACACAGGGGGCTGTCCAGTTCCCAAGCCCCCATTTGCCCCAACCCCATTGTGCTAACTCCCAACGAGGGGCTGGGGGTATAGGCATTTGATTCAGAAGACCTGGGGTTTCGAGAGGGCATGTGTCAGCCAGGGGTCTGGGCTGTCGAACCAGTGTTCCCGGCCTCTCCTAGACCGCTGAAGGATCCTCTGGGCTTGAGCCCCGGGCCCTAGGTGCAAATGCTCCATGCCTCGGTTTCTCTGCCCTATTAGCTGCAGTGAGGTTTGTGATGACTGGGAGCAGGGGTCATTTGCAAGGTGGGTGGGTGGGTTGGGGTGCTGGCACTGCCCTCACCACCTCCCTTCCCATAGCGCAGCACTGGACCCCCTTCCGAGCTCTGCCTCAGACACACCCCCATCAAAATGGCCAGAAGGTCCAATGGGGAAGCTCAGTTTATTGAGAGATCGGGTGCTGGGACCAGGCATTCCAGAAGAGGGAGATGGGGGAGGGCAAATGGTCCCCTCAGTCCCTTGGTGCAGACGCAGCCTTCGGGGCATCAGGTGGGGCATCAGGCCAGCCTCAGGCACTGGGGGCATACTGCAGGACTAGCCGGTCAAAGTCGTTCTCCTTCAAAGGCAGATGCAGAGAGAGGGCTAAGGAAGTACCTGGGCCAGCCAGGCCTGGGGACGGGAGGGGACGGGCTTTGGGCTGAGCACTCACCTTGGCCTGGTACTCCCTGATGAAAGGATGGGATCTGTGCGAGTCCTTCAGCTGGGACAGGTAGCGGTTTGTCACCTGCAAAGGCAGAGGGAAGGCCAGGTTGACAGCTCCATCACCTTACCCCCCTTGTCCTGGGGGCTCCTCACTCTACCCCAGAATGGGCAGGCCCCCACTGTGCCCCCAGGGCAGGGACCAAGCAGAGGGGTGGATGAGTGCATCAGCCAGGCCTGGGCTTTGGGTAGGGGGACACGGTAGGAAAGGGACTCAGGATTAGAGCGTGGCTTCTGGCTTCCCTCCACTGTCCAGCTTTGTCCAGCTGTCTACCCCAGACCCCCAGAACAGGACAATCATAATTCCTCCACTGACCAGGCCTCCCTGAGGCTGCTGGGAAACGAGGGAAGACAGGAGAGGGGCGGCTTCTGCTCCCACCCGTCCACCATCCTGTGCCCAGCCCCGGGGGGTCTTGGGGGGGTGTGGGAGACCCTGTACCTCAGGGGGCTTGCCCAGGTGCTGGGACAGAACGATGAGGTTGAT
Organism: Tenrec ecaudatus; assembly: GCF_050624435.1. Lineage (NCBI taxonomy): Eukaryota > Metazoa > Chordata > Mammalia > Afrosoricida > Tenrecidae > Tenrec > Tenrec ecaudatus. Next base: position 24,247,186 of record NC_134530.1, read on the forward strand.
CAGCGTCTCTGGGTGACCGCTGTCCTGCAGATCAAGGGTGGGCAGGGGTCAGGGGGGGGCCGATGTCACGCCACCCACGGTGGGTATGGATGGAAGTCTCAGTGGTGGATGGGCCAGGGACCAGAGCCAGAGTACAGCCCTCTGTAGACCCCAGCCTCTGGCTGGTCCTGCCCCGACTGAGCCGGCCTCCTGTCCACAGATAGGGCGGGGGGCACAGCTCCAGGGCTCCTGCTTCAAAGGTCATTCGGGAAACGGGTCTGGCAGCCAGGAGGTAGGGGCGGACTCGTCAGCCAGACTGGTCTCTGGTCCCCTGCCCCAGCACCGAGACCCCGCCCCACCTAGTCCCAAGGGGCCTCAGCAGGAAGCTGCCAAAACATGACCTAACAGCTGCAGGCTGACCGCACCCACGGGGCCCCAGAAGGGTAGGGCCTAGGGCAGCGCACAGGCCGCACGGGGCAGCTATAGAGTGTCTCCTTGACAGGGCAGGCTCCCGAAGAGCCATGACAGGGGTGCGGACATGGCTGTGACCCAGGAGACAGTGAGGCAGCGCCAGGAGCACGTCACTGGCAAGTTTTCCCAAGGTCACCTGGAGCTGTCACAGAAGTGTAAGTGGACACAGACTCCGCCTCAGAGCCTGTGGAGACACAGGACCCCCAGAGGGGGTACGGACGCCCCAGGGGATGAGGTCGCTGCAGCACCCACCCTGGGACAGCTGCAGGTCCCACTTGACAAAGCCCTCCCGGAGACGACACAGCCTGTGTGGAGGTGGCGGGAGTAAAGGCCCGGCCCCATGACCCAGAGTGAGCTGGGTGTCTCGAAAGGGTGAGAATGGTGTCAGCTCGTCACAGGAGGGGTGGCCTGCCTCACTCCCCTCTCCACAAGGGACAGCTGCAGGTCCCCTGACAGGCAGGCCCTTTCTATAGCAGCTACAGGGCAGTAAGGAGGGGGCCAGTGTGCAGCCAGAACAAGGGGTGTCAGGGCCAGGCATCTTCCCACTGGGCTCAAGTCTCCAAGGCCCAAGCAACTGGGGCTCTGCTTTGTAGGCAGCTCAGGGCCCCCACAGAGCCCTGCGAGCCCTCCGCATAGGCAGCCGGCTGCCCAGTGCAGAACCCCACTGAGGCACAGGTGCCTGCACCCAGTGGTCAGGCCCCAGCCACCGCACGCCTGCCCCCATGGCTAACAGTCAGCACCAGGCACCTTGTCCAGCGCCTCCTGCAGCGCCCCCTCGGCGTCCCCCCAGCGGCCCTGGGCCATGTGGCAGGCGGCCTGGCCGTTCAGCAGCAGCAGGGTGGACGAGCATTTGTCAGCCAGCTCCTGGAAGGCATAGTAGGCGTCCTGCAGCTTGTCGCCACCCTGCGGGCACAGGGACACCCATCAGTCCCTGTCCCGTGCACAGTATGTGAGTGGGGGGGGGAGCTCTGCTCTCACCCGCCCCCTCAGAAAGCCATGCCGAGGGGCCCCCAGAGAGGCAGACCATGCCGGGCCTCACCACGGCCAGGTTGACCCAGGCGGTGGCCAGCTGGGTGAGGGTGGCATCCTCGTCCTGGTCCTGCATCTTCTTCAGTTCCTTCCTGGGAAGCGGGTTTGACAAGGGCCTCTTTCTAGTCCTGTGCCCCACCGTGCCTACCCTGTCCTGACTGGGACACCTCCCCAGGCTCCACCACACCCGCCAGGGCCTGCTGCCACGCACAGACCCCACTTGCCGGCCCAGGTCACATCCATGGCCCCAGAAGCAGGCCTTGGGTCTCATCTAGAAAACAGCCCTCAGCCAGTACTGTCTGGAGGCTGGTTGTAGCTCCGCCCGGCAGGGGGAAACTGAGGCATGGACCATATACCAGCTTTGTCTCAGGCCAAGGCCCAGAGGAAGGCCAGACAGGGAGGCCTCACCTTGACCCAGAGGAAATGGGCCCACGGGGGCTCTGGGCCTGGCCACTGCCTAGGACCCCAAACCCCACTCCACCGTCCATGGGGACAGGAAGGCTTACCGGGCGAGGTCCAGGCGGTCCAGTTTCAACAGGATCTGCACCACCATGGCCGAGCTGGGGGTGCACAGCAGTCAGTCAGCAGCCCTCACCCCACTATCACAAGCTCCACCCCCTGTCCAGCAGCATTGGGGACTGGGGACCAGCTACATCAGACGGAGGCCTTGCCCTCGGTCCGCAAGGCAGGCCGAGGCCACACTGTGGAGCAGTGTGACACAAGGCCCCGCAGTCCTGGGTCCTGGGCTAAGGCCATCTTGTCTTGTGGGGAAGGGGCCCTGGACAAAACACGTCATGGGCCCAGAGGGAGGGATCGCCCCGTCTGGTGCCCCACCCTGCGCACTACCACGGGGTTTGGGGCCACGGGAGCGCACCACTCGAGGCTGTCGCCCTGGTGCAGCGTCCGCAGTGCGGCGTCCGGGTTCCCGTCGTGCAGGTACACGGAGGCGGCCATCAGCAGGAACGTCGTGTTGGCCACATCCACGTTGCGGCTCATCTCCCGGTCCAGGTGTGCCACTACCACGTCCCTGCAAGGCAGTGCTCAGCCCGGGGGTGGGGGCGGCGAGGGGTCCTAGGGCTGACCCAAGCGGGAACCCCATGCAGGCAAGAGCCTCTCAGATTCCAAGCCCCTGGTGGCAGGAGGTGAAGCTGAGCAGTCGGGGGTGGGTGCCCTGCTCCTGGGAGCCAGGCCGGAGAGGGCATGGGGGGCCCAGCCCTCTGGTTTCCTCCCTTCCCCGCCCACGCGTCTCACCTCTGATCCTCGCTGGAGAGGTACTCCGCAAGCATGCGCACAGCCTGCAGCTCCGGGGCTGATGTGGGCTTGATCTCATCCAGCACCACGCCGTACTTCCTCTGCAGGGGACACGCACTCAGCACGCACGCCCCACGGAGCCCAAGGGGAACGTCCTCTGTCCCCAGCGGAGGGCTATGCCTCCTCTAAGACCCTCTCACTGTCTTGGCTCCCCTGTCGTGGGTGGCAGGGCCCGGTCCCCTAGGGATGAGGTGAATATGCTTTAAAAGGTTCTGCTGACACCCAGACTGGTGTTCCTGTCATTCTGAGGGGGGGGGGGGAGGCAGGAGCCGGAAGCCCATTTCCCACAGGCTACGTTCTAAGTGGCTTGAGGTTTTTATGGCCACAGACACAGACGGTTTCCTAGAAGTACGTGTACAGACACGTGTACCCACCCCCCAGACCAACACCCAGGCACTGTCCCTAAGAAGCCGGAGGAATTAAAAGGGGGGGGATCCACATACCCAGCCCAGGGCAGGACCCTCAAGGTGGGGAGGTCATCAGTCTGGGGCTGGCCCCCAGTCTGAGGGGGTCACCCCAGGTCAGAGTGTGGGTCCCGACAGAGCCACGGGGGCCACCACCATGTTAGGGCTCATCTGGTCCAATCACGAGTCCCTGTGAGGTGGCATGGTGTGGCATGCACCCCCAAGGTGTGAGTGAGATAGGGAAGGGGGCTGGCAGACATGGGTCACAAGGACACCAGGCACAGGCTCTGGGAGTCCTGACTGGGCACCAGTGACAAAAAGCTCACCTGCGCAAGGTATGCCCGGTACAGGAAGACATCTCGCTCCACATCCCTCTCCGGACTGGATGGCTGTGAGGACAGACCTAGGTTAGGCAAACTGTCCTCATGCCAGCCACCAGGGCCCTGGTGCCAGCTCTCTGTAGGATGACCTCGCACCACCCAATCTCATGACCCAGGAAAAGGCTGCCCCCACCCCAACAGGTGGAGAACAGGACTCAAGGGGCTCCATGCTCGCAGCACCAAAGTCAGGCTGCAGCCCTACACGGTTCCTCTAATGCTGAGCCTGCATCCCGCACTGAGTCTGCATCCCTGAGCAGAGCCCCGCTCAGGCAGATGGGTCGGAGTTTCAAGTGTGTTGATGCAGATGGGAGCTACGGGATCCCACGGCCCACCCTGAGGCAGTCACCAAAGACAAGACTCAGTGCGCCAGGGTCTGCAGAAGCGGAAGATGCAGCTAGAAATTGCTCGTGGAGGACAGGGGTGGAGGAAGTGGGGGCTTCTCGTGGGCTGGGGCCGGGTAGGGGGGAGAAGAGGAACCTTTTTCTAACGAGCACCCGATGTGGGTGGAACCAACTTGTCTGGTGAATCTGTCAAGTGTCCCTTTTGAAGTGTCATGCTAACAAGAGGGAGACCGGCCTGCTGAGATGTCCCCAAGTCTGTGAGCCACCCTGTCCTGCAGAGGCCAGTTCGGCTTGGCCTCCTTAGCCAAATTGGGGACCACACAGCTCAGTGCAGCCGCGGCCCAGAGCTCAGGGCTGGGGAGTGGTGATCGCAAGGGCCCATGCCGTGGAAGACAGCTCTGTGGGGCCAGAAGAGTTGGGACCCCAGCTGTATGCAGGGCAGGGGCCTGGATACCCCACGGTCACCAGGCTGTCACCCTGAAGCTATGGACTCCACAGGACAGTGCACAGGGAAGAGAGGGTCTCCTGTCTGGACTGAACCAGGACTGCTCCGACCCAGACCCCAGACCACCACGCGGCCGTCTCTTTGTCACTGGTTCCAGCCGCAGCTTTCTCCATGTTAGGCTCCGAAGGCCAGGTCTGGGGCGGCAACTGTGACATGGCACATAGCCCTCGGGGGTGGGGGACGGCTGTCTAGGGCTCTCCGTGTCAAGACCAGACTGGAGGTAGATGCCAAGAAGACAGAGGGGTGGATCACAGCATCAACGCCCCCAACTGTGGCTCCATGGATGGACAGGTGTGTCAGGAAGGGCAGAGCCTGCTGGTGTGCACTTGGGAGAGGCCGGTCCTGCAGAAGCAGGAACAGGCTCATTCTGAACGAGTGCTTAGGTGCTTTTAGGCGCCCTCTTCTGGGTACAGCCTGCTCTGCACTGTTGATGGGGTCCTCTGTTGGGACACGGGAGAGCCCACTGACCACCGTCCACCATGGAGCTGAAGGGCTTGACGAGGACAGGACCACGCCCCACTACGCTTCCCAGCATGCCCAGCTGTGGAAACAGCCCATTCCACAGAGTCATCGCATAATGCAGCAAGTGGAAGCTTAGTGAGACTCATGTACAGAGGAGGCAGTTGACACCCATCACCCAACACCACTACCTGGAGGCTCTGGGCCCCTGTGTGGCACACCCTGTACACTCTCACCGTCCCCTGTCTCACCCTACCGGCAGCCCGGCCCCCCATGCTCACCCCACCCCAGTCCCAGCACCTTTCTACTTCCCACCCTCTGGGTTCCCAAATGCTGCCCGGATCTTTCTAAGATTGGAACTTTCTCCAGGGTCAAGCTAGGTTGGGAAGGCGCAGTCAGAAAGGGCAGGGCGGGCAAGACCTCTCCTGAAGGGCGCAGGACCACAGGTGGCACCCAGAACACGCTGTCATTACGCACGGGAAGCCTTCTTGTTTATGGGCTTTGGACAAGATGCTGTGGAGGAGGGCAAGGCCGCTGCCGTGTTCATTCTGCTTTAAAGGCTCAACCTCGAAACGACAGCAAAGTCCACACTCGTGCCCAAAAGGCCCTGCGACCCACCTCTCGCCACCTGCCTCGCTGGCTGGCTGAGTCCTGCCACCCTGCACTCCAGACACCCTAACACTGGAACGGCCAAGCAATGTATCCGTCTGGGTGGCTTGGGTGCTGTCACGGTCCTGGATGCCTAGTTCCCAGGATTCCAAACACCAGCAGGGAACAACGGATTTGAACACCGACAGAGAAGGCAGCCCAGGGCTGTCTTGTGCTACAAGATTCAGAGCCGACCGCCCAGCAGCGAACAATAAGAAACAGCCAAGCTCATCCGTCATCCCATCCCTTCCTGAGGCGCTTTATCTGCCAACTGTCTCTTCTGCTGGGCTGAGGTCTCCAGGAGAGCTGGGAGTTTCGTTCCGAGTCCACAAGAACACATTCCCTGGCCCTTTCCGACCTTCAATGACTGCTTTAATGAATGAACGAAGGAACGCGTGAGCTTTAGCAGGAACGGCGAAGCTAGTAGGCAAGACATAATTGGGGGAAGCGACTCAGGACGGAGCGCGCATCTGCAAAATACAGTTAAAACTCCAGGCCCTCGCCGAGTGTGCGGAACAAACCAGACGTCTTATGGCCATTACTATTAAAGTAGAACACGCATCTCTCACGCGAATGCATTCGGGGGTGCGGATCTAAGAGCTCCAGGGACACGGTTTCAGCTTTTCGTGTAAAAATAAGATCTGTTAATTCAGCGCTAAAGAGTCTGGCGGGAACTCGCCGAGAGAAGGGGCATTCAGAAATTGAGCGCCGCTACCCGGAAGCGGCCGCCGCCTCCATTCCAAAGGTCCCCCCGCGCCGGCGCGGCCGCACCTTCACTCGCTGAGCCTCGTTGATGCACTGCTGGTAGCTGCCGATGTAGAAGGCGTTCTTCACGTCGAACAGCTCGTCCACGTCCCCGGAGCCAGTGGCCGGGCCGGGGGCTGGAGGCGCCATGTTGCTGTCGTCCCACCGGCAGCTCTTTCCGGAGGGACACGTAGGCCAGAAGCAGGGGCACGCCGGGAAATGGAGTTTATTCTTGCCGAGTGACCGGAAGAAGGCCGAAAGGAAAGCTCCCTTACGGGGACAAGGGGCGGGGCAGAAAGGGGGCGTGTCTCGCAGTGCATCCTGGGAGTCGTAGTTTAATCCAGTCTGCTAGCCAATAGGATTAAAGGGAGGCCCAAATAGCGCCGTCTTCACGCCGCGGGGAAGGTGGGACCACACAGGAGGCAGGACCAATGAACGGAAAGGTTCCGAAACGTCATCGGCCCGCGCCGGAAGCACGGCTCCCACACGCCCTGTGGCTGCCGGCGACGATGGCTGGTTTTGCGGAGCTCGGGCTGTCTTCGTGGCTCGTGGAACAATGTCGGCAGCTGGGTTTGAAGCAGCCTACGCCCGTCCAGCTCGGCTGCATTCCTGCCATCTTGGAGGGTGAGTGTGCCGGCCGCTTTCCCAGGAGGCGGTCCCGCTTCCCCTTCTCGCAGCCTTAGCCCGTGCCGCTCCCGCGAGGTGACGGGCAGCCCTGGACTCCCCAGGGGAGCGCAGGTCCCGAGGCCGACAGGGCGATGCTGGCTGTGTGGCTGAGTAGCTGTGAGTTGGCAGACACATGACTTAAGGGAGGGGCGATGCATGGAGAAACGATGGTATCGTGGAAAATCACCTGGTATGACTCTCGCTTTCCATTTTATAAACGAGGAGTTTAAAGCTGTCAAAATTAGTAAGAAATCCAGTGCTCAGTGACCCTGTGTCTGCTCCTCTCGCCGCTTTTCTGACTCAACCCCATTTTGCCGTTAGAAATGTCAAGAGGTGTCAGCACCCGCCCGCCTCCAGAGCTGGCTTTTATTTGGTAACCAGCTAAAGGGTACTTACTGACCGGTGTTTGATCTGGGGGACATCGTGGAGACCAAATAGATCCAAGGCCTGCTCTGACAAATTGAGGGATTAAAGGGGGCGGGGGAGAAAGAAAGGATAATAAATTCAGGATGTGGGTTGGGAAAGGGAGTCCGCAGGTGTTGGTTAGCAGTGTGGTGGTCTCCACTGGATGTGGCTTCCACTCCCGTCTTGGGGAAAGCCTCAAGACTCGGTGTCTCACTCTGTTAAGTGAGGACACAACAGCCCCTCACTTGCCATGTTCTCACCAGTGTGGCCTTTATGCAAATGCGCAGGCCAGGAGCTGCTCATTAAGGTTCAGGCGGTGGCATTGGCTGACTCGTGGGCATCAGAGTAGAGCAGGGCTCCAGGGATGGTCAGTGGATGCTTTTTCAGATGTAGATCGCCAGGTGTCTTCTGGGGTGCCTCAGGGTGCCTTTGGTTAGCAGGTGAACATGTTCATCTTCGGCGTCACCCAGGGACTTCCATTCAGTGCGAGCTATTTGTACCTGATGGGTCCATTTGTCAGCCCCTGGAGGTGTGGATGCTGGTCTGTCTTCCGCTAGGTCGGGACTGCCTGGGCTGTGCCAAAACCGGCAGTGGCAAGACAGCAGCATTCGTCCTGCCCATCCTGCAGAAGCTGTCTGAGGACCCCTACGGCATCTTTTGCCTGGTCCTGACACCCACCAGGTAGGACCCCCTGAGTCTCAGTTAACCAGCATGCTTTTTTGGGACTGTACCTGTACCATGTGTGACATGGGGACAGACGCCACGGCTGCCTGTTCAGAATGCTGCAGAAGGACTGACCAGGTGTGTGTGGGGAGTGCTCAGTGGAGGCCTAGGTCAGGGCGAGCGCCGGCCGGGCGGGGCTGGACCCAGTCTCAGAGCCCCGGGAGAGCCCAAGGCCTTGGCAGACAAGTATAACCATCAGTGAACTGAGAGGTAAGTCCCGTGATAGGCCTGACCTCATGGGGTGTCTTAAGTTTAACTGGAGAGAGAAGACAAGGAAGGCTTCAGAGAAGGGTGTCTTGATAGATGACAAGAGCGGACCAAAGGACAAGTATGGGGAGCGGCATCCTGGAGCAGGGAGCTGCCAGCCATGAAAGCAGGAAGGAACAGAGTTGGTTCCGACAGCATGTGGGCAGAAGGAAGGATGGGAACCTGGGTAGAGTGGGGCCCAGGATGGGCTTGCTGGGCTGTGGAGACAGAGAGGAGGGAGCCTGGGGACTGACCAGCCCTGTTCAGATCTCTGGTTTGGGTGACCAGGTGGCAAGGCCATTGCTGAGAAAAGGACATGGCTGTGACTGGCAGGAGGGTCCATAGGATGTGGAGGGACTCCATACATTCAGCTCAGGTCACAGGGAGACCTAGGTGGGAGACCAGGGGCTCTGGGGGGGCCCCTGTGGTAGCAGATAAGACCCCTCCTGAAGTGGCCCACCCTCTCCCAACCACAGGGAACTGGCCTACCAGATTGCCGAGCAGTTCCGGGTCCTGGGAAAGCCTCTGGGCTTGAAAGACTGCATCATCGTCGGCGGCATGGGTATGACGAGGCCGGGGAGACTCTGGGGTGTAGGCCCCTGCAGTTCCTCCTCCACCCGGATTCACACCTAACGCCCCCCCCCCCCACCAGACATGGTGGCTCAGGCGCTGGAGCTCTCTCGGAAGCCACACGTGGTCATCGCCACGCCAGGACGCCTGGCCGACCACCTCCGCAGTTCCAACACCTTCAGCATCAAGAAGATCCGCTTCCTGGTGAGTCAGCCCCACCCCCTGGGACCTGGGGGCAGCTAAGACCCTGTAGAACATGGGGCAGCTCCAGGCGGGGGCTAGGGAGGCAGCACCTCAGGCAGGAAGGGAGGCTGGGAAGATGAGTGTGAGTGCGGCAGGTAGGCCTGGCCAGGCCTCACCAGCCTCTGCGTAGGTACTGGATGAGGCAGACCGGCTGCTGGAACAAGGATGCACGGACTTCACTGCAGACCTGGAGGCCATCCTGGGGGCGGTGCCGGCGCGCAGGCAGACCCTGCTGTTCAGCGCCACACTGACTGACACGCTACGCGAGTTGCAGGGCCTGGCCACCAACCAGCCGTTCTTTTGGGAGGCTCAGGCTCCGTGAGTGCCAGCTGGTGGGGTGGGGGCGTGGCCGTTCCCCTCAAAGGACATGAGACCAATGCTGGTGCCCCCATATCCCCAGGGTTCGCACAGTGGAACAGCTGGACCAGCGCTACCTGCTGGTCCCCGAGAAGGTGAAGGATGCCTATCTGGTGCACCTGATCCAGGGCTTCCAGGATGAGCATGAGGATTGGTCCATCATCATCTTCACCAATACCTGCAAGTGAGTGTGCATGACCTCCAGGATGACCCCTGTGGCTTGCCCCACCGGAGCAATTGCCTGCCCCTGCAGGCTCTGGGGGCTTCGCTGAGGTCACTGCCCGAGGAATCCACCCAGCTGCTGACCAAGAGGTGGGAGTTCTGAGGTCACTTGAAGGTGACTTGAAAGCCTATTGATCTGCTTCTGAAAGATCCAAAAACCCAGCGAGTCGACACTGACTCAAAGCGTCTTGATAGGACAAGGCAGCACCGCCCTGATGGGTCTCTGAGACTAAAGCCTGGTCTTTGTCCCAAGGAGCCACTGGGGGCCTCCAACAGCTGAGCCCGCAGTGAGCAGCCCTGCCTGAAATCCCTTTGCCACTGAGGCTCCTTCTAAAAAGTCAGACACTGGAAACCCAGCGGGCCCTGGCTCCAGTCTGACTCCGGGCCTTGCCCAAGTCACGTGGACTTGGCAGCAGCTGTTCCGTTTTGGTTTGTTGCCCTGGCTCCTGTGGCCATCAGCCATCTGGGAAACCCTGCAGCCGGTTGGGGACCACTTGGGCCACTACTGCTGCCTTGCTCAGCCCCCAAGGCCTGTCTCCAGTGTGACCGAGACCTTGTGGACGTTGGCCCCACACTCAGGGGTATACTGTCCTCATGTCATAGGAGGAGCACCCTCCTATCACACCTTTAATTAGGTGCTGACCTGGGGGTAGGGGAAATTGTCAGGAATCTTAAGGTTATTTCTGAGCCAAACAGGAGGGCAGAGGTCAGATGAGCCGTGTCATACTGGGTAACTCTCCACGTGGCTGTAGCCCTCTTAAGATGCTGCTTCCAAGGTGGAAGTATCAGTTCCTCAGAACTGAGAAGTCTGGGTATAAATCAGCTGTCAGGCATGGCGAGATCCAGCAACCTGTAGGGCATTCCCATAGAAGATTCTCTCTCTGCCCTGCCTTCCTGACCCATAACCCCAGCAGAATTTACATCCCAGTCAGCAGTGGTCCCAGGATGGCTCCGACCTATCTGAGATCTGGGGGGCAGGGTCAGCAAAGATGCTTCCTCGGTGGGTAGGTCTGTGGGGATGGATAGGAAAGGCTGACTGGAACCTTCCTCTCCACCAGGACCTGCCAGATCCTGTGCATGATGCTGCGCAAGTTCAACTTCCCCACAGTGGCGCTGCACTCGATGATGAAACAGGTGTGATGCCGGGCTGGGGCGCTCTTCCACCTCCCAGTCTGGGTCTCCTGCCATCTGCTGCACCTTGGTCCTAGCGCCTGCCTTCTCGTGATCCCCATGTGGGCAGACCATCCTGCCCCTGCTCGGTCCTCACCCAGATTTGCCCACGTGTCACTCAGGAGCTCCCTGACTTGCTCTCCCTGCCCTTCTGCAGAAAGAACGCTTTGCTGCTCTAGCCAAGTTCAAGTCCAGTATCTACCGGATCCTGATCGCAACGGACGTGGCATCTCGGTGAGTGGTCTGTGGGCTGGCTCCGCCCCTCCCCAGGGAGCCCCCTGCCCAAGCCCTGGCCTCCAGCTCCCCACTGAGTACTGAGCTGCCCTGTCTTTCCCTGCAGGGGCCTGGACATCCCCACCGTGCAGGTGGTCATCAACCACAACACCCCGGGGTTGCCCAAGATCTACATCCATCGAGTGGGCCGCACTGCCCGGGCAGGTAAGACCCCGGCCCCATCTTACCCCCGTCACCTTACCCCCACCCATTACCCATCATGGCTGTGAGTGGATTTCTGTGCCCCAGCCCGTAGGGTACTGCCACACAGGTCCCCAAATGCCACTACAATGCCATTGAGGTCCCCCACCCCATGTTCATCTGTCTGCTATTCAGCCCCATGGGGAGGATGTCCACTGGTGAGATCCCCTCACCCCAAAGCCTCAACCAGGTCTGAGTCTGGGGGTGGTGAAGGGCAGAGCCCCTGGGGCTATTTCAAGAGTCACGCAGTTGAACCCCATAAAACCACTCTTCAGCTGTCAGTACCAACGGTGGGGGATAGGGGACTACCACCACTGAGTGGGTATAGACTCTGAGCATGGGGGTCCAGATGAGGCTCCGGGGCCAAGAAGGCACATTGGGTGGTCACTGGGCTGCCTGCAGAGCCCCACCCAGAGGCCCAGCCGGCGGGGACCCCTGACTCTAGACTTGGGCCCTGGCCCTCTGCTGCCCACGTTTCAGTCCAGGCACATAGCAGGTGACCGACTGCGGTGCCTCCACAGGGCGGCAGGGCATGGCCATCACACTGGTGACCCAGTACGACATCCATCTGGTCCACGCCATCGAGGAGCAGATCAGTGAGTTACGGTTGGCGGCGGGCCGGTAGCTGGGCCTCTGTGACCCCGGTCTTCCTCACCCATCCTCCGCCTGACGGCCCCCGGAGGCCTCACCACTTGGGGAGCTCACTCCCACTGCCTCCCCACCCCCCCCCCCCAGAGAAGAAGTTGGACGAGTTCTCGGTGGAGGAGGCGGAGGTGCTGCAGATCCTCACGCAGGTCAACGTGGTGCGGCGGGAATGTGAGATTGTGAGTTGGGGTGGACTTGGGGTGGGGGTGGGGAGCTGCTCCCTGGAAGTGGGCCCTCCTGGAAGTGGGCCCTGTGACCATCCTGCCCCCCCACCCCCCCATAGAAATTGGAGGCGACAAATTTTGATGAGAAAAAGGAAATCAACAAGCGGAAACAGCTGATCCTGGAGGGGAAGGTGAGACTGGCTGGAAGGCAGGGCCGGGGCTCCTGGGCAGGTACCCCACTCACCACCATTTCTGGCCCCCACTTGCAGGACCCCGACCTGGAGGCCAAGCGTAAGGCTGAGCTGGCCAAGATCAAGCAGAAGAACAGGCGCTTCAAGGAGAAGGTGGAGCAGACATTGCATCGGCAGAAGGCTGGCCGGGGGCCAAAGGGGCGCCCTCCCAGAGCCCAGCCAGGGCCACACACTGCCCCGCATACCCAGGGCCCGGCCTGAGGCCACCGAGGCTCCTGCCCGCTCAGGGCCCACTGGGACTCTATCCTTGAGCCAAGGCTCTGAGGGGCTTATTGAGGCAGCCAGACCTGTTTCTCTGGCACAGCTACTCCCAAGTCTGCCCGGCAGCCCATGCCTCTGTCCTTCGGCCCCTGGCTAGGCCACAGCTCTCAGATCGGAGCAGGCTCCCCTCTGGTCTTGGATTCTCCCTATCTCCTTGGGGGGTCATGGGGGAGGTCACCTCATTTCAATGGGGAGGGCGCCCGTGAGCCTCCAGAGTAATGTGTCACATGGAGGAGGTGCTCAATAAATGTGCCTTTTGCCATCCTGGGTTGGACTCTGCGTCTGAGCACAGGGAGGAGAGAGTGGTCACCTGCACATCTCAAGATCCCAGAATGTCCCCACTATCACTGTTTTCTGTCTGTTTACCTGCCCCAGCTCGGCAGACAGACTGTCCTGCTGCCAGATCTAGCCAGTGACGCCCCCCTTTCCTCCACCCCTTGGGTGTCCTGATCTGACAGTGATGTCACCCTGAGAAGCAGCCAGTGCCCATTGGACACAGCCATGTCCTTCACTTCCGTGCCTGCCCACCTGATGCAGCTGGGCTTGTGGCGTATGCATACCAACATCTCCCAACAAGAAGCCTGCAGCTTCGCAAGGAGGCCATCCCCTCAGCCTGCATGGACAGCAGTCAAGGCCAAATGGTCTGACAGCCAAGGCCTGAGCCCAACAGGATGGATACCCAGCCATGGAAGCCCCCAAGCTTCCTCCTTGCCACAGGGGGGCTGGCTGAGCACCACAAGTATACCTTAGGTCTGGGGACAGGGGCGGCGACAGCAGTTAGGTCCCCACACACCACACAGACACTTGTGCCCACATTTGGAAATGTAATCAGAGTGCCGCTGTGCACCCCAGGATTCTAGAAACTACACGACCAGAAGCTCAGTAACACCCGAGGTGGGAGCAACAAGGGCCAAACTGGGACCCCGCCCTAGTTCCTGCCAAGGCAATGGGGCCCTGACTGCTGGACCACACCCTGAGCAGCTCTCCATTCAGAACCAGCCCCGCTGGCCCCCCACAGCCAGCTCAGGATGTGCCCTCCGCCAGGCGGGCCAGGCCCTCCCGCAGCTCGCTCAGCTCAAACAGCTTGACATCCAGCAGCTGCGTGGCCCGCACCACCTCAGCCCTGGCCCGCTCCCGCTCCGCCCTGGCCTCCTCCAGGCTGTGTTCCGACACTCGAAGCTGGTGCTCTAGCTCGGAATTCCGGCTCTCCAGGTCCTGCAAAGAGAGGGCAGACAGTAGGGCCTCTACCCCAGCCCCCTTTCCCTTCCCCTTGGCTCCTCGGGAGTCTGCCCCCATGGCCTGCTGGTTCCTGTACTGTGCAACTACAGTCCACCCCAGGGCTTTTGCACATACTGTTATTTCTGCCCAAGAGGTGACAGGATTTCCTCAACTTCTCCCCAGGATCCGTTGAACACCCAGCCCTTGACTCTCCACATGCAAGGCTCACAGATGTACCCCCTGAATGGTTCTTGAGTTTGACCAAAAGCCAGGCCAGCCAGGTGTTGTCTGCCCTCGGCTTAAGACAACTCCCCGAGGGTTTCCAATGACTGGTTCAAACCCACCAGCCACACCACAGAGGAGAGAGGAGGCTGGCTGCTCCCACAAACCATTCATGAGTCTCAGAAACATGGGCCCATGCTTTCAAATCAGCTCAATGGCTGTGGGATCTTTCTGGAAGTAGACTAACGGGTCTTTTGGGGGTAGATTCAAACCTCCAACCTTGGAGTAGGTACTCAGGCACAAACTGTGCCATGTGGGCTCCTCAGGCCAGTTCCATGACCTCGGGCTGCAGATGAAATTTCAGGAGGTCACCTACCCACCTCCACCTGCCTTGCCCCACACACCTGCACCTTCTGCTGGGTCTCTTCACGCTCGCCTATGTCCGGGGTCTCCCGGGATCCCCCTGTCTGGCTCTTGAGTGTCTGGATCTCCTAGAGGGGAGAGGTCGCAGGCTTGGCTCTGGTTCTGGCTCCCGGGAAGGAGCTGAGGGGAGGCAGGGCAGGAGGGCACGCACCTGGTCCCTGGTTTGTACCAATGCCTCCAGCTGCTCCAGGGACTGGCGCCGTTCCTTCTCGCCAACCTCAGGGGACTCCGATGTTGCCTGGCTCTCTAGCTCGGCCACCTGTGCAGGACAGAGATGAGCTCCCATCGCCCACTCCTCCACTCCCTGACCCAGAGCACCCCCCTGGTGGCGGCCACCCCAGCCCACACCTCTATGCACTCGGACAGGGGTCTGACCAACGCTGGGTGGGGTGGGGGGGTCTCAAATCCATCTAATGGAGACTGAGATCAGAGGACAGGACCGGCCCGCCCTCAAGCCCAGCCCAGCGGGCGCGCAGTTAGAGTGTGTCTGGGAGGGTCGACGCGCTCACCCGCTGCCGCAATCGCTCGGCCTCCACACGCTGGGCCTCCAGCTGCTGCCTCCACTGCGCGGCTGCCGCGTTGGCCTCCCGCAGGGCGCCCGCCAACTTGTTGTTGCTGTCCTGCAGCGCGAAGAACTCGGCCTCCCACTGCACCTCGCCCACCGAGCTGGGGGGGCACAGAAGGGGGTCAGCGGAGGCGGGGTCCTGGGGGAACTGGACCGCCCGTTGCCTAGCTACACTGAGGGAGGCGGGCAGAAGCCAGAGGGGGCTAGGGGCGGGGCCCAGAAGGGGGAGCGCTGAGATCGGGGGCGGGGCCGGCGTGGGGGCGGGGCTTTGGCGGAGACCGCCCAGGGCAGCGAGGTGCCGAGACGTTCAGCCCACGTGGGCGTGGACGGGACAGGGCTGCCGTCCGGCCTGGAGACGGTCGGACGCGGAAACAGAGCCCGGAGTCAGCGCCTCGCACCGCCCCGGCCACGCCCCTAGCCTGAGACTCCTCCCCTTCACTCCGCCCAGGCCCCGCCCCTTGTCCCGCCACGCTCTCGGAACGGCTCCGTTTACGTTAGCCCCGCCCACCCCCGGCCCCGCCCCCGGGCCCTGCCCTGCCCGGCCTCCGCCCCGCCCCTTCTCCAAGTCCCGCCCACAGGCCCCTGACCCCTCCGACAGCATCTTCTTGAGCCGCTCGCGCTCCGCGGGCCCAGGGGCGTCCGCGCTCTGGCTGCGGAACAGTTTCTCGTCGCTGGGGGGGCCATTGGCACTAACGAGGGGGCTCGGCGGCACCTGCGGGAAGGAACAGGCTGGGTGGTGACTTAAGCTGATCAAGGCTGCACTAAAGGGCATCGGGCTATGCTAGCGGGGTCCTTACTGACATGTCAGGAGGCTCACATTGAAGTGGCTCTCCTCCCCCTGGGGCCACGCCCCAGGCTTTCCAGCTTCCAGGGGCGCTGGGCCAGATCCAGGGCTCTGCTGGCCCCTGACTAGTCTGCCAACTCCCTGAGGGAAACCCTGAGAGTCTCGTCCACAATCTGCAACCTGCATGCCGTTCTCCGCACCCCACGTGAAGCCCCCACAGACTGAATCCACACTTGAGCAGCGCACCTCCCTCCCAGACTAGGGAGGACAAGGCCCAGCTTGTATTTTGACCTGCACCCCCACAGACACCGCCACACCCCCATGCCCAGCCCTGGCCTACAGTTTAATCAATGAACGGGGAGACATGCCCAGGCTCGGGTCATTGCTCTGTACCCTCCTCAGCCTTTTCAATGGGTAGCTGGCAATTCTGTTGAACAACTTGAGCGCCCAGGCCCAGAGTTAGTTTCTGTCACTCATACCTGCTGCATGCCCGCCTTGACCGCTGCTCCTGTGACACCCCCCGCCCCCACTACACACACACACACACACACACACACACACACCCCACCCCCACCCCCGGCCCTGCCACACCTTTAGTTTTGTATCATCTGTGTGTACTGACTCCTGAGCACTGTTGGGTCTGCCACCTATTGAAGCGCCCCATGTGGCTTCAGGCCCATGGTTCAGGGGCATCTGGGCAGGGTGCGGGTACTGACCTGGTGGGAGGCAAGCCCCAGGGCTGGGCTGGTGAGCTCCCCGCCATCCTGCGACTTCTCTCGGGCAAGTCTTGCTGCTTCCTTCACCTCCTGGAACTTCTCGGCAAACTGAAGCGGGAGCAGGAGGGAGGGGACAGGCGGAATGACAGTCAATCGGCGGCTCAACCCACTGCTCCGCCAGGCCCCCCCCCACCCAGGGTCAGCTCCATCACCCTGGAGCCGAGCTGACCAACTGTGCCCCACCTAAAAAATTGGAAGTGGGAAGACTTGGAAATGGACGTCACAAGGACAGGGTGGGGGTCGTGGCAGGGTGCTCATTCCAGTTCGTGCCCGTGCACAGCGACCCTGTGGGTCAGAGTAGAACTGTTCCCTGGGGGTTCCGAGACTGTACATGTGTACCTGAGCAGCCAGCCTCATCTTTCTCCCAAGGGGTGGCTAGTGTGTTTGAACTGCTGATTTTGTGGTTAGCAGCCAAACAACTGCCCACCCCTCCCCGCACCTTCAGGGCTCTTGCATCCCGCCCACTGCCATCAAGTCCATTCAAATTCATGGAGGCCCATAGGACAGAGTAGGATGCCCCTGTGGGCTCGAGGCTGCCACTTTGTAGCAACAGGAAGGCTCCTCTTTCTCTGAGGAGTAGGTGGCTGGCGCCGCGTTCAAATTGCTGCCCATGCGGTTACCAGTTCAGTGAGTTACCTGCTGTGCCGCGGGGGCTCCTTGGGTTCCCACATAGGTGGCGTGAAATGCACTGAGGCATCTACCTCGAGAAGAGGGTTTGCTATTCCTCCTGATCAGGTTTATTTCACGAAGGAGCGCCTCCGTTGGTTGCTAATGTGACCCGAACGCTTGGGACACTTGTGATTATCCCTTTATCACTCAAAGGGGGTCCCCGAGAGGCTTCAAAGGTGAATAAAGCACTTGGCTGCTAACCCAAGGGTGAGGTACCTTGGAAGAAAGACCTGGTGATTGAAGTCTCAAAAATTAGCCACTGGAAACCCCGTGGAGCACAGGCCTGCTCCGACACACAGGGTGTCGCATGAGTCAGAAGACAGCTGATGGTCACCAGTTTATAACAACGAGCCAATCTCCCAAGAAGCTGGGCCAGATGGGGAAGGAGGCAGCCTCAAGATTGAGGGGAGACTCATTAGAACCTGCGAGATGCAGATGACACCAGAGATGGCAGCCTTCACGATGGAGCACGACTTAATGGGAAGGGGACCTCATGATACATGGAGAAAAGACTGACATCGTCAGGGATTTCCTCTTGCTCAGACCCCCAATCGGTGCTTGTGGAAGCAGCGGTCGAGAGATCAAGCGGCGCATTTCATTGGGTAAATCTGCTGCACCTCTTTACAGTGCTGAAAAGCAAGGACGTTACTTTGATAGCTAAGACACTCCTGACCCAGTCGCCTTATGTGAATTGTGAACGTTGGACACTGACTAAGGAAGACCAGAGATTGGACGCCTTTGAACTATGAGGTTGGCAAAGAAGATGGAGAGTCCCACGGGGTGCCCAGAGGATGAACAGGCTGGTCTTGGTAAAAGTACAGCTCGAATGCTCCTTATAGCGAGCATGGCTCGAGGTCATCTCATGTACTGTGGACATGCCATTAGGAGAGGCCAGTCCCGGAGAAGGACATCGGGCTTGGTCAAGGGGAGGGTCAGCAGAAGAGAAAGTCCTCAATGAGATGGACTGACACAGTAGCTGCAAGGATGGGCTCCAGCCTGGGACCAATCGTGAGGATGGCGCAGGACCGGGCGGTGTTTGGTTCCGTTCTGCATAGGAACCCTCTGAGTTGGCACCAAAGAGGCAGCACCTGACACCAGCAGTTGATAACAGAGAGGCAGGCTCGATGTTCCAAAGTCACGCACCCTTCCTGGTCTTCCTTGTACGCATGCCTACGTTTGCGACACAGGTGTGGTCGGCAATTCCAAGTGGCTAGTGACCGAAAAATGTCCAAGCTCGCTGTCATCAAGTTAATTCTGACTCACGGCGACCTTACAGGAGCGAGTAGAATGGTCCCTGAGGGTTTCTGAGATCAGAAATCTTTCTGGGAGTAACTTTTTACAGGATTCCCATGAGTCGAAATGGACCTCGGTGGAAATGAGTTTATGGGAGTAGAAAGCCTTCTCTTTCCGCCAAGGAGGGGCTGGCGGTTTCAGGCGGCCCAGCCACCTGGGCTCCAGTTACTGCTGTCGGGGGCCATCGAGTCGGTTCTGACCCATAGAGACCCTGTGGATGGGATCCAGTTAGGGCATATCAATTAACAGAGTTGCAAACAGGGCAGCTACTCACCCAGGAGCAGGACCCATCATAAGAAGGGAAAGTTTGGGCCCTCTAGCTTGGAAGCAACAAAGCCCATGTGGAAGAAGCACACCAGCCTGGGCGATCATGAGGTGTTGAAGGGATCAGGTATCAGGCATCAAAGAACAAAAAATCATATCATTGAGAATGAGGGGGAGTGCGGCGTGGGGACTCAAAGCCCATCTGTAGGCAAATGGACATCCCCTTATGGAAGGGCCACAGGGAGGAGACAAGCCAGTCAGGATGAAATACACAACTTTCCTCTAGTTTCTAAACGCTTCCTCCTCCCCATGCCCCCACCCTGACTATCATGATCCCAATTCTACCTCACAAAGCCGGCTAGACCAGAGGATGTACACTGGTACAGATAGGAACTGGAAACACAGGGAATCCAGGACAGATGATCCCTTCAGGACCAGTGGCGAGAGTGGTGATGCGATGCCGGGAGGGTAGAGGGAGGGTGGGGTAGAAAGGAGGAACCGATTACAGGGATCTACATATAACCAACCTCCTCCCTGGGGGGTTCATAACAGAAAAGTGGGTGAAGGGAGACGTCGGACAACGTAAGATATGACAAAATAATAATTTATAAATTATCCAGGGTTCATGAGGGAGGGGGGAGCAGGGAGGGAAGGAGGAAAATTGGCTGATGCCAGGGGCTTACGTGGAGAGCAAATGTTTTGAGAATGATGAGGGCAATGAATGTACAAATGTGCTTTACACAATTGATATATGTGTGGATTGTGATAAGAGTTGTATGAGCCCCCAATAAAATGATTTTTTTAAAAAACGCTTCTATGCACAGGTGTAGAAGTTGTGCTATCTTATAACAAGACTGGAACGTTTTAATTTTAATAAAGGAGTTTAAACTCTGATCCATTTTGGGTTTCATTTTTTAAAAAAAGGGAAAGTTTGGGGGGGGGCAAATTCGCACCTCCCATCTTTACCTTCCTTCTTCAAAGACCCGAGGATCGGTTTCAGGAAAGGTTTCAGCCTGGGTTACAACCCTATGCAACAGCTCATGGACTGAAGAGTACCCCCCCAAAAGGTATGGAAACATGCTAACCTTGGCAACTTGTGCATTCGGTTTTGGTTAGGGAGGGGGTCTTTCAAGATGCTAACAGGATTGTGATAAGAGTTGTGTGAGTCCCCAACAAAAGGATTTTTTTTAAAAAGATGCTAACAGGAGACTTTGGTGGTGTCAGGTGAGTCCGGATTCCCTGCAGAAAAGGACACACGAGGCAGACACAGAGGGAAGATGGTCACATCAGGTTCGAGGCCGAGCTGGAGTGAAGCCGCAACCAGCTAAGGAACTCCAGGGACTCCAGGAAACCACCAGAAGCTAACACAGACGAAGAAGGCTGCTCTCCTGGCGCTTTCAGAGACAACACGGCCCTGCTGAGGAGTCCTGGTAGTGCAGGTTGCGTTGGGCTGCTAACTGCACGGTCGGTGGTTCAAACCCACCAGCTGTTCTGCAGGAGAAGGAGGAGTCTACTCCCATGGAGATGTCTAGTCTCGGTCACCTGATGAGGCAGTTCTGTCTGCCCAAGAGGGTTGCCAGGCATCAGAACGATGGCAATGAGGTATCCATGTCACTTTTGTCGAATGATCCTACAGATGCCTTAAATGTAGACTTCGAGCCTCCTGAACTGTGAGATCATACACTGTAAGTCACCCCATTGGGGATCATTTGCTAAGTCAGCCTTGGGAAACCAGCATGTTAGGTGCAGATGAATTGTTGCTGGCTCGTAGCCACTCCATGTCCTACAGGATGACACCCCCACCCCCGCCCCGGGCCTGAGCCCACCTCCCATTCTTCTGCTTGTGCCCATTCTCGCAGCCACCGGGCCAGTGGCGTCCTTGGGGTATCCCTCTTTTCGACTGACCCTCTACTTTACTAAGCACGATGTCCTTCGCCAGGGTCCGGTCTCTCCTGACAACGCGTCCAAAGTCCGGAGGATGAAATCTTGCCATCTTTGCCTCTAAGGAACATTCTGGCTGGACTGGCCCCCACGGCCGATTTGTTTGTTCTTCTGGCCATCACGGTCCTTCTAGCACTCTTCACCGGCACCGTCCTTCAAATGCAGTCCCTGCCCGGCTTCCACCTGCACCGAAGACGATGGAAGCACCACGGCCCGGGGCAGGTGCACCTGGTCCTCAAAGTGACAGCCCTGCTGTGCAGCAGACTTGCCCGGTTCAATACATCGGTCCATTCCCTAACCGCTGCTCCCGTGAGGATTGACGGTGGCTCCAATGAAATTCCTGGCTTCAGTTCTTCCTATGTTTAGCGTGACCTGTCGACTGGTCCAGTTGTGAAGACTGTTGTTTTCTTTACTTTGACGGATAATGCAGAGTAGAGGCTGTCGCCTGTGATCTTCATCAGTAAATGGCTCAAGTCATCCTCACTTCCAATAAATGAGGTGGTGTCATCTGCATAATGCAGGTTGTTAATGACTCTCCCTCCAGACCTAATGTCACGATTTTTTTTTTCATTGTAGCCCAGCTTCTCAGATTAGTTACTCAGTATACAGATTGACTAAGTAGAGTCAAAAGATAAAACCCTGAAACATACCTCCCCTGGTCTTTTCGTTTGTTTGTTTGTTTTAATTGTTTTGTTAGGGGCTCATACAACTCGTATCACAATCCATACATACATCAATTGTGTCAACCACATCTGTACATTCATTGCCCTCATCTTTCTCAAAACATTTGCTCTCCACTTAAGCCCTTTGCATCAGGTCCTCTTTTTTACCCCTACCTTTCCACTTCCCGCTCCCTCATGAGCCCTGGATAATTTATAAATTATTATTTTGTTATACTTGCCCTGTCCGACTTCTCCCTTCACTCACTTTTCTGTTGTCCGTCCCCCAGGGAGGAGGCCACATGTAGATCCTTGTAATCGGTTCCCTCTTTCCAACCCACTCTCCCTCTACCCTCCCAGTATCGCCACTCACAGCCCTGGTCCTGAAGGTATCATCCACCCTGGATTCCCTGTGCCTCCAGCTCCTATCTGCACCAGTGTACATCCTCTGCTCTACCCAGACTTGCAAGGTAGGATTCGGATCATGATAGGGGGGGGGGGGGGGGGAGGAGGAAGCATTTAGGAACTAGAGGAAAGTTGTATTTTTCATCGGTGCTACATCGCACCCTGACTGACTCATCTCCTCCCCTAGACTCCTCTACAAGGGATTCTCCAGTGGCCGACAAATGGGCTTTGGGTCTCCACTCTGAACATCCTCACCTCATTCACTATGGTAAGGTTTTTTGTTCTGATGATGCCTTCAACATCTCGTGATCACACAGGCTGCTGGGCTTCTTCCATGTGGGTTTTGTTGCTTCTGAGCTAGATGGCCGCTTGTTTACCTTCAGGCCTTTAAGACCCCACATGCTATATCTTTTGATAGCCGGGCACCATCAGCTTTCTTCACCACATTTACTTATTCACCCGCTTTGTCTTCAGTGGTTGTGTTGGGAAGGTGAGCATCATAGAATGCCAATTTAGTAGAAGAAAGTATTCTTGCATTGAGGAAGTACTTGAGTGGAGGCCCAATGTCCTTCTGCTACCTTAATATTAAACCTATAAATATAGGCACATAGATCTATTTCCCCATCGTCATATATAAATATATTTGGATATGTACATGTCTTTATCTAGACCTCTATAAATGCCGTTTGCCTCCCAGCTCTTTCCTCTATTTCCCTTGACTTTCCTCGTGTCCCACTATCATGCTCAGTCCCCACCTGGGTTTCAGCAATACCTCTTCGTTACATTATCCTTGATCATGCCCTACCAGGCCTCCCACATCCACCTCACCACCAATTTGGACCACTTGTTTTCCCCTTGTCCCTGGGTTTGTTAACACCACTTCCTTTCCCCCACCTCCCACTCTCCCATGTCCCCATGGAACTGTCAGTCCCGTTGTTTTCTCCTGCAGATTGTTCATCCAGCCTATCTTTTTTAGACAGACCTGTCCCCTGGTCTTAAAACATGCAGTGTGCCCTTATTTTGTTCAAATGATTGTCTCTCAATCTAATAACTAGTCATATGTTTAAATAAATTTCTTAGGTCAATAAGGTTTATTAGGTTTCATAACAAATTCCCATTCCCGTAGGTTATAATAGTTTCAAGAAAACAGCGGCGCACACTCATCCACCTGATTTATGCCAAAGCACCCATCAGAGAAAATGGTCTTTTGAAAAGCAAGCCTGAGCGCAAACTCACGCGAACCTCAACCCCCAATTCATCCAAGGGCTTAACTCTGCAAGGCGTACCTGAGTGCTCCAAATGCTGAGTAAACCCCACGCCAAAGTCACTGTCATCAAGCACATGCCAACACGTAGCGACCCCGTAGGACAGAGTCGAACTGCCCCTGTGGGCTTCGAGACAAGAGTACACAGCCCCCTCTTTCTCCCTCAGAGCAGCTGGTGGCTTCGAACTGCCGACCTTGCAGTTTGCATGTCAACGCATCACCCACTTCCCTGTGCTCGGCTGCTAACTTGGTGGCTGGAATCCACCACGAGACACCTCGGAAGAAAGGCGCGGCGATTTTCTTCTCACACCATCACCATTAGAAACCTGGTGGAACACAGTTCTAGGCTGACACCCGTGGGGTCGCAGTGAGTGGAGGCGAAACCTTTGGCCACTGGGTTGTAAGTTGGAAAACAATTACACTCCTGGAAGACAACGAGAGAGACACTGGTCCTGGCCTCCAGGGAGCGACGGGCCATGAAGGAGAGGGGAGGCAAGGACAGACTTGCAGAAACAGCCGCGGGTGGGTGCAGCCATGAGGAAACAGCCCCCAACCCTGCTACGCGCTCATTTGATCGATGGGTTCAAAGAGGGGCACGGCGGGTCCAAATTCAGAGGAAGTGGGCAGCAAAACTGAGATTCCACCAGGCAAGCTGGCAGGCATTCAAAACCCCCGAACCTATTGCCGTCCAGTGACGCAGACTCACGCGGGGCCCACATGAGGCAGAGGGAATTACTCTAGCTCATGCTCCCAGCTGTCATCTTCAAAAAGGCGTCCTGGGCACCGCGGGTCAAGCACTGGGCTGCTAACCACAAGGACGCCAGTGCAAGCCCATGAAGATGTGAGCGGCCTGGGAGACCCTGGGGAGCAGCTGACCCTGTCCTAAAGGGTCACTCTGAGGGGGATGAGCGGGAAGGCAGTTGCCACCCCTTTCTTCTGGGGTCAAGCCTTCCTGCTAGAGCTGCTTTGTGCCAGCTCCTGGTTCTGACTCATAGCGACCCTACAGGACAGAGTAGAACTGCCTCAGAGGGCTTTTTCCCTAAGCTATAAATCTTTAAGGAAGCAGATAAAAATTCTCACTGCCATCGAGTTGCTCCCAACTCAGAGTGACCCTTTAGGGCAGAGTAGAACTGACCCCCGCGAGTTTCCAAGCTTTACAGTAGAGAGCCCCCTCTTTCTCCCTCTGAGCAGCTGGTGGTTTCGAACTGCTGACCTTGCAGTTAGCAACTCACTGGTAACTCACTATGCTAAAGCCAGGGAGCAGATAGCCAGGTCTCTCTCTCTCCCACAGAGCTGCTGGCTCCCACAGAACTGATGACCCTTTGGTTAGCAGCCAGTCGCTCAACTACTCTGCCATTAGGGCTAGTCAGGAACAAACCATCTGAGCCACCAGGGACCCGCAAGGCCTTCAACCAGGTCCAATTGCATGTGCCCAGGTGAAACTGTCTGAAGTCCCAGGTTCGCCCAGGAGACGTCCCAGGCCGAGCCCTGACTTTTGTACGCCTCCCGGCAGGCCTACCTGAGTCAGATGCTGCTCAGAGGCAAAGCCCAGACCGTAGACGGTGTTGGCACGACTGTCGGCCCACTGCCCAAACTTCTGGGAGGTTTTGGTGAAGGTCATGTTGGGGGTGACGGTGCTGTTGATGATGGCCTAGGGGGCAAAGTTCAAAGGACTGAGGCGAGAGAACAGAAAGCGTGCTGAGCATGACTTGTCGGAAGCCTGGCGCTGCCACTTCAGGAAGGGGAAACTGCAGCCCAGGAAGGGGCAGGGGGCACACACAGAGCAAGGACCTCTGGCACGCCCCCCTCCTGCCCTCAGGCCCCGCCGCACCTTGGCACCTCCGAGGCTGATGATGCGGTAGACGTTGCGGGTGGCATCGTAGAAGTAGGAGACGGTGAGGGCGTGCTTGCCCGCTGGGATCCAGTTCCGCTTGGTGGCCGGGTCGATCTGGAACACGTGGGCGCGCGTGCTGAAGATGGGCTGCTCCCTGGGGGGAGAGGGTGCTCAGCAGGGTGGTCTTGCTGGGCAGCCAGGCCAGTCCAGTCTGAGGGTGGGGGTGGGCATGCTCACCTGGCTGTGGACATTGGTCAGGCTGGGCTGGGCAGTCTCCAAGGGGCAGCCAGAGGGAGGCGGGATCTGTTGGTTCAAAGGGTTACATGCTGGACTGGGACCCCAAAAGTAGACAGTATGAACCTACCCCGAGGCACTTGAGAAGTAAAACCTGGCTATCGACAGTCAGGAGGAGGGTTGGTGGCCCAGTGCTTATGAGTTGGACTGAGACCCACAAGATCAGCAGTTGGAAACCACCAGTCTCTCCAAAGGAGAGACGGAGCTTTCTACTCCCATGAACAGTTACCATCTTGGAAACGCAAAGGGGCAGTTCTACCTCGTCCTAGAGGGTTGCTCTAAGTCGATGGAGTAGGCTTTCAGGTTATCAATTCCAAAGGTTGGTTATGGCCTTGAAAACCCTTTAAAGCACAGCTCCCTGCAGACGTGGGGTCCCCATGAGTGGAACTAACCCCAACCCCCAACCAGGAAATCCCTTAACAAGCCCCCTGGCCCTCTCTAGGCTCCTAAGCTAGATGCAGTGGGGCCTGAAGGGCTTAGGGGGTGGGGGGAGGGAACCGAGCAGGTCTCCTCTCAGCATCCCTGGTATCCAAGTGTGACACACACACCCTTCCCCCAGGGTCATCCTGGTCATGGGAGACATCCGCTGAGCAGCCCCTGCAATTCCAGACTAAGGGGACTTTACAGCAGGGCACCCCAGTCAAAGTGGGTGATGCCCAGGGGCCACCTGAGGAGCCAGCCCCTGCCGGACCCAGGAGAGACCCCTGGCTCTGGCCCTGTGGCAGAGGCACCCGTAGGAATCAGAATACAGACATTACACCACACCCTGAGAAATGGTTGGAAAGACAAGAAGTAGCATACAGGTCCACGAGGGGCAGGGTGGACTCCTGGTAAGGGGAGGCCTGACTGCCCAGCCTCCTGGTTGGCTTCTCTGGCCACCACCCTATAGAGCGGGACCAGAAGCCAAGGAGCCCTCCTAGCCTTCCCCTGCACATCCGAATTATGCCCAGTGGGTCCGGGGACGCCCAGGGAGGCCCTCGGATGGGAGGGGAAGAGGGAAGGGGAGCCTGGCCCAGCAGCCTCTGTGGTCAGAGCGGGGGTGCCACCCCACCCGTTCTGGGCAGCTGTTATCCCGGTCACAGGTCTGAAATCCGAGCCCCTGGACTGGGGGAGGGGCAGCTGCTCTGGCCAGGCCTGGGGGCGGATCCAGGCCCCGTGAAATGGGGGGTGGGTGGGCGGGAGACGCGGGAGGTCCCCAGAACCTAGGTCCTTCCGGCCTGGCAGCTCTTGCCTGGACTAGAGGCGTTTGTCCCGGGAAAGTTACTCACCTCCGAGTCATGCGCCTCGGACGCCGCCGGCCTGCGCAGAGCTTCCCCAGGGGCCCGACCCTGCGCGGTGCCCGCGACCCCAATCCCAGCAAGAGTGAGGCCCCAGCCCGTGCGCCCTAGTTGGGGGGGGGCTGATAATCGGACGGGAGCACTTAGCGCTGGTAGCGGGGTACCCCGTGCGTGCCCCAACTTCGGAAAGCACACAGCCTGGGACTTTGGGGATCCCCGCGACAATCCCGCTATTCCGAGTCTGGAACTTCGGAGACCTCCGTCAGTCGGTGGCCGGGCGTCCAGAACTTCAGGGACCCCGCGCTGCGCCCCGGTTTTAAATCCGGAACTTCGGGGATCAGAGCGTTGCGCCCTTGGATCCCTGGTCCCGGAACAGCCCCCTGGGCCACCCAGCCAATCTCAGAAGGTGGGGTGTCTCTTGGCCGCCTCTCTCTCCACCGCGGATAGAGGGGGACACCCTGACCCCGGAACTTCAGGGTCCCGCTCCCCCACCCCGGCCGGTCGCGAGGGGCTCACCCTACCCGGTCGGCCACGAGCGTCCGGGCGCGAGTCGGGTGCGGCCCCGCGGGCCAACTTCGCGCAGGGCCGGCAGGGCGCCGCTCCTCGCTCCGGGCCCGCCCGCCGCCCGCGCCTTTGTCTGCGCGCCGCCGCCGCCCGCGCCGCCTCCGGTCCCATCGCGGCGGGTCCCGACGCGGCCGCCGCGCGCCCCGCCTCCCGGCCTGCGAGCGCCCCTCAGCGTCCCCGCCGGCCTCCTGCGCGCTCCGGGCCGAGGCGGGGGCAGGGAGCTCGGGGAGGGGCCGCGGGGCAGAGAGAGGACTGGGCTGGGCGGGGGCGGGACGGCCAGACCGCCCGGAGCAGACGGCTGAGCTGGGTGACCCACAGGGACGCCCAAGGAGGCAGAAGGGCGGATGCCACCGCCCGGGGCCCACCCTGACCCCCGTGGCCCAGGGCCATGACCTCAGGCTTGTGATGGCGTCAGGTCCCAAAGACGCAGGTCGGCAGCTTGGGGATCCACAGAAAACACCCTTAGGGTGGGGGTGGTGGGGAGGGACAGGGGACAAGGGGCAGCAAACAGCATGGCTTCAGACACCTGTTCAGGATCATGTTTACCTGCCCTGCCGCATCCCTGATCCCACTGGTCCGGCCTAGGTGTGCCTCTGCTGTCCCCAAGGGCAGCCCCCATAAACTGGGACCAGGGTTATCTGTGCTGTTGTTAGAGGGGGCAGGGTCTGCCCCTAAAGAGCCGCTCCCTCTGGACCCAGGGAGCCCACCCAACCCACAGCTGCCCAGAGCAGGTCCGCTGGGCTCCCTAAACTGGTCCCAGGGGCAGATTACCCTCATAAAGTCAGCACGCCTTGGCTTGTGTTTATCTGCCCATCTGGAGTGAACGGTTTCTCACTGCTTACCTTGCTAAGTGGGCCTGTCAGCAACTGTGGATTTGCAAAGCGGCTTGGATACTGCAGGAAGGGGCTGTGGGGCTGGGAGAGAGGCAGATGCCTAGCCGCAGAATCTGTGCTGTGGTGGAAGATGTGCAAATTGTCCACGAGAGATTTGTAAATCAACGCAAGGCAGCCTTGGCTGGCCCTAGCGCGCCAGTGGGCCCTCTGGTCTGTCCTGTTGCCAAGAGATGTGCAGACCCCGCCGCCGGGCAGAGACCTGGACTTCCTGAAGCTCCCAGCCAAGGAGCTCAGAGTGTCTGGATCTGCATCTCCAGGGCCCACTGTGCTCTGTTCTTTCATCTGCCTTCTCCGAACAAAGATCACACTTCTGAGCTGCCTTCAGAGACCACGAAGGCGAATTCCAGGACTTGTTGCTGGAGCCATTCCCATTCTCCTCCATCCAGGCCTTGGTCCAAGCTGTTCCCTCCACCCAGGAGGTCCTCCCAGCAGCATGATTCTGCCTGGGCCTTCCCAGCTCCCCTCTAATGCCCCCTCCTCCAGGAAGCCCATTGGATTATCTGTGGCTCAGAAAGGACTTCCTTGCTCTCCCTCCCTCTCATGGGCTCAGCCCTTTCTATGAGCTGAGTGGTGTCACCTGTTTACATCGGCGGTGGCCCTGCCCCGTTTGAGTGCTCTGTGAAAGCCAGGCCCTTCCCCCTGCAGCCCCCGACCTCATCCAGCACTGCTCGCCGAGCTGGGGAAACTGAGGCACAAACTCGGCTTTCCCAGCTGCTTCTAACTTCACGAGGCATCTGAACAAGCAAAGAACTTGGCGCCGCTCTCAGGCCTGGTGCCATGGAAGGCTGGAGCTCTAGGGTGAACAAAGAAAATACCGTCTGTTCTGTGCAGAGTGACTTTTTCCTTCTTACCAAAAAAAAAAAAATCATGTCAAGAAAATAAAGAACCAGGGAAGGTGCCAGCCAGACCGAGGCTCCTGGAAGCCTCTCAGGGTTTGCCTTCGACTGGACCACTGCTGAACTGAGACCATGTGGTCCATTCAGCGGGGGCAGCTGGGCAAAGGGCCCGGCAGGCTTTGCTCCTTGCGTGGGTGCTTGCAGAAAGCAGCAGTGTGACAAGAGGAGGGTGGTGTGTTGCATGGTTTCCCTAGGCCCCTCTCTGGCTTCCAAGAGGGGCTGGGACTTGGCATGCCTTGAGCAGCCCCAGCCTGAAGCTCTCTAGACAGAGGCCAGAGAGGGGAAGTGGCTTCCTCTGTGTCATGCTGCCACCAGGTCAAAGCCGACTCACCCCGATCCTCTAGGACAGGGTAGAACCGCCCCTGTGGGTTTTGAGACTGTAACTCTTGATGGGAGTAGAAAGCTCCGGCTTTCTCCCTTGAAGTGGCTGGTGGTTGCCAACCACTGAGCTTACAGTTACCAGCCCAACTGTTCAACTCTTAACCACAACAGCATCAAGGCTCCTTTGCTCTGTGTAGCCCTCAGTTTTCTTACCCGGAAAATGGGCGGATGCTCGGATGGCTCAAGAAGGAGACGGGCAGGGGGCTGGTCTGAGCTGCTGCCCCAACCCCAGGTGGAGCTGGGGCCTCTTTTACAAGAGACCGAGGGTCTTTGTGGGCCACCCCCCCCGGGGAAACTGACTCAACTCTTCCCCTTGGGGCTGAGGGAGGTAGTGAGAGAGCAAGTTTCTCATCACAGGGGGATCCAAGCAGGGGCCAGACTAACTTGCTTGGCTCCGAGGAAGCTAGCATTTACAGGGTGGCTTCTATGGGTCAGGCCCCTGTCCCTGCCTAGTTAAATCCAACCCAATCTTTGAACTGAATTGAAATAATCTCTTCTCCCCAGAGTGACCCCTGTCCTGACAGAGTAGGGGCTGTCACAGAAGGGGGCATGCTCCCTCCAAACTGTGTGTTTAGCTCCTCATGCATGTCACAGTGAGCACATGAAATATATTCATGGCATGATCTGGTTACTGTCTACCTCTTCCATAGCTCTGTGTTCCAGGACCTAGATCAAGCCTGACCTACGGCTGGGCTTTCATGACTGCTTGCAGAAAGGGAGTCCCTGGCCCTAGACTTGGATTTTGGTGGCCTCCAAAGTCAAGTGGGCCAGAGAGCAAATGGCCACCCACTTCTGACCAGCAGTGGAACCAGGAAGGAGGCATTGTTCCTTGCTGTGCCTCAGTTTCCCTGTCCATAGAAGAGGCAGATGGGTGGCACCCACTGATAGTGTGTGATGAGGGTATGGCCCCAGGTGCACAATGAATACTCGAAGCTGGATGCATCCTCATACGTATTCTTAGCCGCCTGGGCAAGCAGGCTTTGATTGAGAGCTAAGTCTTTAAAATTCCCTCTTTCAGAGACTGAAGGGCCCCAGCCGGATGGAAGCTCTTGAGGATGGGAAGTTGGTCCCAACCAACCCTATTGCCATCCAGTCAATTTCGACTCCTGGCGCCTCCGCACGTCACTGAGTGGAATGGAACTTCCTGGGGTTGTCTTGGCGGATTTCCTAACAGAAGCAGATGACCAGGCCTTTCTTCGGAAGGACTGCAGGGAAGATTTGAACCACCGACTTTTGGGTTAGGAGACAAGAGCAAACTATTTGTAACATCCAGAGACCTAGCCTAAATCCTCAAACCCACTACCATCAATCAAGGCAGTTCCGACTCATCGTGATCCTATAGTGGAAGACTGGGTCTTAGGGTTTCTGAGACTGTAAATTTTCATGGCAACAGACAGCTTCATCCTTCTCCCTTCCTGCAGCTGGTGGGCTTGAACTGCCAACCTTGCAGTTGGCAACCCAATGTTCGACCTACTGCACCACAAAGGCTCCTTTCTCTAAAATTTCAGCTCCTAACCCCCTGTGTAGGCCCCTCAAATCCCTCCATGTTTCCTTCTCCCCATGTCCCCTGTCCCTGATCTTTCTAGCAAACTCCTATGCACCACTCAAAGTCCAACCTCCAATGTCCTCTTCTCCCACCTTTCCCTCTAGCCCCTTGCTGGATCCCTCTGTCCTTCTGGCCCAACCCTAACCCCACAGGGTTGCAAGGGGGTGGGGTTCCTGTGTCCAGCTCTCACTCTTTGGTGAGTTATTATTCAGGCCCAGTGGGAGGCGAGATTTGAACCCAGGCCCACCTGACTTCTCCAACTGTTAACACCGAATCTATGAGAGATGATAACATGAGGGCACCTCAGAGCTGGGGTGGGACTTGGCGTCTTTCAGCACAGGGTGGTTACATGGGGGTCAGGGTGGAAGGGAACTGTACGCCTCAGGAAGGTTGGTGATTTTTCACCTCTTAGGGCACCCCCACCTTAAATGAAAATCTAACTCGATGTCACCAAACAGCCCCAGGAGACAGTGGCACCAGGCCCGATCAGGCCAAGACATGAAGGGCCTGGTGGGTAGGAGGTGTGTCTTCAAGCTTCCCAGAGAAGTGGGCGCAGGGCCTGCCTGAGGACCAGGGGGTCTTGGACAAGCACTGGGGTGGGAGAAGTGGGCCAGACCCTCTGAGCACCCAGCCAGACCCTGCAGCTCGCTTTCTCGAAGACCTAATTACCCTCATTTGCCACTTGCACTAATTACCTTGGGGCGCCAGGTGGCGGGGCGGGGCTGCCCCACTTTGGGGAGGTAGGTCGGGCAGATTATTTTTGGCTGCCTCGTCCTGGGAGGCTCCTGAGTGAAGGGCAGAAAGTGGGGCGGAGAGTTCGCCCATGCTGGGGGATGTGGGCCTGGGTTGGTCTTGGAGCTCCTGAGTGATGTGAGGGAAATGGGCCCAAGGCTAGGGGTTGGGGGTGGGGGTGTCTTTGGTGAGGATCAAGAATCAGCCAGTTCCCGGTGGACTTATTTTAGATAATGCACAATTAGCCGGGGGCAGTCAGGCAGACCCTGGGCTCACATCTCGATTCCAAGGGACTCACTGTGTGTCCCTGAATATGGATGACAATTCACACAGGTGTTCTGGGCAGAAGGCACAGCCTGTGCAAAGACCCTGGGGTGGGAACAAGCTGGAGGTGTTGGAGGAACCGTGGGAAGGTGGGGGCTGCCAGATAAGGGTTTTGGGGAACAGTCTGGGGACAGGAGGGTAACAGGCTGGGCATGGTCCTGTGTGCCAAGGGAAAGTATGTGGGTTTCATTCCAAGGGTGCTGGAAAGCCAAGGAAGGTCTTTGGAGCAGGAAAAGAGACAGGGACATGATCAGATTTACCCTGTAGGCCCTGGGTAGGGTTTCAGCTCCTCAGACCTTTTTCTGAGCCTCAGTTTCTCCCTGTGGGGCAGAGGACACATGGGCCCCGACTAGGGAAGCCTCCTTCCTCTAGGAAGCTCTGGGCCTTTGGGCAAGCAGCCTGCCCTCCTTTACCCCACCCCACCCCGAATTCTCCCCCTCTCCTTCTGTGGCCTGGAGGGAACAGCTGGGGAACAGAAAGGAGAGGCCGCAGGGAAGGCGGAGTAGAGGGGTTCTCTGGTTCTCTGGGGGCTGTGTTCCTGCTTGGTGGCAGCCTACGCAGGCCGATGACTATTATCTCAGGAGCCAGGTTGGTGACTCAGCTGCAGCCTCCTCCCCTAGTCTGCCCCCGGGGGAGGCTGCTCCTGGTCCCCAGCCACAGGCTGGAGCCAGGCAGCCCCCTCTTGGCCACCCCCAGAGCAGCCCCCAGAGATCTCCTCCAACTGTCTTAAGCTCCCTGCCCCAGTAACAGAGGGAATCGGACCCATTCCAGCTGCTTAGTCCACCTCAGAGCCTCGCACAGCCTGATCTCTGGCCTGGAATGCCAACATCAAGTTCTCTTCCTCCAGGAAGCCTTCCCAGCTCTCCCCTGTTCCAACCACACAGGGCTGGGCTGTCTCATCCAGCTCTGCTCTCCCCACCCGCAGACTGGGGACTCCTCAGCCACCAGACCCAGGTCTCCAAGAGGTCTCCATAGTCATCCAGGGTGTGTGGTCACAGGGATAGAATTGAGGACAGGAAGCTGTTTGCTGGGCAGCCCAAGGCAGGATCATATGAGCAAGCTCCTTGACCTTCAAACTGGCTTTTTTTTTTTTTCCCCAAAAGAGGAAATGGAGGCTTAAGGAGAGAAAGCCACTTCCCCAAAGTAAAAGTCAGCTGAGGGCTTTGAACCTGCATCTGAGAGGCCAGGCCTGGCTTCCTGCAGCCTTGGGAGTCTGACTGACCTGGGGGAGGAAGTGCCATTTATCTGCCTGGAGATAAATTTAATCCAAGCTGAACTTGGAATCTAAGAGGGGTGAGGGGGTCCATCTGCACAGGGGGCTTCTTTGAACCTCTGTCTCGTCTTCTGCAAAAGGAGACTTGTTGGTTTGTTACATTTGTGATGGTTGAGCACCTACTATGTGTCAGGGAGACAGCAGTATCCCAGGCATCATGGAGCACCCGGCCCATTGGGCGAGATGGAGCACATAGGAACGGATGGGTGAGAGGCGTCTGGTGGGGCTTGGGGTAGTGGAAAGGTTTAGGTTGTTCTGAGGGGTGGTTTGAGGGGAAGGTGTTCTGGAGGGGAAACAATGCTTGCAAAGACTTGGGGGGGGTGCTAGGTCTGCAGGGGCTCTTCCAGGAGGAACGTGTGGCCAGAGTGGAATAAGCTACCAAATTTTTACCAAAAATAACACGAAATTAGGAGCAGTAGAGACTGATACCGAGGACAGGGCTCCCTTTACAGTTGCCCTTTTAAAGCTGGGTAAACTGAGGCTCAGAGGGGAGAGAGCCGTGTCCCTGTCACAGACAACCACCACCACCCTGTCGGTGCAGGCTGTGTGGCTGTGACGCTGAGCAGGCGTCCATGGAACTTCCAGACGGAGACAGACTAGGAAGAAGGGCTGAAGACAGACTTCTAAAAATCAGCCACTCGAAACCCCGTGTCCCCGGAGACCTGCTGGTAAGAATCAAGCTGGACTGGGCAGCAGCTCGGTCCATTGCATGGGGCCATTGCATGCATTGGGCTGACGTGGAGGTGTTAGGTTTCTCTCTCTGGCCTAAATCTCAGCCTCGGTCCTTGGCTCCACGCGAGAAAGATTTCACGCCGAAGCCGGGCTCGTGATCCAAGTGAATTTAATGAAGGTTCAAAGAAGCATCAGGTTTTACGCGGCACCCATAGGATTCCTTTGACCATGCGGCCTGGCAGAGAGTGCTCCGGGACACGCAAGGATCTCTCTCCTCCCACGAAGACCACCAGACCGCCCAAGCAAGACAAGACAAGACAAGACAAGACAAGACAAGACAAGACAAGACAAGACAAGACAAGACAAGACGACAAGACCAAGAGACCAAGAGACCCTCTCCCTTCAGGTCCCTGCCTTTTAAGGGTTCCCGGGGGAGGTGTGGTGAACGACCCCAGGTCGATCCCATTGGCTGAATTGCAATCACCCGGCCCAGGTGGGCTGCTCCAGGTGTAACGCCCATCAAAGCCCACCGGCGGGAAAATCCAGCTTTTGTCTTTTGCTGGCTCTCCTGGGCATGCGTAAATGGACTTCCCAATTCCCTAGGCTAAGCTACCTAACAGAGGCAGCCAAAACACAGCAGCAGGGGGCTGAGTGGGCAGGCAGGCCCCCAGGCTGGAGGAAGGTAGGTTTTATACCAGAGCACTGGGGAGCTATGGGAGGCTTTTGAGCAGGGGAGGAACACAATCGATCTGATGTTACACTTTTTGATGAGATTTCCTGAGCTGCCCCACGTCGAACGTTGAATGGAGGGAAGCGGGTCTCACACTGGTCACTGAGACACAGGAGGGTCCCCTGGATGGTGCCTGATAAACAAGGGGACTCTGTGCCTCTTTATTCTGCCTGCCATCATCATTTCTTTGAGGCCAGCCGCTGACTCTGAGCTCGAATTCCTCCTGGGGCCACAGGGAGGAAACTGGCGTCTCAGGAACCCCCTCTGGCCCTGTCTCTCCTTCATCTCTCTCCCAGAGGTCCTGGATGCAGGCCCGGGATCTTATCACCGAAATCCCAGACTTCCATCAAGACGGAAACATCTGCTTCCCCAAGAGCGTGGATCCCCCAGCCCGAGAGGGGTCACGGAGAAGCCCGCCATCCCAGGGCCAGGAGGAAGCCACCCAGGGAAAGGTAAGGGTCACCCAGTGGGCACCGGCTACATACACAGAGGAAACACAACACATGCACCATAGACAAGGGCCTGGGTTCAAGTCCAGATGTCTTGCTGGGGCTGGGAGGCCTCAGGGCCACATCTTGGGGCCTGAGATGGATCTTCAGAGGCAGTCTTGGCCCCGCCTACGTGCACTGCATGCAGCACTGGGTCGATCCTGACTGACCTTGACGGATGTGTTGAGGCAGCACTGGCTGTGGGGCCCAGTGGGAAGAGAAACTTTGGGCCAAACCCCTGGGAGAGGACCAAAGGGCCCAGCATGATTTAAAAGCCTCCTTGGGAAGGCGTGTAAATAAACAGAAGTGAAAAGACTTGAAGTAAGGAGGGTGTTTACACAGAGCAAGAATCCCGCCCCTCGTGATGTCTAGACCCTGGGCTGGTTTTTACCAAAAATAACACGAAATTAGGAGCCTAAAGGCAGGAACAGCAGAGACTGACACCAAGGACAGGGCTCTGTGGGCGCCCCAGCTGCCCCTTTTACAGCTGGGGAAACTGAGGCTCAAAGGGAGGGCAGGTATGCTGAATGAACAGGAGCAACTCACTGCCATCGAGTTCATGCCAACTCCCAGCGACCCTACAGGACAGGGCAGAACTGCTCCTGTGAGTTTCTGAGATGACGGTAACTCTTTATGAGAATAGAAAGCTCTCTTTCTCCAGCAGAGCTGGCTGGTGGTTTCAAACTGCTGACCTTTCGAATCACAGCCCGATCGGAAACCGCTACAACACCAGGAGCCAGTCAGGGCAACATCTAGAGTTGCACCCTTTGCTGACACCCCCCCTTACTAAGTGTTGGGGACCCCAGAAGTTTGGAATCTTAGATCTGGGGTAGGAGAAGTCGTTGAGGTCGGTGGGGAAGTAGGGAAACTGCGGAGGCAGAGTGTGGGGTGGACCTGAGACCCCCCAGGAGGGAGTGGATGGGACACACAGGAGTGGGGTGGGGAACTGGTTCAAGACCAGGGATGCTGTGGGAACATCAGTGCCGGGAGAGGACATTGGCAGGACACTAGGGCTGAGGTTCTGGGAGGTGGGTGCTGGGGGGGCGTGTCACAGAAGTCGCTACTATAGAAAAATTTTCGGAGCAAAGGGACAGTGAAAGCAGCGCCGTGTCCTACTGTGTACCAGGCCTAGGCTGAGCCTGGGGACAGACTTCCCCTCGTGGACCCAGCACAGGAAATGCTGTTAGGGGCCATCAAGTCGGTTCCGACCCACAGCTACCCTGTGCACATGAGGAGGGAGCTCGGCCCGGCCCTGCACACCCCTCACCATCGGTCCTGCGCCTGAGCCCACTGTTGCAGCCACTGTGTCAGTCGAGCTCCTCCAAGGTCTTCCTCTTTGTCGCTGCCCCTTTACCAAGCATGATGCCATTCGCCAGGGTCTGGTCCCTCCATGCGCAGAGCTTGTAAGAAGCAGTCCCGCCAACCTTGCCTCTGAGGAGCCCTCTGGCTGTCCTTGCAGATCAATAGCTTAGCTTCATCCATAACGACTGCCTCACCTTACCCTATGCGGTCTCTTCAAAGCCCTGCGCATGGGATGAAACTGGCCGCAGTCACTCACAAGGCGAAGGGAGGAACTTGGCGGTGGCCGTGCCTGTGGATGGCTCGGAAAAGGAGCGTTGGGCCTGGCCACTCAACCTGAAGCACGTAACCAGCATCACCGAATCGAACGTCAGAAATGGTTGAGCTGGTGTATGCGGGAGCTGCAAAACGTTCGTGGAAAACGCCCAGAAACTTTTCCTTCTCCTTGTCCCCACCCCCTGCCACAAACTTGTTTTCATTAATACTTTAGTTTTTTTTATTGCAAATGAGGTGGAGGGGTTACCTTGCAGACCCATCAATTCCCCTCCTCATATTCTATGCCACCCCCTCCCCTGACTTCTCTTCTCCCTCTTGTGTGCCCACCCCCACCTCCCCCCTCCTCCTCCCCTAAGTCCACACCTGCCAACCCTCTGACCTGTTGCTTCATCTCCCCACCTGGCCCGCCCTCCCCCCTCTCTCAAGAGCCTCCGAAGTCTGCTCTCTTGGGCATGTAAGTCTTCATCTGTCCTGGATGCTTGTGAAGTGATTCACTCAGCATCTCGTTCTCCCCAGCCCTCCATGTGGTCGCATCCTTGGTTTTGAGCGACGCAGAGTACGCCATTGTGCCCATGGACCTGGGCTGCTTCATCCGTCCCTCTACTGGTGGCCATCCGGCCTGTCCCCAGCTGCTTGCTCTTGGGAGCAGTGGTGTGACGAACAGGGGAGGGCATATGTGGGTTCGCATGATGTCGCTTACTTCTCAGGGTGCGTGCCCAGCCGAGGGGCTGCTGGCTCATCCTGTGGAATGTCTACCACACTACTAGTTGTTGAGGATGGTGTCATACCGCTTTCCCACGGGGGTTGTGCACACGGAGTCCCAGCAGCAGTGGTTGAGGGTGCCAATCTCTCCACAGCCTCGCCACCGTGTGTTGTTTTCTGTTGTTGTTGTTGTTTTAATTCCCACAAGCTTTGTGAAGCCCCCTACTATGTGTCGCTGTGTATACTTTCAATAACAACAATCGACTTTTTTTTTTTTTAAGGAAAAAGAGGGTGGGGCACCGGAAAAGGTGTTCCCAGCAGAGGGTGCTGCGGGTGCGGAGGTTCCCAGGTGGGAACGAGGCACACTTTCGCGTGAGCAGGTGAAAGCAGAGAGGTCTGAGCTTGCTCTGGGGGTGCGGGCATCTGTGGGGCAAGACAGGACAGGGCCCTGGAGGGAATGTGGGTTTTATTCCAAGCAGAAGAGGAGGAGCAGGGCTGGATGCCACAGGGAGGAGGGTGGGGCAGTGTCTGAGTAGAGGCCGTGGGCATGGGTGCGTCATCCAATAGCCAAGGTAAGCATGAACACACTAGTGCTTATTTAAAACTCTGTGGTGAATAGATTAGTAAATCAACATGAGTAAGCCGGAGTTTACCTTGCTTTTGGGGGTCCTCAGTGCCTGTAGGGAACTGTAACTGCAGAGGCTTTGATCTTAGGGAGGTGCTGGGGGCTGGGAGACAAATGCCAGCCAGACCTGGAAGCAGAATCTTTGGTGCCATGAAAACATGGGAGACTGTCCACTACGGTCTGGGAAGCAGGGACAATGAGAGGGCTGCCCTGGCTGATGGGGTAATCTGACACTAGTCGTGGGGTGAGGAGGGAAGGGCAGATTTGGTGGGTCTTTCAGGTCAAGGGGCTGAATTGTTCCCAGGGAGGGGCTGGCTGTCCGGGAACTACTTGGCTGGGACCGACTGAGAGCAACTGTGCCTCTTCCATGAAGACTCTCCTGAGAGGGACTGCGGGCAGAGCATGGAGAGGAGGCAGGGACAGGGTGGGCTGGGGAGTGGGGTGAAGCGTGCAGGGTGTCTGCTGAGAATCAACCTTTCCCATGCACACCCCTGGCTGCGTGACTTAGGCAGATGCACACTTGCTGTGGACCTTGGTTACCAGGGAACACAACCGGACCCTGGACACAGCCCCTTGAGTGGGGGTGAGATTTCACAAGACAAGGTGGAGAGCTCTCCCCTCTGACTGAGTCTGGGCCCCCACATGCCTCACTTCCAGGTTTATCCAGCCACCTCCAGGCGCAGCCATCTGTCCACCAAGTGCCAAGGGTGGGCCAGCCCCAAAGAAGGTGTTGGGGCCCTAAGATAGGTGTTGGAGGCAGGATGGTCCCTTTGTGTTCACGGAGAATCATTGGAC
The DNA here is from genome assembly GCF_050624435.1 of Tenrec ecaudatus. Taxonomy (NCBI): domain Eukaryota; kingdom Metazoa; phylum Chordata; class Mammalia; order Afrosoricida; family Tenrecidae; genus Tenrec; species Tenrec ecaudatus. The sequence continues at coordinate 24,285,938 of NC_134530.1, forward strand.
TGAGAACTAAGGGGGCAAGGGTGAGAATTGAAGCGACACCCCCTGCCCCTTAAGGCGGGGGTGGAGCTCCGAGCTGTGGGCGGGGCCAGGGCGCAGGCAATGCGCAATCTACCCTGGAAGAAGCTGAGGGTCTAGAACAGGATGGGGGTGTAGAAACTTGTACAAGGCCAGGAGGGTTGTTGGGGGGAACGGGGTGGGACCAGGGGGCCCCCATGAGGAGGGGGCAGGGACCTGTGGGTGGAGAGATTCTTTCAAAGGGTGAGATGAGAGTTTCCCCAGGAGAGGTAATGGGAGATCCAAGGCGAAGCCATTCAGTGGGCGGGACTCACCTGGAGGGGAGGGGAAGTGGGTGGGGCTTGTCTAGTGAGCATGCCCGTGAGGAGGAAGAGCTGGGGAGGCTGAAAGGCACCTAGGCGTGGGGGGCTGGTGGGTGCCCTGCTGGTCTGCAATTGAGGCTATGGCGCCATGGGCCCTGCGCTGGGCAGAAAGAAGGAGGGAGGGAAGGAAGGGCCGTGGGGTGTGACTCTGCCCCCACCCCACCGTCACCATTCATTGGACCAGGCTTCTGGCTCCCTGAGGACTGGAGATGACGGTGGCTCCGTGCCGTGGCCTCTGCCTTGGCCGCACCAGATGCAGAAGGGCGCAATTAGGTTGGGTGCTTTCAGGGAAGGAACCTGAGGCTCTGCGCAGGGGTGGGCTTGCCCCAGATCACCGGGCTGACCGCTAGGATCTGTGACCTGGCCGCTTCCAGGAGCTATGGAGAGGTTGGGGCCAATGTCTGCCGTCCACCCCGTGCCTGGGCCTCTGTGTTCTGGTCCCTTCTCCCTGCTGGGGCCTTAACAGCTTGAGTCCGGGCTGGGTGCTGGAGGGACAATGAGCAGAGAAGGCCACTTGGTGAAAAAAAAGAAAAAAAGGAGGCTCTATAAAGATAATCACGAGGAGGAAAGCCAACAGGAAGCAGGGGAAGGAACTGGAGGGGGGAGGGCTACTGTCCGGAGTGGGGGTGGGGGCCGCCTGGAGGCAGGCCTACAGAGAAGAGGAGGGGCCACTTCAGACGAAGCACGGTGGAGCAAAGGCCCTGAGGCAGGAATGAACTGGCAGGTTTCAGGACCGGCCAGGAATTGGGTGTGGCTAGAATGGAATGAGTGATGGGAAGAGGAGGAGGAGGAGGATCCAACAGTAATGCTGGGAGTGAGGTGGTTTCATCCAGCATGCAGAGCTGGGGAGTGACTTGGTGCAGGTTTACCTTCTCTGTGGCTGCAGTGGGACAGGGGACTGGACATCCGAGGTTCAGCAGCGACGATGGCGGCTGGATGGATGAAGGCGCTGACCCTCCTGCACAGGGAACACGCGCGCGCACACGCACACACAGATGGCCAGCTCCCCCCGCCCCCAAGGAGGCAGGAAAAGGAAAAAGGAGGTTGGGAGGGCAGGAGGCAGAAGGGACATTTATTCATCCCCGCAGGAAGGAAGCGAGTTGGAGCTGGCCTGGGCTTCCCCACCCTCTTCCTTTGGCAAAGGCTCATGGCTTTAAAAATACTCTGCGGCGCTGACAGCGCTGAATGTGCACACTGGCGTTGGGGCGGGTCCCAGGGGACGACAGTGGGCGGGGTTACAGTGGGCGGGGTCAGAGCCCGCTGGGGCCTATGTGGTAATCCCCCCTCCCCCCCCCCCCCCCCCCCCCCCGCGCAGTCTCTACTTAGCTGCCCGAGCTGACACTAGAGTAGGGTTTTAAATAATTCATTCTGAAGCAATTGAATATCAGGGCGAGAGGGTGGGGAATGGGGGAATGGCCAGCCGAGCTTTGATCCCTACCTCACACCATACACCCCAAAATTCAACCTTGGCCAAAGGACTTTCTCACGATGATTCTTTTTTTTAAAATTATTTTATTAGGGGCTCATACAACTCTTATCACAATCCATACATACATCAATTGTGTAAAGGGCATACATTGATTGTCCTCATCATTCTCAAAACATTTGCTCTCCTCTTACACTGGTTCTTTTCTCTGGATCGGCCCCTCCCCATCTCCTCCCATTGTGCAACTGTTGTGGGGTTCCTTCCCACAGGCCCCAGCGGGTCGCAGGTCGCATGGTCCCTGGCAGCCACGTGCCAGTCAACAGACAATGACTGACATTATTAGTCGGAGTCCCTGAGTGGAGCACAGGGTGACACAGTCAACTACAAGTTGTAGGTGGATAGTTCAAGGCCACCCAGCAGTACCTTGGAAAACAAGTCTGGTGACCTTCTGAATGTGTAGCAGAGAGAGTGCGTATGTCCCGCCTCCAGGGAGGAAGACAGGAGTTCCCAGCATCCTCAGGAGAAGGCCATGCCCACACAGAGGCCTCATTGGCTATGACCTGATTGACAGACTAGACCCCACCCCTTCCTCAAGTGGACAGGAGGTGACGTAACTGCCACAATCATTATTCTCAAGTGAGACGTTTTTAACGGAGGGAAACAGACTGGCGAGGCCGAGGGCTGAAGAAGAGATACTCCCTTGGAGGACTAAGAGGCACCGACCACGGCAGGCTCAGGCGCCTCGGGTGCATGTGAAAGCTGGACAATGAACGCACAGGCTGAGGGGACGGGAGGCCTCTGCCTGATGGTGAAGAATATTAATGAACTACACGGAGGAACAAATCCGTGTCAGGAGACGTCCAGCCAGATGCTCCTTAGCGGAAACACCCGGTTTTTGCCTCCCCTTTTGGGGACATGTTATCAGGAAGGACCGGTCCTGGCACGGGACATCACCGAGATGGCTGGACACAACGGTTGCCGGGCGGTGGTGCGTACATGGAGTGGCGCTGACTCGATGGCACCCATCAACACCCGGAATGAGGGACGGACGTGTTCCACATGTGGGAAGAATGCAGAGTGAGGGCAAGAGCAAAGATTGAAATGTTCTAGACTGACTTCGCCAAATAAGTGTCACCTTGGCTGGGCCAGGCTTCTCCGTAGAATGTCATTCTCCATCATGTACTTGCCAGGCGTGGGCATTTCACCGCAGTGGTTATTAGGTGCCATCCATTCGGTTCTGACTCCCAGCAACCCAGACGGACAACTGAACAAGACACTGCTCAGCCCGGCGCCACCCTCACAATGGTTCTTAAGCTTTGAGCCCATTGTTGCAGCCACTGTGTCCGTTCATCTCATCCAGGGCCCTCCTCTGTGTCTTTCCCAATGCTTTGTGACGGACTTATCGTATGTGCTCTGCGAGCCGGTTGTCATCATCTTCTGTGTTGGAAATCTAACAGCTATGATATGAATAAGGCAACATTGTTGTTGTTGTTGTTATTGTTAGGTGCCATCGAGTTCGTTCCGACCCACAGCGACCCGGGGCACAACAGAACAAAACACCACCCGGTCCCACTCCATCCTCACAATCGCCCCTCTGCCTGAGCCCATGGTTGCAGCTGGGCCCTCCTCTTTTTGGCCCCTTCTCCTCTTTACCAAATATGTATCAGTCTGGAGAGACTAGAGAAACAAATTCATAAACACGCATATTCATATAAGGGGGAGGTTTATGTGCAAGAGGAATTGAACATTGAGAAAACATCCCAGCCCAGTCCAGATCAGGTCCATAAGTCTGGTATTAGCCCATATGTCTGATACCAATCTATAAAGTCCTCTTCAGAATCACAAAACACATGCAATGAAGCTGAATGCAGGACGATCACAAGCCAGTGGGTAGAAAGTCTTTGGGTCCAGTGCCGTTGTAAACATCTCAATGCTGGCAGGGGTCTTTCTGTGGCTTCTCCACCTTCAAAGCTCTGGTTGTGTTCATGCAGCTTGTCTTCTGTACTGTTTCCCAGGGAGTGGCAGAGAGAGAGAGAGATGTCTTCCATCTCCAAGGAGGAAGTACCAGATTTCCCAGAATTCCCAGGAGAAGGCCATGCCCACACAGAAGTCTCATGGGCTATCTCCAGATTGACAATTTAGACTTCCACCCCTACACTCTCAATCCTTAAGTTGACACCAGATTAGGTGACGACCACAATGCTCTTCTCCAGGGAGTGGTCTCTCCTGACAACGTGTCCAAAGTACATAAGACCCAGTCTCTCCATCCTTGCCTCTCAGGAGCACTCTGGCCATACTTCTTCCAAGATAGATTTGTCTGTCCTTTTAGCAGTCCATGGTACTTTCAGTGTTCTTCACCAACACTCTATTCATTGGCACTGGCAGTTAGCGATGCATTTGAACCGGCAGTGATGTTAACGAGGTGGCATGCCATCTGCACATTCCGGGTTCGAGATATAAAGGAGATTAAACAAGGGAGCAGAGTCCACAGGACCGAGAAAGAAGAGCTGAGAGGGGAGCTCATCCTTTGGACCTGGGGTCCCTTCGCTGAGAACCTCATAGACCCAGGGAAAGATTGGTGCCCCAAGGACATGGAGGAGATCAAGGCATGTCAGGCCCATCAATGCCCACAGAGGTTGGAAAGAGAGTCTCTCTAGAGCCTTCCCTTAGAGCGGAGGCCCAGAACGTGGCTTCCAGCCTCCGAAACTGTGAGTGAAGAACCATTTCTGTTTCAGCAGCGCTAGGGAACTAAGGTACACTCCCTGGGATGTGGTTCCTAGGTTGGCTGGAAAGGTCATGGCTTCAGGGGACATCCCAGCTAACTGACCTAATAGGCTCAGTCCTTCGATTCGTCCTCCCAGTTAGTTGTGCAGTATTAGGGGTCTTAAAGGAGCCTTGGTGGTGTAATGATTCCGGGGTGTGCTGCTAGCCACAGAGTCAGCAGTTCAACGTCACCAGCTCCTCCTCGGGAGAAGGACGAGGCACATTACACCCATAAGGAGGAACGGTGTCGGAAACCCACAGGGGTGGCTCTACTCTGTCCTACAGGGTTGCGATGACTTGGAATGGATTTGATGGTCCTGAGAGATTTGGGGGCCTTAAAAGCTTGCAAGCAGCCACCCAGGGAAGAACCAGTAGTCTCCATTTGCCTGGCGTAAGAAAGGCAGAGGCCAGAATAAAAGAATACAGGCAGTGTGGCTCACCACCCCCTGAACAGCCATGAGGCCGAAAGGACTGGGTGGTGCCCAGCTACCCTTCCTGAACATTCGGATCAAAGATTCCATAGAAAAATCCTCAACTAGAGGGGGGAAATCCTGAAGTGCATTTCACATTCTCATGGACTCTCGACTTGCTGGAGCCCTGGAGGACGAGTGAACCCCAGAAACGATCATCCGAGGCTACTCTTTAAACTTCGAGCCCAAAGTACGCCTGAAAGTCTTCTTAGCACCAAATAAGAGGTTAGTCCAATGAGGAAAATGAACACACCTCTGTCCTAAGAATCCATGCTCTTTTAAGGGTGTTCCCTGGAGATCAAACAGCCAGCAGCAACTGCAGAGATGAAAGCATAGGTCCCCAGATTTATTTGACCGGTTTCCACCCCCTTTTCAGAAAAAATAAATTACTGAGCACCTCCCTGTCAATGTGTCAATTTTTTAAAAATCATTTTATTAGCAGCTCTTACAACTTTTTACAATCCGTACATACATCATTTGTGTCCAGCACATTTATACATATGTTGCCATCATCATTCTCAAAACACCCACTCTCCACCTGAGCCCCTGGCATCAGCTCCTCATTTTCCCTTCCCTCCATGCTCCCCCCTCCCCCAGACAATTTATAAATAATTATTATTTTATCATATCTTACACTATCCGACGTCTCTCTCACCCAGTTCTCCGCTGTCTGTCCTCCAGGGAGGAGGTTACATGTAGACCTTGTCATCTGTTTCCCGTTTCTCCCTCACCCTCCCTCCGCCTTCCCAGTATCGCCACTCTCACCACTGCTCCTGAGGGGCTCATCTGTCCTGGATTCCCCGTATTTCCAGTTCCCATCCGGTCCAGTGCACATCTCCCGGTCCAGCCGGATATGTAAGGTAGAATTGGGATCATGATCGAGAGGGGGAGGAAGCATTCAAGAACCAGAGGAATATTGTATGTCTCATCGTTGCTCATTGTGTCAATTTTGTCCATCAGGTTTTCAGTGCCTAATTCCTCAGAAATAGACAGCCCAATCCTTCTTCGTACTCTGTTCGTAAGGTGGCGGCTCTGCTGAAGCTGTCCCTGTGGGTGACCCTGCAGTGTCCTTGCTCCCAGCATCACAGCGACAGACACACAAGCCGCCACCACAAGAGAGGATGACCGGCAAGTGTCTCATCAACACAATCAACAAGCCTGTCTGGGACGAAGTACAGCCAGAACGCTCCTTAGAGGCAAGACTTTGTGTCACCTACGTTGGACATGTCCCTGGAAAGGGACATCGTGCTTGGTCAAGTGGAGGGGCACTGGAAAAGAGGACGCCTTCAACGAGGTGGATGGACACAGTGGCTGCCTCAGTGGGCTGACCCGTCAGAACAACTGCCAGCCTGATGCAGGACCGGGTGCCGTTTCCCTGGGTTGTGCATTGGGTCCTTACAGTTCCGAACCAGCCAGTTCGACGGCACCTCACAGCCGCCGCCGCCACCCCCACCCCCCCGCAGTGAAAGGCTTTTTACGGAAGACGAAGACCATCCTACAGGATCAAAGGTAGGTATGTGCTTTTGCAGCCTCCACTCCCACCCCCACCCCGATCATTGATCATTCCAGCGCCTCCCAGGGAGCGGTGTCCCCCAGATTGGGACACCCCGGGCGGGCCTCAGGGGACAGTGCGTTTCTGTGAAAAGGGGAGGAGCAACCCGGGGAAGGGGGCGGAGCCGGGCTGCACCACTAGGAGGGTGCCCTGCACGTCCCTGCGTGGCACAAGCAGAAGTGGCCCAAGGGGCGTGGGCAT